>NC_062283.1:16952181-17269240 GCF_902655055.1 Lutra lutra
ATGATGATCACGATGTTAAAGAAAGAAGACATTTCCAAAACACATCTTCAACTGAAACAACTCTGATAACCAAGGAATCCTCTGATGGGGCTCTCTGGGGAAAAATCCACCTTCTCCTGGGACTCAATCATTTTGCTTTCTATACCATTCATCTAATTAGCAACAGAAGAAGTTGTTGTCTAGATCACAGAAGCCAAAGCATTATTTCAAACTCTTCTCTCAGCGGAGGGAAGAAGTTTAATATGTAGAATTTTAAGACCTAGAGAGTAGGTCCAGAGGATGGTCATGCTATACCATATTGTGGTGGTGTACGCTGAACGGCTCTGCATCTGATTTTGATGGAGCAAAGGTATCATGGAAACGCTTCCTGGATGTTAAGGGAGGCTATGCAAATACTTACAAAAGATATATTCAAATAGGCAAATGCCCAAGCATGCGCAGATAGGTTGCAACGTTCTGGTAGCATAAATACACCAATTGGAAATAGCAAGAGCCTGAAATTTGGAGGCTTAGAAAATGAAATTACCCCAAATAAATCACAGCAAATTAACATTCCAAGAGGAAACTAATCACTGAATTTACATGTGGAAGTGAATTGCTAACCCTGGAAGAACCAAAACCTTTGTTTCTAAAAGTATTCAGCCAGACTAGGTGTGTCTGGGACTTGGGGATAAGGATTGTCCTGATCAAGAGTATGCAAACTTCTGTGAAGCATCCAGTCCTCTGGACAGGCTGTGAAAATACAGGTTGTAGGGCCCAATCCCAAGTGGTCAATAAGTTTCAGGTGAAACTTAATAATCTTCATTTATTTTATTTTATTTTATTTTTTAAAGATTGGTTTATTAATTTGAGAGAGGTGGGGAAGGGTAGAAGGAAGAGAGAAAACTCAAGCAGACCCTGCACTGAGTGTGGAGCCTGATGCAGGGCTTGATCTCACGACCCTGAGATCACAACCTGACCTGAAACCAAGAGTTGGATGCTGAACTGACTGAGTCACCCAGGTGCCCCCAACAATCTGTGTTTCTTTTTCTTTCTTTCTTTCTTTCTTTTTGGATTTTATTTATTTATTTGACAGAGAGAGAGATCACAGGTAGGCAGAGAGTCAGGCAGAGAGAGAGGAAGAAGCAGGTTTGCTGCTGACCAGAGAGCCTGATGCGGGGCTTGATCCCAGGACCCTGAGATCATGACCTGAGCCAAAGGCAGAGGCTTAAGCCACTGAGCCACCCAGGTGCCCACAATCTGTATTCTAAAATGCTCTTGGGACCAACTGTCTGAGAACCAATAGGACAGAGACCAAAATTCTTTGACTTTGCTTTCCCCAATGACTCTACCTGACCTATTTTTCTATGACTAACCACTTTACCATAAAAAACAAAACAACAATTGCACAATTTGAAAATACTTAATAAACATGAACTCAAATGGTGAATAATCCGATCCCTGTTAAATTTACTATGGAAACCTATCAGCACCCCCAGGAAGAATGGAAGAAAATGGACATACAGAAAAGTGTTAATACGGGTATTTAAGTGAGAAAAGTCCAGGGGCGCCTGGGCAGCTCAGTCAGTTAAGTGGCTGACTCTTGATTTCAGCTCAGCTCACAGTCTCAGGGTCACGAGATAGGGCCCTGCCTCAGGCTCCTTCTGTCCCTGCTCAGCAGGGAGTCTGCTTGAGATTCTCTCTCCCTCTTTGTCCCCACCCTACCTCCCTCTCAAAAAAGAGAGTGGGGGGAAGAAAGAAGGCCTAGTTGCCAGGGTCCTGCCCCAAATGCCTTCTCTAACTTACTGTATACAGCAAGCACACCTGTGCATAATCCCAGTCTCCTGCAAAATATGGAACAGGATTATTTACTGACAAACACTGATGTTTTGGGTATCTGATATGCCATGAATTGACTTAGAGGCAGGGTATAGGAGAGAGATTTAAAAAACGACAGTTGGAAGTAGCAGGCTGAGATGACATCAGGTAGCAGGAGATCAGCTAGATAGCTTATCCAACCATTGCGAACACCTACAAATCCAATGGGAAATCGAAGAGAAGAGGAGCAACAATTCTAGAAACAGAAAATGGATCACTTTCTGAAAGGTAGGACCTGCGGAGAAGTGAATCCAAAGTGACGGGAAGATAGACCGCGGGGGGAGAGGCCAGCTCCCGGCAAGCAGCGGAGCCACGGAGCACAAAATCAGGACTTTTAAAAGTCTGCTCCACGGAGAGACATCACTTCAGAGGCTAACACCGGGGGGAAGCCCACGCGGGGTCACGTAACCCCAGGTCCCGCGGGGTCACAGAAGGACCAGGGGTGTCTAAGTGTCGCAGAGCTCGCAGGTATTAGAGTGGGGAAGCTGGCTACAGTGACAAAGCCAAGGAGTGAGCTCTCAGCTCGGGGTTACCTTGAACCGGTCGCAGGCTGGGTGAGCTTGGAGCGCGGCCGGAGGCCACAGAGACAGAAGCAACCGAGGGCTTTTCTCCAAGTGCAAGCAATTGAGCACTTTCCTCCAAGCGCGACCAGAGGCCAGGGAGAAGGAGGCAGTTGGGCACTTTTCTCTGAGGGCGCACTGAGGAGCGGGACCCAAGCTCTCAGTTCCTCTGGGCCGGAGACTGGGAGGCCGCCATCTTCATTCCCGTCCTCCGGAACTCTACGGAAAGCACTCAGGGAACAAAAGCTCCCGAAAGCAAACCCGAGCGGATTACTCAGCCCGGCCCCTGGTAAGGGCGATGCAATTCCACCTGGGGCAAAGACACTTGAGAATCACAACAGGCCCCTCTCGCAGAAGATCAATAAGAAACCCAGCCAGGACCAACTTCACTCACCAAGGAGAACAGCGGAATTCCAGAGGAGGAGAAAGCAAATCTTATCTGGACAACATGACAAGGCGGAAAAACTCACCACAAAAAAAGAACAAGAGGCAGTACCGAAGGCTAGGGACCTAATCAATACAGACATTGGTAATATGACAGATCTAGAGTTCAGAATGACGATTCTCAAGGTTCTAGCTGGGCTCGAAAAAGGCATAGAAGATATTAGAGAAACTCTCTCCAGAGAGATAAAAGCCCTTTCTGGAGAAATAAAAGAACTAAAATCTAACCAAGTTGAAATCAAAAAAGCTATTAATGAAGTGCAATCAAAAATGGAAGCTCTTACTGCTAGGATAAATGAGGGAGAAGAAAGAATTAGTGACATAGAAGACCAAATGACAGAGAATAAAGAAGCTGAGCAAAAGAGAGACAAACAAATACTGGACCACGAGGAGAGAATTTGAGAGATAAGTGACACCATAAGATGACACAACATTAGAATAATTGGGATTCCAGAAGAAGAAGAAAGAGAGAGAGGAGCAGTAGGTATATTGGAGAGAATTATTGTAGAGAATTTCCCTAATATGGCAAAGGGAACAAACATCAAAATCCAGGAGATGCTAAGAATGCCCCTCAAAATCAATAAAAATAGGTCCATACCTCGTCACCTGATAGTAAAATTTACAAGTCTTAGCAACAAAGAGAAAATCCTGAAAGCAGCCCGGGAAAAGAAGTCTGTAACATACAAGGGTAAAAACATTAGGTTGGCAGCAGACCTATCCACAGAGACCTGGCAGGCCAGAAAGAACTGGCATGATATATTCAGAGCACTAAACGAGAAAAACATGCAGCCAAGAATACTATATCCAGCTAGGCTATCACTGAAAATAGAAGGAGAGATAAAAAGCTTCCAGGACAAACAAAAACTGAAAGAATTTGCAAACACCAAACCAGCTCTACAGGAAATATTAAAGGGGTCCTCTAAGCAAAGAGAGACCCTAAAAGTAGTAGATCAGAAAGAAACAGAGACAATATACAGTAACAGTCGCCTTACAAGCAATACAATGGCACTAAATTAATATCTCTCAATAGTTACCCTGAATGTTAATGGGCTAAATACCCCAATCAAAAGACACAGGGTATCAGAATGGATAAAAAAAAAAAAACCCATCAATATGCTGCCTACAAGAAACTCATTTTAGACCCAAAGACACCTCCAGATTTAAAGTGAGGGGGTGGAAAACAATGTACCATGCTAATGGACATCAGAAGAAAGCTGGGGTGGCAATCCTTATATCAATCAGATCAATTAGATTTTAAGCCAAAGACTATAATAGGAGATGAGGAAAGACACTATATCATACTCAAAGGGTCTGTCCAACAAGAAGACCTAACAATTTTAAATATCTATGCCCCTAACATGGGAGCAGCCAACTATATAAACCAATTAATAACAAAATCAAAGAAATACATCGACAATAATGCAATAATAGTAGGGGACTTTAACACTACCCTCACTGAAATGGACAGATCATCCAAGCAAAAGATCAACAAGGAAATAAAGGCCTTAAATGACACACTGGACCAGATGGACATCACAGATATATTCAGAACATTCCATCCCAAAGCAACAGAATATACATTCTTCTCTAGTGCACATGGAACATTCTCCAGAATAGAACACATCCTGGGTCATAAATCAGGTCTCAACCGGTATCAAAAGATTGGGATCATTCCCTGCATATTTTCATACCACAATGCTCTGAAGCTAGAACTCAATCACAAGAGGAAATTTGGAAAGAACCCAAATACATGGAGACTAAACAGCATCCTTCTAAAAAATGAATGAGTCAACCAGGAAATTAAAGAAGAATTGAAAAAAATCATGGAAACAAATGATAATGAAAACACAACAGTTCAAAATCTGTGGGACACAACAAAGGCAGCCCTGAGAGGAAAATATGTAGCGGTACAAGCGTTTCTCAAGAAACAAGAAAGGTCTCAAATACACTATCTAACCCTACACCTAAAGGAGCTGGAGAAAGAACAAGAAAGAAAGCCTAAACCCAGCAGGAGAAGAGAAATCATAAAGATCAGAGCAGAAATCAATGAAATAGAAACTAAAAAAACAATAGAACAAATCAATGAAACCAGGAGCTGGATCTTTGAAAGAATTAATAAGATTGACAAACTCCTGGCCAGACTTATCAAAAAGAAAAGAGAAAGGACCCAAATAAATAAAATCCTGAATGAAAGAGGAGAGATCACAACCAACACCAAAGAAATACAAACAATTATAAGAACATACTATGAGCAACTCTACGCCAACAAATTCGACAATCTGGAAGAAATGGATACATTTCTAGAGACATATAAACTACCACAACTGAACAAGGAAGAAATAGAAAACCTGAACAGACCCATAACCAGTAAGGAGATTGAAACAGTCATCAAAAATCTCCAAACAAACAGAAGTCTAGGGCCAGATGGCTTCCCAGGGGAATTCTACCAAACATTTAAAGAAGAACTAATTCCTATTCTCCTGAAACTGTTCCAAAAAATAGAAATGGAAGGAAAACTTCCAAACTCATTTTATGAGGCCAGCATCACCTTGATCCCAAAACCAGACAAGGATCCCATCAAAAAAGAGAATTACAGACCAATATCCTTGATGAACACAGATGTGAAAATTCTCACCAAAATACTGGCCAATAGGATCCAACAGTACATTAAAAGGATTATTCACCATGACCAAGTGGGATTTATTCCAGGGCTGCAAGGTTGGTTCAACATCTGCAAATCAATCAATGTGATACAATACATTAATAAAAGAAAGAATAAGAACCATATGATACTCTGAATAGATGCTGAAAAAGCATTTGACAAAGTGCAGCATCCCTTCCTGATTAAAACTCTTCAAAGTGTAGGGATAGAGGGCACATACCTCAATATTATCAAAGCCATCTATGAAAAACCCACTGCAAATATCATTCTCAATGGAGAAAAACTGAAAGCTTTTCCGCTAAGGTCAGGAACACGACAAGGATGTCCGTTATCACCACTGCTGTTCAGCATAGTACTAGAAGTCCTAGCCTCAGCAATCAGACAACAAAAAGAAATTAAAGGCATCCAAATCGGCAAAGAGTAAGTAAAACTATCACTCTTTGCAGATATATGATACTATATGTGGAAAACCCAAAAGGTTCCACTCCAAAACTGCTAGAACTTGTACAGGAGTTCAGTAAAGTGTCAGGATATAAAGTCAATGCACAAAAATCAGTTGCATTTCTTTACACTAACAACAAGACAGAAGAAAGAGAAATTAAGGAGTCAGTCCCATTTATAATTGTACCCCAAACCATAAGATACCTAGGAATAAACCTAACCAAAGAGGCTAAGAATCTATACACAGAAAACTATAAAGTACTCATGAAAGAAATTGAGGAAGACACAAAGAAATGGAAAAATGTTCCATGCTCCTGGATTGGAAGAATAAATATTGTGAAAATGTCTATGCTACCTAAAGCAATCTACACATTTAATGCAATCCCTATCAAAATCCCATCCATTTTTTTTCAAAGAAATAGAACAAAAAATCCTAAAAATTATATGGAACCAGAAAAGACCTCGAATAGCCAAAGGAATATTGAAAAAGAAAGCAAAAGTTGGTGGCATCACAATTCCAGACTTCAGGCTCTATTGCAAAGCTGTCATCATCAAGACAGCATGGTACTGGCACAAAAACAGACACATAGATCAATGGAACAGAATAGAGAGCCCAGAAATAGACCCTCAACTCTATGGTCAACTAATCTTTGACAAAGCAGGAAGGAATGTCCAATGGAAAAAAGACAGCCTCTTCAGGGGCGCCTGGGTGGCTCAGTGGGTTAAGCCGCTGCCTTCGGCTCAGGTCATGATCTCAAAGTCCTGGGATCGAGCCCCGCATCGGGCTCTCTGCTCAGCAGGGAGCCTGCTTCCTCCTCTCTCTCTGCCTGCCTCTCTGCCTGCTTGTGACCTCTCTGTCAAATAAATAAATAAAATCTTTAAAAAAAAAAAAAAAAGACAGCCTCTTCAACAAATGGGGCTGGGAAAATTGGACAGCCACATGCAGAAAAATGAAATTGGACTATTTCCTTACACCACACACAAAAATAGACTCAAAATGGATGAACGACCTCAATGTGAGAAAGGAATCCATCAAAATCCTTGAGGAGAACACAGGCAGCAATGTCTTCGACCTCAACCGCAGCAACTTCTTCCTAGGAACATCGCCAAAGACAACAGAAGCAAGGGAAAAAATGAACTATTGGGATTTCATCAAGATCAAAAGCTTTTGCACAGAAAAGGAAACAGTGAACAAAACCAAAAGACAACTGACAGAATGGGAGAAGATATTTGCAAACGACATATCAGATAAAGGGCTAGTATCCAAAATCTGTAAAGAGCTTAGTAAACTCAACACCCAAAGAACAAATAATCCAATCAAGAAATGTGAGAGGACATGAACAGACATTTCTGCAAAGAAGACATCCAGATGGCCAACAGACACATGAAAAAAATGCTCCACATCACTCAGCATCAGGGAAATACAAATCAAAACCACAATGAGATACCACCTCACACCAGTCAAAATGGCTAAAATTAACAAGTCAAGAAATGACAGATGCTGGCGAGGATGCAGAGAGAGGGGAACCCTCCTACACTGTTGGTAGGAATGCAAGCTGGTGCAACCACTCTGGAAAACAGTGTGGAGGTTCCTCAAAAAAACTGAAAATAGAGCTACCCTATGACCCAGCGATTACACTACTGGGTATATATCCTAAAGATACAAACGTGGTGCTCCAAAGGGGCACATGCACCCGAATGTTTATAGCAGCAATGTCCACAATAGCCAAACTATGGAAAGAACCTAGATGTCCATCAACAGATGAATGGATAAAGAAGATGTGGTATATATACACAATGGAATACTGTGCAGCCATCAAAAGAAATGAAATCTTGCCATTTGCAATGACGTGGATGGAACTAGAGGGTATTATGCTTAGCGAGGTAAGTCAATAAGAGAAAGACAACTATCATATGATCTCCCTGATATGAGGAAGTGGAGATGCATTGTGGGGGGATTGGGAGGTAGAAAAAGAAAAAATGAAAGAAGATGGGATTGGGAGGGAGACAAACCATAAAAGACTCAATCTCAAAAAACAGACTGAGGGTTGCTGGAGGGAGGGGGGACGGGAGAGGGTGGTGGGGATATGGACATTGGGGAGGGTATGTGCTATGATGAGTGCTGTGAAATGTGTAAACCTGGCAATTCACAGACCTATACCCCTGGGGATTATGTTTATTCAAAATAAATAAATAAATAAATAAATAAATAAATGACAGTCAATTAAAAATCAGACTCTTGCTTATGGTTCAAGGTTCAAATCACATTCTCAGGTCACAAAATCCCGCCCCACGTTTGGCTCTATGTTTAGCATGGAGTCTGCTTGTCCCTCTCCCCCTCACTCTTCTCCCTGCTCTCAGGCTCTTTCACTCTCTCTCTAAAATAAGTAAATAAAATCTTTTAAAAAATAAATAAAAATAAAAAAATCAACAACCTCAAAAAAGAGAGAAAGAAGCAGAAAATACACAATTATTGGGGGCAGATGTGGGACGACCTGAACCTCATGTGCAGCTGGTCAAAGTGTGAAGGGACACAACTCTAGGAACCATGCGGAGTCTCCCAAGGGTGAACACAGGCAGGTGCCCTGACCCAGTAATGCCATTCCCAGGGATTTACTCAACAGAAAGGCATCTGTGTTTATCAAAGGACATACAGCTCAGTATTCACTGCAGCCATATTCACAACACACCCAAATGTCCATCAGCCTTTCTCAACCTTGGCATTATTGGCATTTGGGGTTGAATATGCCTATTGTGAAGGCTGTCCTGTGCATTGTAGGATGTCCAGCAGCCTCTCTGGCCTCGACCCACTAAGTGCCATGCCGGTAGCAATCCTTGCTCCCAACTATGAATTGTGACTACCAAAAGTATTTTCAGATAACTCTAAATGTTCTTGGTAGGGGTGGGGGAGAGGGGAAATCATCCTTCCTCACCTCCCACACCTCCTTCTCTCTACACGGTGATGAGAATGAAAAAATATAAGTGCTTGCGATACAAAAAGCGAATCTTACAGATATAACACTGAGCAAAAAAAAAAAAGCCAGACAGAAAAAGAGTACATGCTGTTTATTTCCATGTATATAAAGGACAAAAACAGGTAAAAGTAATTTATGGTCTTAGACATCAGGGTAGTGATGGGGAGACAGGTCATGCTCTGTGTCTTGATGGTTGTTATTTGGGTATGTTCAGTGGGTGAACATTCCTGATCTGTGCATTTTCCCATGTTATGCAATTCTTCACCAAAAACAAATGAACAAACGAACGAAGAATGAATGAATGAAATGAGTCATGGTCCTTCTCCCAGGAAAAATCTGCTAGGTGAGTCTTCTAGGTGAATAAAGATCAGGTGTCCTGGAATGACTAATATTTACAGGGCTTTATCCAGAGTGATCAAATACTCTGCAGACACATTCAAGAGTGCACTCACTTCTTCCTCAAACTGTCAGACTGCTAAGGGAGACTCCAGTCTGGTTCCTGACACCAAGCCACCTTGGGCCACGACCCAACCGGCCATCTCTCCTGCCTGACAGTGAGTAATGTCCAGAAAAAAAGGAGTCAAGAGAAAACAGAACAGGAGGTCAAACATTCAAAAACCCTCTGTGCTCATCAACACAGAGCTGAGTGCCCTCTCTTATGGCATTTGTCACCAGGAGCTGAGGTGGATGGAGAAGGCATCCACACGGATAAGCAGCAGGTATGAATGACAAAGCTGATAGCTGGCATCTGGGGCAATCACCCCTATCTGCTCAATGAGGAATTGAGACTCCGGGACCTCCCAGCCCAAGGTCACTCAGCGTGACCTGGGACTGAAATGGGAGTCACTGTGCCATCCTGGCCCCATCAGGCAGGCCCAAGAATGGCACAGAACCCACATGGGCTCCATGGAGAGACCATGAGAAGGAAAGGGGGTCTGGCTTCACTTCCAAGGAGACACAGGCATTCCTTCTCTCCAGCATTTCTTTTTTCTGTTTCAAGTTCAATCAGTCATCAGTGTTCAGAAAGCACCTAAGACAGAAACACTATGAAATTTCCTTTCCTTTCCTTCCAGCTTCTTTTTTTCTGTAGCTCAGAAAAATTGTCAGGACAAATCTTTTCCTTATGGCTCAGATTATGATTGATTTCCAAACTCCACCTCTCCCTTCCCTCTTCAGGTGGCCACATTTCTGCATGTTCTGAATGGTCACAAACAGAAAGGATCTAGGGAATTCCTTGTACAGGCTGAACTAGGTTCCTGAGGTCTGGCTCTTGAGCTCATTACCAGGTGCTTGGTAATCATCTGGAGCAACAGAGGCCCTGTGCACCATTCCTATCTCTTCTCTTTCTGCAGAGAACAATTCCCCATGCCCAAAGTACTTCTTCCTCTGTTCTGATCTGACTTGGGGATGCCAGGGGCACAGACCTTGCCTCATGCTTCCTGGATTCCCAGCCCTTCCCCATCCACAGATACTTGCTGTCCTGGTGATTTCTGCTAAGGTTCTTTTTTGTTAAGCATTGATTCTCAGGAAGACTAGGTCTGAGGCCATCCTCATGACTGATACATTTGACGGGGGTTTGATACACTACTGTAAGAATTCCATCAGAATCAGTGACCAGTGTGACCAAAATGTATCTCTACCCCCAACCTTGAAAAATGGAGCTGAATAGCTTCCATTTGGCCTTTTTATTTTATTTTTTAAAGATTTTATTTTTGGAGTGCCTGGGTGGCTCAGTTGACTGTATGTCTGACTCTTGATCTCAGCTCTCGTATTGACCTTGGGGTTGTGAGTTCAAGCTTTGCATTGGACTCCATACTGGGCATGGAGCCTCCTTAAAAAATAATAATAGTAATTTAAAAATAAATAAATAAAGATTTTATTTTTAAGTGATCCCTATACCCAAGATGGAACTTGAACTCATAGGCCTAAGATCAAGAGTCAGGTGCTCTACTCACTGAGCTAGCCAGGCATCCCTTTGTCTGGCCCTTTTAGATCCCTCCTTCTGGTCTCCACCCTGCAGGAGGGCTGACTTATAGGGAGTGTATCACCAGCTCTGGCTCTGGTTGGGTTTGCCAGTGAGGGCACAAGAGAAGGCTCAAGGTGTTTGCTCCCCAGCTCCTCTCTTGTCAGTCACATCACGATAGCTGCCTCCTTTGACCAAAGTTGTTCTCATAGGGGCCCTTTGAGAAGGGCCAACCACTCCTTCTTTCAGGTCTCGAAATGGTAATAATAGTTCCACTATTACCGGCCCTGGGTATTACCATACTCTTTATAGTTTCCCTCCACTCTGCCCACACCTTCAAAAACAGTCCTTCTGGTAAGTCTTTCTTGATTAGCCTATTTTAAAATTTTTATTTATTCATTTGAGAGAGAGCGTGTGAGAGAACATATGCATGCATGGGATGGGGAGGGGCAGAGGAAGAGGGAGAGAGAATCTCAAGCAGACTCTGCGCTGAGCACGGAGCCCAATGTAGGGTCCGTCTCATGACCTGAGATCGTGACCTGACAAAACCAAGAGTCTGAGGCTCAACCCACTGAGCCACCCAGGCACCCCTTGATTAGCCTAATTTTTTTAAAAAAGATCTTATTTATTTATTTGACAGAGATCACAAGTAGGCAGAGAGGCAAGCAGGGGTGGGGGGAAGTAGGCTTCCCTCTCCAGATGCGGGGCTCCATCCCAGGACCCTGAGATCATGACCTGAGCCAAAGGCAGAGGCTTAAGCTACTGAGCCACCCAGGTGCCCCTTGATTAGCCTAGTTTAAGCACTCTCTTTCCTGCTGAGGCTCTGACTCATTCACCAGTAATAAAAGATAACATTGAGATAATACTTATCAGGTACCAAGTATTGGGTCACTAGTTCAGGCAGGACATTGTTAATGCTCACAGCAACTTGGTAAAGTAAGACCTATTATCCCCATTTTACAGATGAGCAAGTAAGATCAGAGGGGCCCAACAGATTACCCAAGTTCTTGAAGTCAGGTAGAGCTGGAGTCTAACTTTGTATTTTATACATTTACATATTTACCTGTCTCCCAATACAAATACGTTTATGACAATATCAAAATTCATTCAGAACTCCTTCTCTCTTCCTGGGAGCCAAAGCTACAGCTTGTGGAAGGTGGATCCTGGGAGCAGGATTTCAGCTGAGCACCATGAAGGGGAGGACTGGATTCACAGAGTGGAAGCAAGCACGTAAGTGAATCTAGGGAAGTGAACGGGGGCTGGGTCCCTCACTGCTAGGGAAAGAAGTAGAGGGAATCAACCCTGTGTTGACGGAGATATCAGTGTGCACTTGTGGTTTTAATATCTATTTGAAAAGCTAAGATATAGATGGGCATGTGTGTGAATGTGCGAGTGACTTGGAGTGCGTGTTTGAGAATGCACACGTATGTGTGTGTGTCATGGGTACATACAGACATTATGTGTACACATATGTATATATATTTTTTCTAGCTCTAAGCCCTGAGAAGTCATAGAAGTAATAACACCCTTGAGTGCCCAGGCCTTGGTTTCTAAATATCATTCTCCACGAAATGGAACCAAGGTTCCTTGAAGAAAATGGCTGATTCCAAGACAGGGGGCAGGTTAAGTACAAGGAAGGCAGTGCTCAAAGAATAATGGGGGCTGTTGAAGGGATTCAAGAGCCACCGTGAAGGGGGCCCCACTGGCTGAGTCTGAGGCAATTTCAGCAGCAAAATAAATAAAAATTGTAATGGATTGTAACCCATTGAGTAAAATGGGTATCCGTGTCCACAGGGGTATAGATAAACAAACACATGGGAAGAAGAGAAGGCTCAGCCTTAAAGATGATTGTCAACTAATAAACATAAAAGGAGGGAGTTAGAAAAAAAATCACAATTTGGCAACCACATGGTAATAACTGAGCCAGGCAAGAACCATTGGCAGACAGTAGAACTGGGGAGTGAACATTTGATGGAGAACAGTATATCTAAAAAGCCTCAAACTATCTCCATACAAAATACTCATTAATGACTTAGTAATAAATACAAAATCGTACTGATTAGCTTTACAGTGGAGCAATGGGCAGGTATTACCTGACCCCAGTGACAAAAGTGAACATCACCGCTACTAGAAGAAATACACGTTGCATGGTTCCGGGGCATCGTATCTCTGGTATCTTTGCCCAGAATGCAGAACTTGAATCTAATCACAAGGAAACACCCACACGGTACTCTTCAAAAATGATAAGAGCTGAGAGGACACAGATAGGCTGAGAAATGGTTCCAAATCAAGGGGGTGAAAGAGGGATGGCAGCTGAGTGCAGCTTGAGATGGTTAAGCAGATCCTAATTTATGAAGGAAGTTTTTAGTACAACGAGTAAGACTGGAATAGGGTCTGTGGGCAGTAATGTGTCCTTAGATGGTGGTGCTAGTCAGATAGGAAAGTATTTCTGTGGTTAGGAAGCCTGTTTGAACTAGCAAGGAGGAATTGACAAATGGCATAGGAAAAATTTATAAAAGAGAGAGGGAGAATAAGATAAGACGAAGGCAAATGTGGTCACATGTTATGGGTTGGGGGATGTGGGCATGAAGGGTAGAGCTCTATGCTATTCTTGTAAGTATAACAATTTTGAAATGAGTTTAAAAATAAAAGGTTAAAAACTCACTGAGAGGGTGAGCCACTGGGTGGCTCAGTGGCTTAAAGCCTCTGCCTTGCGCTCAGGTCATGATCTCAGGGTCCTGGGATCGAGCCCTGCATCAGGCTCTCTGCTCAGCAGGGAGCCTGCTTCCTCCTCTCTCTTCTGCCTGCCTCTCTGCCCACTTGTGATCTCTGTCAAATAAATGAATAAAATCTTAAAAAAAAAAAACAAAACACCTCACTGAGATCTTTAAACATTTTTAGATCAGAGTCATGTTTTCTTCCTTTTTCAAAATTTTAACATTTTAAATTTTAATTCCAGTATAGTTCGCGTCCAGTGTTGTATTAGTTTCAGGGACACAATGTAGCGATTCAACAATTCCATCTGTTACTCAAGGCTCATCAGGACCAGTGCCCACTTAATCCCCTTCACCCATTCCACCCATCCCCCGCCCCCCCGGGAACCATCAGTTTGCTCTCTAGAGTTAAGAGGAGTAAAGAGTCTGTTTTTGGGTTTGTCTCTCTCTCTTTCTTTTTTCCCAGAGTCATGTTTCCATTATATACACTGCTTAAGCTGTGGGATCTTCTGCAGGGCAGCCTGGAGGATTAGACTGATAATGAAGTGGAGATCACACAAATCTAGAGTTTTGGTTTTTTTTTTTTAAGATTTTATTTATTTATTTGACAGTGAGAGAGGGAACACAAGCAGGGCGGAGTGAGAGAGGGAGAAGCGGGCTTCCCGCTGAGCAGGGAGCCCCATGCAGGGCTCCATTCCAGGACCCTGGGATCATGATTGGAGCCAAAGGCAGATGCTCCATCGACTGAGCCACCCAGGCATCCCCAAACCTAGAAATTAAGTCATTTTACCTCTGGAGTCTCAGTTTCTGCACCTGCAAATTGAAGGTAATAATATATACCTCCCTCAGAGGATTACCTTTTCTTAAAAGATTTTGTTATTTAAGAGAGAGAGAAAAACTGAGGGTTGCTGGGGGGGTGGGGGGTAGGGATAGGGTGGCTGGGTCATGGACATTGGGGAGGGTATGTGCTATGGTGGGTGCTGTGAATTGTGTAAGACTGATGATTCACAGACCTGTACCCCTGAAGCAAATAATACATTATGTGTTAATAAAGAGAGAGAGAGAGAGAGAAACACGCAAGAGTTGGGGGGAGGGGCAGAGAATCCCAAGCAGACTCCGACGAGTACGGGAGCCTGATGGGAGGCTCCATCCCAGGACCCTGTGGTCATGACCTGAGCCAAAACCAAGAGTCAGATGCTTAACTGACTGCACCACCCGGGTGCCCTTCAGTCAGAGGATTTCTGTGAGGCTTAAATGACTCAATCCATGAAGCATCAGTGTTAAGTGGAGAAAGCATTTGTTCTAGAGAATTCCTTCTTTGAGAAAAGGTACATTATCGAAATCCACAAAACTGCCAATGTTGGGGCCGTCTAGAATGTGGAAATATCCCCATTTTATAGAATGAACATAGGACAATGATGCTATCTCAAGATCTGTGCCTTGTTACCAGATTCAGCTCTTCCCGGCATTTTACAGCAAATGGAAGGTTGGCTCCCTGAGATTCTGAAATCTAGGGTCTCACGTGGGATGGTGTATTAAGGGAATACTTTCCCACTGTTTTTACCCTGTGACATCTACTGAAAACAATCATTCGTCTGGCACTTGCAAAAAAATATGAGCAACGACCAATATATACAGACCAAGCTCTTTGAGCCAGAGGTGTGTATGGTCCAGGAACACCGACTGATCTACCGCCTGCAGCTGGGAGAGCTCAGCAGTGAGCACTGAGCACAACAAAGAAGAGGCTGCTCTTAGGGGAGAAAGTTCAGGAACAAGCTAAAAGCACTGCGCCCGCATTGGAAAAAGACCGAGCTGTTCCTAGCTGCACTACACATTCGGCTGTGCTGGGCCCTGTGACCTTCAGACCAAGTCAAGGTCTCCTCTCTCAGGACCCACATTTTGTCCACGGTGACCTATCATTGTCAGTCAGTTCCTGCCCAGTCCTTCTGTGTCCTTGATTTCATTTCCCCTCCTGTCCTAAACTTCCCTTTTATGGCTTCAGAGCAGAAAACACGGAAGCCTTAAATCCCATCCCTTGCCTCGCTTTTTTGCCTGATTCATGGGACTGAAGACACTGGAGTCTCACAGAGCAGGGCTGGGCCCCGAGAGGTCGCAAGAGTGGCTAAAAACAGCTGTGCACGGCTCGGCACTCGAGTGGAAAATTCTACCAGGGTGACTTTACCTTCTGTAAAAATTGTTATGACTTTTCACCAAGGCTCGAAGGATGTTAGTTAGGATTGAGGAGATTATAGGAATTTGAGGCTCACTTCATTCCTAATAAGGAGAAAACTACAGAGACACATTTATGAATCCTCTGAGGTGAAAAAAAAAGAAAAAAAAAAAAAAGAAATGGTTGCGAAACCCTGTGAGACACTGCTCTGAATTTGTCAAGCTCAGTAACCCAAGACATTTG
Source organism: Lutra lutra (assembly GCF_902655055.1). NCBI lineage: Eukaryota > Metazoa > Chordata > Mammalia > Carnivora > Mustelidae > Lutra > Lutra lutra. The sequence goes on from NC_062283.1 coordinate 16,968,208, forward strand.
GAGCAGCACACTGAGGTGTACTGAAACAGCCTCCCTCCTTTAGGCCCAGCTGTCCTAATGCAGCTAGCACAGACCAGTGCATAGCCCCCCAAAATGGAGACCACAGCCATGGGGCACCTCTTGAGAAAGGGAAGGAACAAAAAGTAAAAGCTGCAGAAACACCAACAAGGACTCCAGCATAAACCCTTCCTTACAAAGAACAGGGAGAATAAGGATGAGGGCTAAAATATATTTTATTTTATTTTATCAGAAAGGAGGGAACTGGAGCCATTTGCTTCTTAAAAAGAGGAGGAATCATGGTTTGCATAAACCCAGAGAAAAAATGGTTCTGTCACAGTAACTGCGTCTTGTTCACATGGGCTGCTTTATTTATTTTTAAAAGATTTTCTTTAAAGCTTATTTACTTAAGCAATCTCTACACCCAACGTGGGGCTGGAACTCACGACCCAGATGGAGATCAAGAGTTGCGTGCTACACCGACTGAGCCAGCCAGATGCCCCCTCTTATTTATTTTTTAAATAAGTCTTAGCCAGTTGCTTAGTCAGAGGATTCAAGGGCAAAAAAATTAACATTTGGGTTGTGCAGTGTGTTCTTAATTCAGTGTTGGACAATCTCATCTCTCAATCCATTCCACGTGCAAAACGAATTTAATCATTTTGACTGGGGCACCTATGAACTGGGTGTCCTTGGGTAAGTACCCCAAATTCTCCATACCTCGGTGTTCTCATCTATAAACTCATCTATAAAATAAGATTGCAAGATTACTAAGATTCAAGGAAACAAGGTAAAATAGGCAGTTTGTCCTCTCGGAAGAAGAGATACCAAAGCCAGCAAGTACGTGAAAAGATGTTGACATCGTTGTTCATTAGAGAAATGCAAATCTAAATCACAGCTATAATCTTACAGCCGCTACAATGGTGTAAATAAGAGAGCAGGCAGTAATAAGCCTTGGGGAGGATGGGGAGTCCCATTACAATGTACAATGTAGCACCTGCTTTGGAAACCAGTGGGGCAGGTCTTTAAAATGTGAAACATGGAGTTACTGCATGGACCCGCAATTTCAATCCTGGGATCTCCCCAGGAGAAAAGAGAACATGTGTCTATACAAAGACTTGCTCAGGAATGTTCACAGTAGCACTATTCCTAATGACCAAAAAGCAGAAATAACCCAGATGTCTACCAATGGATCAATAAATAAGGGGTTCAACAGCCATTCGATGGAAGAGGAGGTCAGCCATGTAAAGGAGTAAAGTACTGATTCATGCTAGAATGTGAATAAACTGAAAGAATATCACATAAAGCAAAAGAGCCAGACGTGAAAAAATACATATAATTTGATTTATATATAATGTCCAGAAAAGGCATATCCATACAGACAGAAAGGTAAGGTTTGAGTGTGGAAATAAAAAGTGGCTGTAAAGGACAGGAGGTTTCTTTTGGAGGTGATAAAAATATCCTAAATTGGGGGCACCTGGGTGGCTCAGTTGGCTAAGTGTTTGTCTTCAGGGATTGAGCCCCACATTGGGTTCCCTGCTCAGTGGGGAGTCTGCTTCTCCCTCTGCCCCTCCCCCTGCTTGTGTGTGTGCACATGTGTGCATGCGTGTGCTCTCTCTCACGTGTGTGCTGTCAAATAAATAAATAAGTAATCTTAAAAAATATTCTAAATTAGATGGGGGTCATAGTTGCACAACTCTACAGACATACTAAAATCAATGAATTGTACATTCAGAATGGGTGAATTTGGTGTTTTATGGTGTGTGAACTAAACGCCTGAATCACATGCCTCACTTTTGAGGTACGTAAATTATACCTCAGCAAAGTTGTTAGTTTAGGAGAGAAGAAAGAAAGGAAGGAAAGGAAGAAAGCTGGCTGCTTCTGTGGGAGAGGAAAGGAGTAGTCTTCTCTGAGGAGGTGACATTTCAGCTGGATCTTAACAAATGTCCAGAATGGGCAATGTGAGTAAAGAACATTCCAGAACAAAGGAACAGCCAGCAAGGGTGGGGAGACTATTTGTCTTTGGGCCAATCTAGAGCAACAGAAGCTTGGCAGAGTGGGAGGCTTTCAACTAGTCACAGAACACTACTTCCTAATAACAGGAAAGAGAAACCAACCACTTAAGGCTCTACCCATGTGACATGGCCACGAAAAGCTACCGCTGGAGGTAACCTCATGGGCCCCATACCCATTTCTAGTGAAATATTATCCCTGCACCTTCAAAACCAAATGGGCATGAATTCTTCTCGTCACACATGGAAATTCTAGAATAGTAACACCAAAACCTCAAAAATCAACATCAAGGAAGTTGGTCTGTTCCCCTCTTTCTGGACACTGAGTGCCCACAACATACCAGATCCTTCCAACAGGACAACAAGGAGATATGTTATCTTCAAGAAAAGACTGAAGAATCAGTCTCAGAGAAATTAGGCGCCTTGCCCAAAGTTATAAAGTGTAGGTGGCAAAGCCAAGACAGTCTGCTTTCAAATCCCACCAGCAGATGGAGGGCACCCGCTGACTCTAGAGTAAACGGATCTCTAGATCATTTATATTCAACACACTCACTCCATAGACCACTGAGTCTAAAATGCATTCTAATTGACCACTGACTCTAGTTCAGTTAGGCCTAACCCTTCCTTCATCTTTCTCTTCAATCTACTTTGTATCTTGCTCCCTATAAAATTAAGAGGACATGGGGAGTTAGAAGAAGGCAGTTGGGGGAAATTGGAAGGGGAGGTGAACCATGAGAGACTATGGACTCTGAAAAACAATCTGAAGGGTTTGAAGAGGTGGGGGGGTGGGAGGTTGGGGGAACCAGGTGGTGGGTATTAGAGAGGTCACGGACTGCATGGAGCACTGGGTGTGGTACAAAAACAATGAATACTGTTATGCTGAAAATTAAAAAAAAAAATTAAGATGGGTCACCACAGGAAGAAATGCTGTCTCTGAATATTAAGTATTAATAATATCTTCATTAAGTTAATTAAATCCAAATATTAATATCTTAATTTAATTAATCGAGGGTCATGTCTCCCATTGTTCCTCAGAAATCCGAGAATATGCTCTAATTAACAAAGCAAGCTTGTTCGTATATATTGGCACTAATGATGCAAACCCTTTTTGGTAGTAATATATGTGGATATGCAAAATGCATATAATTAACTAAACAGCATCTTAGGGCAATTTCTGATTTGCAGAAATTATCATTATCTTGAGTTTAAAAACTCAAAAAAGTGTCAAGATCTCTAGTGGTCCTTGGCTCTGCTAAGTCATCCTAAGCAAGTAAGCCTGTTATTCCAAAATTAAATAATAAAAGACACTGAACTTCTAGGTGACCTCAGTCCTACGAAGGTGTAACTGTCAAGATAACACAGGTCATCCTTTTGAGAGAAAAGAACCAGGAAAGAATATTCTAACTTAGGGAGGAAGGATAAAGAAGAAAGTAAGGATAAAGTATGAGCCACAGAAAGCTGCAAGAACAAATTCAGTGACCAGAGAAGGAGGGCACACAAAGTATAGCACAGATAAGATCATTCAAAGCTTCCAAACCACTTCCCCCTGCCCTGCCCTGCCCTGCGCTGCCCCCATTTCTTCCAGAGAAATAAAACTAATCCCACTATTTCCTGGCTAATCTAGCTACATAAAGATGAAGTGTGTCAGGCCATTTATCACCTTCTCAAGATACCATATTTCCTTGAAAAGAACTCATGGGGGACCCACTCACGGATTCCCTTTCCTGTAAGTTGAAAAACTGGTATTTTCTAGCGGACAGAAAAAGATACTGTTCAAGCTAATAGTACGACTTACACCACTCCCCCACTACAAGTCTGTTCATACACCCAGGGGCTCTTGGAAGCATAAGGTGTTTGAGGAACATGAACATGAATTCCCTCTTTGCATAGCAAGATCCCAGACAAATCACTGGAGCCACAAGCATGGGTTCCCAGGACCTTCATGATTCAGATCTACTGTTCTTTGACTCCTATAGTTGCTTCTCTCAAGAGCTTGGCAACCTCTGCTTTGCATTTCTACAAACATGGCAATTAAATACCAATTGCCAATAATGGTAGACTCACGCTAGTGTGGCCTCTTCGGCAGCAAGACTTCCCTATCAAAAGCACAGGGGTTCATGGATGACACAGAAGACCATCAGGGCTGGTCTGTAGGCCGGCTCCAAGGGTAAAGAAAAATGAGATGCAGGGAGTCTGCCTTTCCAGGTCCACTATCTCCAGCTCTCTTCCTTCTTCTGCTCCTTCCCCTTAGGCGCCTTCGCATTCCTTTCTCCTCTCGTCTCCACCAAAACCTGTGGTCAGGTTTCTTTTTTTCACTCATTCAGATTTTAATATGAATTTCAAATAAACCCTCATGGAATCATATTCCAAATATTCCTTTGTAGCAAGTGAGACAGAAATCATCGGTCAGTTATTAAATCTTTAAATCCGAGGAACACTCAATGAATATAACAGCCACTGGTGTTTACACTAACCCAGGCAGAACCCTGAAAGCCAGATGCACACAAGAGGAGCAACTCAGAAGGAAAGTGGGAGGACAAGAACTTGCACCTGGGGACCTCAAATGGCTCTTTTCCCTAATTGGAAATCATGGCCAGCTGAGTCAGAGTATTAAAAGGCTGCCATCTTGTTGCAGACTGGATGAAGGGAAAGAGGTAGGAGGAGAGAGCTTAGAGAAAAGTGGGGGAAAGTTGGAGGCACAAAGGGGAAGCAGGGAGGTCAGGAAGCCCTAGTTTTACAACACGTAGTGAAGTTTATTGGGCAACCTCTTTATTTGTTTGAATTTTTATTTATTTGGGGAGGGAGCAATCTTTTTTTTTTTTTTTTTTTAAATGCGGGATGTGAGTCTTTGGGGGAGGGCCAATTCTTTTTTTTTTTTTTTTAAAGATTTTATTATTTATTCATTTTACAGACAGAGATCACAAGTAGGCAGAGAGGCAGGCAGAGAGAGAGAGAGGAGGAAGCAGGTTCTCTGGTGAGCAGAGAGCCCGACGTGGGGCTCGATCCCAGGACCCTGGGAACATGACCCCAGCCGAAGGCAGCGGCTTTAACCCACTGAGCCACCCAGGCGCCCCGGGAGCAATCTTTTTAAGAACATAAGTTGGGGCAGGGCACCTGGGTGACTCAGTGGGTTAGGGTCTCTGCCTTTGGCTCAGGTCATGATCCCAGGGCTCAACGGGAAGCCTGCTTCCCTTCCTCTTTCTCTGTCAATCTGCCTACTGTGATCTCTGTCAAATAAGTAAATAAATAAAATCTTAAAAAAAAAAAAAAGAACATAAATGGGGGCACCTACCTGGCTCAGTTGGTTAAGCATCTGCCTTCGGCTCAGGTTGTGATATCAGGGTCCTGGGATGGAGCCCCAGTCAGTCAAGCTCCTTGCTCAGCCGCGAGCCTGCTTCTCCGTTCTCTCTGCCCCTCCCCCTGCTCGTGTGCACCTGCTCTCTCTCGCTCTCTCTCTCAAACAAAGAAATAAAATCTTAAATTAAGAAAGAAAAAACCCTAGGTGAACTTCTTTTCTGTGATTCTTCTGTCCTCATGGGCACCTCCCCCTTGTGTATGCTATGCACAAATTCTTACTTTCAAGCCTTCCAGAGAACCTGCCACTTCTTAAGGCATTTATTATGGACATGGATGGGGTGAGGAGTGGATGTTTTCTTTTGTGCTTTAACGCACAGCTGATTGGAGCAGCTCAAGACCTAAATGAAGACCCTATGCAGGGATGTGAGATGAAAACAGGGGTTTGTCCTGCAGTTCCAACGTGACCCAAAGCAAGACTCTCTGCACATACCGGAAGGGGGCGCCCTGAGAAACCGTGGTCTACAGAATAGCTCAGCATCTGGCTGTGGAGTGGGGACCCGCAGAGGGCACGAGCCAAGGGTCAGTGTGCAGCCCCAGCAAGGGAAGCTCTGAAGCAGGATAAGAATCTCAGAAAAGGAAAAGGAAGCAGGCAAAGCCAAAGCAGAAGAGGTGACAGACGCCATCACGCTGCTGGGACGGCATTGCCGTTGTCTGCCCATTTTACCCACAGCTGGGAGGACACCTGCCAAGGCGGCATCAGCCACATATACAAATGGTATATGGGGTATACTGGGCTAGACACAGTATATTACTTAAATTAACTTCCCCTCTTTGTTTTTATTTTTTATATATTTTTTTAAAGTTTTTTATTTAAATTCAATGAGCCAGCATATCATTAATTTCAGATGTAGCGTTCGGTAATTTATCAGTTGTGCATAACATCCAGTTTGTTTTTATTTCTTTTAATGTGGCTGCTAGAAAATCCAAAATTACATATATGGCTCACATTATGTTTCTTTTGGGTGGTGCTGTTCTAACGCCCCATGAGGCCATTTTGTCTGGGAGATTTTTTAATAAACCCCCAATCACTGCAGTCAATTAGAACAATCTTCAAATGTCCCAAACAACAAACCAGCCAATTAATACATCAGCTAGAAGTGCCCTCAAAACAGAATTGACTCCGATTTCCATACAGCAGGAGTGATAGTTGGACAAGACAGACATTTAGGTTTCAGTTCCATTCCTTCCTCATGACCAAGCCCTCTACACGGGCTCACCCAGGTCCTGCATGAGCCAGCGGCCCGGGTGAGGGTGCACCAGCTTCCAAAAAGGATCCTTCAGGGGCGTTTGCATGGCTCAGTCAGTTAAGCCTCTGCCTTAGGCTCAGGTCATAATCCCAGGGTCCTGGGATCAAGCCTGGCATCAGGGCTCAGCAGGGAACCCTTCTTCTCCCTCTCCTTCTGCCTGCTGCTCCCCCTGCTTGTGCTCTCTCTCTCCACCAAATAAATAAATACAAAATCTAAAAAAAAAAAAAAAAAAAAAAAAAAAAAAGGAAAGAAAAGAAAGGAACCTTCATACATATAAGATAGAAACTCCTTCAAGGGCTCACTCTTCTAAGTTTTGGAGCAGTACAACTTTTCACTGATCTGTAACTGCTAACCAGAGATGTAAAAGTCCATTTCCAATAGATAAACCAGCTTGAGAAGCCAGGGTGTTACCCTTAAGTTTCTGTTCAACAAACTGACTAGAATCATCCTCTAGAATCACGGACTTTCAGGGTGGAAGAGACTCACAGGCCATCTTGTCCAATACCTGATAAGTGAGCTGCCTTTACTGCATTTCTCCTTCTCTGTTTCTACAGACCCCTTTTGCTTGCCCACCACCAAGGAAGCTACTATTCTAATCCCAGATTGACAGATTTTTAAATCTCCCACCACTGACCCTAGATTCTTCTTCCAAATGAGCAAATCTTTCAATCATGTGAAGACAATGACACTTCTTCAAATCTATTTCATATTGAATAACCTTTTTGTTTGTCTTGGTCCTTGCTAGAAAAAAAAATAGGGTTTGGTCTTTTATCCTTTTTGATTGCTATCTTTGGAACCTGCATCGTCAATGTCTTTGCTTAAAGTCTGGGGCTCATACCTAAAAAATCTCCATCATGCTTGATCTGAGCAACATGTCAGAAGTGGGGTTATTCCTCCCTCATTCTGTACACTGTAATTCCATAGAAACAACCATATGGTCATGACTACCCCCGCCAACTTTCTTGAGACCTGATTTCTTTTATCACTACAACCTTACCCCTTCCAGCTTTTAGAAAACCACAAATTTAAATAGATTTCTATGTGATATCACCTCACACCTGTTAGAATGACTATTATCAAAAAGACAAGAAATATCAAGTCTTGGTGAGGATGTGGAAAAAAGGGAACCCTCTTGCTCTGTTGGTGGGAATGTAAATTGGTGCAGCCACTCTGGAAAACAGCATGGAGTTTCCTCAAAAAGTTAAAACTAGAACTGCCCTATGATCCCATAATCCTACTTCTGGGTATTTACCTAAAAAAAATAAAAACACTAGATGAAAAAGATATAGTGCCCCCTTGTTCACTGCAGCACTATTTACAATAGCCAAGACATGGAAACAACCTAAGTGTCCATAAGTGGATGAATGGATAAAGAAGGTGTGATATATATATACAAGGGAATGTTACTGAGCATAAAAAAGAATGACATCTTGTCATTTGTGACCACATGAATGGACCTCGAAGACATCATGCTAAGTGAAATTAAGTCAGACAAAGAAAGACAAATACTGCATGTTCTCACTTATATGTGGAATCTGGAAAAAAAAAAAAAAAACCCAAACACTCACAATACAGAGAATAAATTGATGGTTTCCAGAGATGGGAGGTGGGGAGGAGGGCAAATGGGTCAAGGTGGTCAAAAGGTACAAACTTCCAGTTTTAAAATAAACAGGTCCTAGAGATGTAATGTACAACATATGACTATAGTTAATAGTACTGTATTATACGGTGGGGGCTAAGGGTAGCCCACCCCAGAAATGTGCCTCTTTGGCATATTTTGAATTAAAGTTACTTAAGAAAGAGCCAGCACATTACCTAAAGAATACAAAAATACAGATTTGAAGGGGTACATGGTCCCCAATGTTTATAATAGCCTTATTAACAATAACCAAACTATGGAGAGAGCTCAAATGTCCACCAACTAATGAATGGATAAAGATGTGAGATATATATACACATATATATACACACACATATATATATACACACATATATACATATATATCATATATATGCATATATAAAAAATCTCATATTTATATGCATATATAATGGAATATTACTTGGCCATCAAAAAGAATGAAATCCTGCCACTTGCAACAATGTGGGTGGAGCTAGAGTGTATTATGCTAAGTAAAATAAGTCAGAGAAAGTCAAATATCATATGATCTCACTTATCTGTAGAGTTTAGGAAGGAAAATACAGGACAGGGGGGAACAAAGAGAGAGGGAGGCAAGGCATAAGAGTCTCTTAACCATAGGTAACAAACTGAGGGTTGATGGAGGGAAGGTGGGTGAGGGATGGGCATTAAGGAGGGTACTTGTTGTGATGAGCACTGTGTGTTGTACAGAAGTGATGAATCACTGATTTCCACTCCAGAAACCAATATTGCACTGTACGTTAATTAAGTAAAATTTAAATTAAGAAAGAAGAAAAGAAAGAGGCTGCTTAAGAGCAACATCCTGACCCTCCCTCCACCCTTTGTCTCCGGAAAGCAGGAACTAAACCTCCCACATGAGAGCTACTCTCCCTGTATCAGGAGATTAAGGGACCTCCTCACCAGAGGTAGGAAATTCAGAGCTGAGAAGAAGGTAGAAACAAACCTCGGTACTTTTACTTAATCATTACCCCTGCCCAAATCCTGTTTAGAATTTCTTAGTAATTGAGGCTCCCAAACATAAGTTTTCTTTGTCCTGTCAATTTCTCACAGATTTATGTCTCTTTTTCTAAAATGTATACAAGCCGGATGCTACCATCCAGCTTTGGGTTGTATTTTCAATATTGGTTCTCTGCACACACATAATTAAACTTTGGGTTTTTTCCCTCCTGTTAATTCATCTCATGCCGACTGAATTCTTAGACCAGCCAGAAGAACATTAAAAAGAAGAGGTAAATTTTTTCCTCTCTGACAGTATATTGAAAATTGCTTAAAAAAGCAGTTCTTTGTTATTACTATTATTATTGTTGTTATTACATTCAAGAAAGCCGTTCTTAAATGTTCTTGTCACACATACAAAAAATTCTTGTCACAAGAAAAATAAAGTTGCTAAATTCTAATCAGATTTGTGGTGGTCATCATTTTGCAATATCTACAGATAGCAGGTCATGTTGTATGTACACTTGGAACTAATACAACATTATATGCCAATTATACCTAACTTAAAAATAAATCTTAAATAAGAGGTTATTTTCCTGTGGCTTAAAAAAAGCATTCTAAGTCTACAAAGTTTTGTATATCAACTTCTAAAGCAAGCAACTGCAGTGGTTCACAGCTCTGGCTGTCCCTGAGAATTACCTGGAGACAGAACAAATACCTAAGATGAGGTCCATCCCAGAAGTCAGGCCCTGTGGGAAATGGGGCCTGGCCTTATGTATTTTTAAAAGCTCCAGGTGAATGTAGTATGCATCCAGGGTGGAGCCACTAATCTCGAGAAACCATGAATCTTATCGTCATATGGATTCAAGTTACTTTTCGCTTGAACTGTGAATCTCAATTTTTTTTTTTAAGATTTTTATTTATTTATTTGTCAGAGAGAAAGAGAGATCACAAGTAGGCAGAGAGGCAGGCAGAGACAGAGGGAGAAGCAGGTTCCCTGCCGAGCAAGGAGCCCGATATGGGACTCGATCCCAGGATGCTGGGATCATGACCTGAGCCGAAGGCAGCTGCTTAACCAACTGAGCCACCCAGGCGTCCCAATGTGAATCTCAATTTTTATTTTTGAATTGAACTAGCAGGACTGAATTGGTCCACTATAAACAACTTGAGATCATCCAAATCATTTAGAACTTGGGCCAAAGGGAAGGTGCAGTTAATTTAGTAATGACTGAGATCCAACTGAAATCAAAAGAGCCTAAGACTTAGGCGACCTGGTTTGTATCATTGGCATGATCCTCACTAGCTGGGCATCTTGAGGCCATCACGTTGATCCCATGGAAGTTTCTTTGTCTATAAAATGAAGGCGCTGGTCTAGAAATCTTTAAGGTGCTCTAAATTTCTGACTCAATTCCAGGAAAAGAACTTGCAAATAAAAAGTTTTAAAGTTGTACACTGCTCCCATTTTGAAAGCATGTGCATTTAGCTATTGGAGCTTTGACAGGAGCCAAAGTATTATTAAAATGTTCAAACTGCCATTCAAATGTACTTTTTAATATTTATTCCTGATTGTACGTGACATCACACTTAAAGGAGAATTGGGTTTAGTCTTTCATTAGCACACCCGGCTTTCCCTCAATCCTTTGCCCGGTCTCAAGGCTACAGCATGTATCTGAAAAGGGTCTGTGGGTCCCGAAAGGCAGTTTGGCATGTCAGCAAAATTGAATCAGAGGGTCGAGCTCTACCTCAGCCCTGCTAATCCCTATGCCTCAGTTTCCTCATCTGTAAATGGACATGAGTGACATCTGTGAACAGAACTGTTACAAAGATTTTTTAAATTAACATTTAAAACTGTAAAGAGCTTTGAAATGTTAACTTTTTTAAACTAGCTTTTAAAGCATTTCATTCAGTGTTGGCCATGCAATGTTCACCCATGAGAACAGAAGTTAAGAGACACACATACCTGGGATCCTATTGAGCGTCACCCAGAAATGCTCATCAGGGCTGTAAGTGTCCTTGGACCAGGAGAGTAAGTCAAGCGCACGCTGGTCTTGGAGGACAAAGTTGGCAAATTCCCTTGTGAGGGCCACATAGGCAGTACCAAAGTAAATGGTCATGTTGTGAGGAGGTGGAGTTTTTAATTTTGTTGTTTTAAGCACGTAGGAATTTTTTTTTCTTAATAGCTCCTGGTGGACATATTTAGTCCGTCCAATGGCGTGAGCTGGGGGCAGCACCCCCGGGGTGATGTTTTTCCCTTTAAAGCCTTTCAGATACCGAACGATCTCCTTGTTGGTCTTCAGGGGAAAGTCTTGCCCACACGTGTTGATGGCGTACTTCCAGGGCACCTCAGACACCACGAGGTCTTTGAGGCAGTTCAGGTCAGCCTGGAGCCTGGAGATCCCCCCATAGACAACCAGCTCCATCTTAGAGGCCAGGAAAGTATTTGGGAAGCAGCTCAGTAATCGCTTCACTGAATCTTTAAATGTATCTGTTGCCTTCTCATCCATGTGAACACAGTAGACATTTTGGGGCATGTAAATTGCCCTGAAGAGTCTCTCAAAAGTGCCAAAGTCTTTATGGATGGTCACCATATAAGCCAAAGGGAACTCTGCTTCCTCTTCTGATAGTGTTTCTGTTATATAGTGACTTTGAGCCATGTACTCATAACAGGTAGATTTGCTGAGGGTAGTTTTCAGTGCATTCTCTCTTGGGTAAAAAACCTTCCCCTTAAAAATCTGATGACAGACTTGTGCTAACAGTGAAGCATTGGACAGAGATGCCTTCAGAAAATGCTTCTCCTCCCATAACTCATTATTGTAAACAAATACAAAAATCAGGGCAGTGATAAGAGACACAGTAAAAAGACAATGCTTCCAAGAGACCATCATTCAAGACCAGAAAGTGAGGGAAATGTTTTTCAAGAGCTGATCAGAGTATAGATATATTTAACTTACATTTTCTCCAGAATCCATAAATCATCCTCTCGGTAGACACAATTCTGATCAGCTGCTCCGTGCCCTTCCAGTTGACCGTTTTGTCCTTTCGCTGTCTTCCTTCCCTTCTCATTCTCCACTGTGTTTCATTTCCACCTTTCTTCGACACATTTCTGAAGTAGCTTCTTTGGATTTGCTTTGCTCCGGCTCCCGTTAACCTGCAACCTGTTACCACACAAAAACAAGCTGCCTCAGGGAGATTCCGATTCTAATGCAGCCACCTATCACTACCGTAAAAACACCAAGGACTGAGTTCACCATTCTGCAAGTCATCCCCCTACGACTTCTACCCCAGCCTCTTCTCCCAGCCAAGGGTTGGCAACTGTGTCCGCTCCCCAACTTCCTGTTAATCATTGCGTTCAACGAACTGGCTTTGTTTGCTTAAACAGCACTGCCAATTTTTAAAGCTTCAGTTCTAAGCATGTGAACACTGCCTGGAGAGATATTCTGTCAATAAATATTTAGTGCTTAAAAATTAATCTCGTAACCTGTCTTTTTCCACACATACTCACCCTCCTTCCTGTATTGGCTGAGTATGTTGTAAAGCAAGGCATATGACTGGCTGTGGAGCCAAATTCCTTCCAAGGCTTAATTTTCCCTGCTGCTGGGTGATGTCCTTAAAAAAGCACATTTGCAAACTTACCTCACCACCTAACTTATTACACAAAGTGACCGGGGCACTTGATGAATAAAGGCTAATTTAAAAAACAAAACAAAACAAAACAAAAAACCCAAAAAAACCCAAACAGCTGTCCTTACCCAAAAATTGTGTAAAGGCTAGAGCTGTAAAGGCCAAGCTGATTTCACCCTAGCCCCAGCTGGGTATCTGGAGAGGTATGAGAGAGGAGCTGTCTCAGTCTGGGAAATTCCAGAAACTCAAGGAGAGAGGTACCACAAATGTACCCTTTCAAAAAAGGTTACCCTTTCAAAGGAGTTTCCCCTATATAAAAAGCGAAAATAATTTTACCGCCTTCCTAGGTCAGTCATGAAAATAAAACAAGATAAAATGTGTAAGAGTTCATGGCCATGGCCAACCACAAGAAGGGCTGAGAGAGAAGAGTGGACAAAAGCCCCTCCCCCACCATGTGTCAAGGAAAGGACACAATCACCACCTCTCCTCTGAAGCCTTTTTACACTTCCCTATTCTCTCTTCCATGAGCCCATGCCAGTTAGATGATATATCAAAGATAGCATGGATCAGTTTTACTTTATTTGGTGGTTGGCTGCATGTGGGTGTGAACATCCGCCATCCACACTTGGAGGAGTGGTGCGTTAGCACTGAGTTCACACATCCCTCATCCGTTTTTAGCTCCGAGCCCTGTCTGCACATGTTAGACAATCAAATATGTATTGATCGAGTGCTCTAGTTTTCATTTCCCTGTTTCCCTGATCACATTAGTGTGAAATTCCAAGTACTGAGGACTTCGAATCTTTATTTGTGTCTGTGGATGTGGGTACATTCAACATACCTATTTTCCCAATACGTCTTAGTTATAAAGACAACATAATATTACAGACTGTTTAGAAACACAGTGTTTTCAACTCTGGTAGTAAATAGACTACTTGCCCATAGACATTCATGTTTTGATTTTTACAAAGAACACAGGGGATATGCAAGTTTGCATCCTGTGTTTTGCATTTAATATCACAGCCTCTCATTTCCATGGTGCTATGCAGTCTTCATCGGGCTTTGTCTTCACAATCATTACCTTAGAACACAAGACCGGAGTTGTTTTTCCCACCCCAGCTGAAAGTTTTATGTTTTGATGAGGGGATCTTTGAGAACACAGAAAATGATGCTTAGAATGGACCCAGGGAAATTCTCCAGAACTAGGTGAGTCAATCTTACTTGTTTCTGGAATCCGATTTTATAGCATGATTCAGATGCATCGTCTTGTCTATATGACCCAAAATAGAATTCAAACAACCCAAATACCTGTTTACACAACCATCTATCATGCGTGTACCTAGAATTCTTTAGAACAAATCATTTCTTCAATAGAGTAGTCATCCAAGAATAGTCTTTTCTGAAATGATGAGTAAAATTTCTCTCACTTAAAAAAAAATTGTTCATTTCCCTCTAGGCAGCCATTGTCCACATCAAATGAAAGGCACCAGGGATGATTAAATGAAGCCTTCGATACCTAATTATGCTTACCGAAACTAGTCCAATTTTTACAGCTTCTTCTCCTAACATATCCAGATAACTTCCTCTGTTTATTTTGGCTATCACCTTCATTCCTGGCACAGTCCCATCTTTCCAGACATTTCATGTGGAAATGCATCTCCAACAGTTTCCTGGCTCTTCTCTAAACCTACAGCTCCCTGAATGTACAGTCATGGGGCAAAGAACATTTAAGGTTAGTCCTTCGCTGCAGTGGAGTCCTTAATTGTACCTCACCTGAACCGTTCCAAGGGTCGTCCAATGGTAAGCTCTAGAAACTTCCACAGTTATTTAAAATAAATTCTTCAACAATGCTAAACATTTTAAATTTTATTTCTTTTAAAGATTTGATTTATTTGTCAGAGAGAGAGAGTGCACACAAGTAAGAGGAGTGGCAGAGGGGGAGGGAGAATCAGGCTCACCAATGAGCAGGGAGCCCAGCAGGACCCTGGGATCATGACCTCAGCTGAAGGCAGCTGGGCCACCCAGACACCCCTCAACAATGCTAAACATATTTTAAAGAATTAGTACCAATCTGCCCCTCTTCCATCTACCTAGTCTATTTGATGCCTACCTTCTTGGTTCTCATGTTAGAAATATGGGAAATGCTCGTTCTGATCCTCCTGGCTTTCCGGAGGCCCTGTGTGGCATATCACTAATTATCCTCCTAAATCCCGAGCTCTGGGCTCTTGCATTTGTGTGAAGTAATAGAAGGGGATGGTAATGGGTGACCATAAAGAACAGTGTGATTCTTCATCCCAGCTGGAGCCTTAGATCAAAATTAATACCCATAATTCTAAGTTGGAGGCTGTGATCAGGCAGGATGGAATGCTGAAGAAACTGGGAACCCGTTCAGACTTGTGACTTGGTCCTTCCATAAATAGCAGGGTGTAAATTTATGTCCTAGCATTCACCCTGTGCTTGCCTACTAGTATTTTTTTCAGTTTATTTATCTATTTATTTATCTATCTCTCCCTCTGCTTATTGACGTACTCACTATTGTTAAATTCACTGTCTTATCCTTATCAATGCTTTTAATAACCACAGGAAGCAACAGGGTTTCAAATAGATGAGAAGAGCCCTGGGTTGGGCGTCAGAAATGTTCCAGTTGGACCAATGCCACTGTGGACAGCTGGATCTCAGCCATCCACAAGACATTGGATCTCACCCCTCACAGCTCTCTTTTGGGTAAATTTGAGGAAACACCCCTTGCAGTTACCCCGGGGTCTCCAACCCCCAGTGGCTGCTTCCTTCCTTGGCAGGTCATCCACACCTCTGAGTCTCGGGTTTTCAATTCCCCTCTGGGTGCCGTCATCAGTCTCCTGGTGGAGCTGGGAGGATTCCGGCAGGAGTCCAGCAACCAGCTTAGGGCTGGCCAGAGACGTCAGACCTTGAGGGAAAGGCTTGGGAAAGCACAGATCACAGGAAGAACATGGGGAGGATTGCAGGAGTTTAACACAGGATAACTGGACGTTAGGAGAGTGTGGAAATGCGTGGAAAGGCTGGTTCTCTGCAAGCAGTAGGTTTAATAGCATTGGAACAAGGCAGAGCTGAGGAAAAGAGCTGGAGGATGAACCATCTCAGCGGCATTAAGTCAAGTCTGTGGCACTGAAGCACTTCCCAGCTCCTTTGCATATGAAGGGATAACTGGTCACCCTCACTATAAATGCCACACACTAAGGGAGTCTGAGCCCGGACCTCCGATGCTTGGACAGTCTAACCTCCCAGTTCAGAAAATCCTCATGTGTGAGATTTGGCTAGATTTTCAAGGTTGGGTGTCAGGGGAGAAACAGCAGGGGTTCAGCTTGGCCTGTTCAGCTTTCTAGATTTTTATTCTTCCCTTTCTCCATTCTATTCCTCAAGAAGTCCTTGATTTGATTTGGAAGTTTTAGGACCTTAAGATCACTGCTGCAGCAAGTGTTCCTACCACAGGAGAGACCTCGAGCTTCTGATCCTGGAGAATAACGTGCTTAAAGAACAGAGTCTCCCTTCTTCCAATTGCAACAGGCTGTTCAATCAGAACAGACTGCAAAGAAGGGATCCCCTAATCTGTAAGGTCCCCAGGTGCTGGAATTGCAATGTCCCCATTTTTTCCTCTCAGAGCCCACAGTCTACCGAAACTCTTGGATACCTACTGCCTATTCGGTCAATTCACCCCTGGATGGTGGGGGGCGGGGACCCTCTTTACAAGAGGTGACTACCAAAGGCCCTGCAGAGTGCACGATGGCATCACTCATGTCAAGTAGTGATATAATCAGGAAAGTAACCAAAGGCTCTGCCTGGTTGATCACTGAACATGACAGAGACCCTTCACGGCTTGAACATAATTCATGGGCTCGCAAACTGACTTCGCCTTTGGTTCATGACTTTCTTAATCCTTATTGTTACCTTTCTTCCGTGATTTTGTATTGTGCTTTGTTTTGGGTGCCATGCTTGAAGCCAAGTTAAATGCTCTGTGAAACGCCATTGAATCTGGAATCCTGAACCTGCTTTACAGCTGTGTTTACTTGGCTTTATGGCTGCGTAAAGCTGACCTTGTGGAAAGATACAACCCCATGACCCGCCCTCAGAGCGGGCTCGAGATAAGCCCAGATTGAAAAAAATAGGGAAACCAGAAAAGTAGCTCTGTGTTTGGCAAAACCTGATTTTAAGTCATCGATGTGTCTTTAGTTCTGGGAGATGGATTTTCACAGCAATCACTTGCAAACCTACCTCATTGCTTTTCTAGTTGGTCCAGTTTTACCTATTCTCAACAGGAATGTTGTGGGGACTCATGAAATAAAAGTATGTTTTAACCCACTATATAGTGCCAAGTACTTTGTTAAATTCTGGAAACTTTTTCCCTTTGCCTGAAGGAAACTGAAGTACATAATGTCAACCATTAAATTAGAAATGAACATTGTCCTTCAATAAAAGCTTAGTTGTAATTAAATATATATGGCTACTAATGATTTAACAAGACAAATGCGAGAAATCACAGTCCCCAGCAAGTCCATGGCCTAAGGAGAGCCCCCACTGCCCTGAACTGTTTTTTGAAAAACTTTTAGAAATGGAAATCCCGTGTACCATGATCGAATGCTTCACTCACTCATTCAACAAGCATTTTTTGTGTGCTTACTTTATGCCAGGCACTGTGCTAGGTTCTGGAAATAGAAAACAAAGGCGGGCCACATGAACTGAATCCTACTGGGTTGGGTACTGCTTGGGATTAAACAGAGGTAAGTGCTGTGCCCCTCTTCCTCCAATCTCCCCTCTTCTGTCTCTGTCTCTCTCTGTCTCTCTCATTCCTAGAAGGATGAAGTTGCCCAGATGAATCCCACAGCAAATCCCTCCTTCTCTTTAAGGTAAAGGCAGGTTAACCAAATTAACCTTAATGCTTAGACGCGGGATAACAAAAGCTGGAATGTGGACACACAAAGATCTGTTTGCCTTTTAATTCTACCCCCAAAGGGCTGGCCTGGGAGTGTAAGAAGGATCAGGCCTGGAGTCTTCATGTCTCAAGTTACTGTTATCTGTGACCACCGGTACATAACCCTTCCCTACAGAATCCAGAAGGGCTTTGAATCTAACACTTCCAACCCCAGAGAGGTTACACAAGGAAGCAGCTGTCATTGCCATAAGGATCTCCCGCTAGGATGCTCTAATGGAGGAGGCAGGAGAATTATTCTCTGGTATTTTTCTGACACTACCCTCAAAGGTTGCTTTGCCCAGAGAACGGATATTTGGATTCTCCTTACAGATCATTGGAGCTTGAGGGTCATCCTTCAACTTAGTTCCAGATGGGAAATCCTATAGTCCCAGATCCAGAGTGAGTTATAATGGACTTAGATCAGTGGTCCTCACACAGATCTGCCCACTAAGGAAGGGAAATCACAAGACAACGGGATTTAGTAGAAAATGCACTGGGTTGGGAGTTAGGAGACCAGATTCTATAGTCTGTAACACAAGTTGTATTCCTTGAATCAGTTACTGCACCATGAGCCTCAGGCCAGGCAAACAGGAGGGCCCTTTACATATCCTTCCAGGAATGAATTATGATTCATGTTCCAGGGAATAAGCTAGGTGCTATTATACTTTTACCCAGCATTCTCTCTTCCCATAAATAGTTTGAAGCAACTGATAACATCCAATGGGTTTTAAAAAGCAAATTTGGCAGGGGCACCGGGTGGGGCACTGGGTGGCTCAGTCGGTTAAGGGTCTGACTTTGGTTCAGGTCATGATCTTGGGGTCCTGGGATCGAGCCCCACACCTGGCTCCCTGCTCAGCGGGCAGTCTGCTTCTCCTTCTGCCTGCCGCTTCCCTCTGCTCACACTCTCTCTCTTGCTCTGTCAAATAAATAAATAAAATCTTGAAAAAAAAAAAAAAACGGGCCACAACAAAATTTGCAGTAGAGTCAAGAAGAGCCAAAGGAATATCAAATCAGCAATTCTTAAAATGACCATTTCCTGAAGAAGAGACTCAAAGAGGCTCAACTGTTGTAATAGTTTTCTTCTGAGTGTTCGGATTCTGAGAAATTACTGTTTTTATACACTTGTTCCTGTTCTTCATATTCATGGTCATGGATTATTTTTTTGAATTGGGAAATAAAAGTTGTAACAGCTTTGGCTGGTTGTCTTTCCCATCACCCTCGGCAGAGCTGCATGTGTTTGACATTGATGGACAATTCAACTTCCTCCTTAGCATTCAACTTCCTCAATTTCTTCACAGCCTGGCATTCTGTACCATGTGCAAAAGTATGAACAAATGGACCCTACTCCATAGGAATCTTGCTAGAGAAGAAAATACAATGCCTTATGAGATTCTACGTCTTTTACCAACAATGGAATAAAACCATCAGATAACTATTATTGTGTATAAGGGGGTTTTTCAGACCCTTCCAGCACTGGAATGTGGAGGGGGTAGGGGAAGAAGAAGCAGCTGTTCTGAAGGTTAAGGACTGGGTCCTCTCATTTTAAAAGAGTCAGTTAAGGCAAATGATCTCAGTCAAAGCTGATTTTTCATTCCTTGACAATGACCTAATTATTTCACTAATTATTTCACTACACCGCTCAAATTACTTCAGGACTTCTCTCCTCTTTATGGCTCCATTCTCTTCTCAATACTCTTATCCTTCCTTCTGACCCACCTACCCTGCTCTTCTCCATAATTAAGGAGAATATTTAAATTCCATGCCTACCATGGAGAAAACTTGGCATCCCACAAAGACAAAAGAAAAGGCCTAGTAGATGTTTTAAAAAAAGATTCACCTTCACTGAATTGCAAATAAAAACAAAAATGCAGGTCTTGGGCGCCTGGGTTGCTCAGTGTTTAAGCCTCTGCCTTCAGCTCAGGTCATGATCTCAGGGTCCTGGGATCAAGTCCCACCTTGAGGGCTCTCCACTCAGGGGGGAGCCTGCTTCCTCCTCTCTCTCTGCCTGCCTCTCTGCCTACTTGTGATCTCTGTCAAATAAATGTTTAAAAATCTTAAAAAAAAAAAAAGAAAAGAAAAAGAAAAAGAACACCTAATAATATCCACTGAGAGCAGAAGTGTGATGACATAAGCCCTCCTGTACACTGGGGGTCTAACTGAAAATTAGAACACATTTTGGAAGGCAATGAAGGAGTTCCAAGCATTCAGAGTAGGCTACCCAAAGTCTGCCCCTGTGACGTAAGGATGCCTGTGACCTGAAGTGATTCAGAAGCAAACACAGGAAACTCTGCCCTTCCCATCTGCAGCAGGAACAACAGGATGATCTTCACACTTGATCTTAGCCAAATGGTCATGAAGTGGTAGGACGATTCTCTAGATGGTTATGGACATGGCACCAGAGGAATCTAGATCATAAGTCGTACAAAGTAGCTCTTATCTTCCATTAGTTGTCCCCACATTTTTTTTTACTACAATTTGCCAATCCTAAGAGCCTAAACTCTTTTTCCTTTGTCTTGTTCTTTCTCTACAAAGGTATCGTTCTTTGTTAAGACACTGTATAAACCCGAAGTTTTAACCATTCCTTTGAGTTACTCACCGTTGAGTCTCTCCCATGCGACTGTAAGCTGTGTGTGTTAATAAACTGTTTTTCTCTTGACAACCTGTGTTTTGTCAGTGTAATTTCTAGAGCCCTAGGTGAAGAACCTAAGCAGGTAAACTCAAGGTTTGCTTTTCCTCCCCTAGACACTTTTGGAATATGTATCAAGAACTTAAAGTGTTCCTATCTCTCATTTTTTTTTTATTTTATTTATTTTTATTTGACAGCTAGAGAAAGCACAACCAGGGGGAGCAGCAGAAGCAGAGGGAGAAGCTCATGAGAATGATTTCCCTGTCTTCTTGGAAATCTTGGAAATTTTATTTTATATATATATATTTATTTACTTATTTTATTTATATATATATATATATATACACACACACACACACACATATATATATATATACACATATATATATATATAAAACCTAACTACATAAAGCAATACATGGAGGAGATAAATAATACAAATATTTTCACCATAATGACTTCTCAAAATGTATAGATGTATAATTTTTGTTTTCTTGCTATTTCTACTTAGCAATTTTATTTTACTTTTCTTCATTTTGCAGATTTTCTACAATAGGACTGTATTTTAGAATAAGAAAAAAGTTTTATTTTTAGTATTTTTTTTTAAATTTTTCTGCTCATCAGTAACTACTATAGGGTTTTCAAATTTTACATGGAGGGTGAGTTCCTGAAGACTCATCCACGGCTGGAGTACAGAGTTAACAATGGATGGCAGGATTTCTATTCACCAAGCTAAGTGAGGCTGCCACTTGGCCAAGCCTAAACACAGTCTATACTTCATTTGGCCAACAGTACTGAATTCTTGAAATTCTTGACAGCTTTTTAAAAAAATTTAATATGGACAGATGTGCATTATTTCAAATTATTCTTATAGGGATCTTATTAATATTTTTCAGATCTCAAACTTCCCAAACTCACACAACTCAAATTCGCACAAAATAAGACCATAACAAATTATCCCATGTTGAAGATAACTGAATTCCTGAACATGCTATAATTGCTTTTAAAAGTCTCATGTGTCCTATCAAAGATTTGTGACATACCATGCAATAAAAATTTAATGAGTATATAAGTATATACTTACATACTTGTAAGCCTATAAGTATATACTTACATACTTGTAAGCATATAAGTATATAAGCAAACAGTATATTATTGATATGGAAGAAGTAACCGACACACAAAACAGCCCATAGGATTCCCATAAAGACTGGGAACACAGGTGAATATACATAATGCCATCAAGCACATTTTCAAAGTGTAAAACATACACACACACACACACACACACACACACACACACACACACTCCTTCCAGACTTCAGGTAGAATGGAAATCCAGTTTCACATACCTAGAAGCCTACTGAGTGTCCCCCAGAAACGTTGATCAGGAGAGCAGGGGTCCTTCGACCATCCAAGTAAATCAATAGCCCTCTGGTCTTGAAGAACAACATTAGCAAATTCTCTCGTAAGGACCACATGGGCAGAGCCGAAGCATATGCCAGGTTATGAGGGGGTGTTTTTCTCATCCAAGCCTGCAGCATAAAGGAAAACAAATAGCATCCCTGCTCTAAGTGCACTTCTTTGGTCCTTCTGATAATATAGGAGGAGATGGCTCCCCTAGAGTTCTAGTTTCCCCTTAAAATCAGATACAAAACTAATTCCTCCTTGGTTTTCAGGGAGGATCTTGCCCATAGGAACTGATGGAACTTCAGAAGCTACAAGTACTGCCAGGCTGTGCAGGTCAGACCAAAGCCTGGAAACTTCTGGGTAAACCACAGCTTCCTCTTGGAAGTCAGAAAGCCATTTGCAAAGCAACTCAATAGCCTTTCCACTGGGTCTTTGAAAGCAGGGATGACTTTCTTATTCCCATGAACATGGTAGAAATTTTGAGGTGAGCAAATAGTCTTTAAGAGACTTTCAAATATATCCAAAACTTTGTAGATGACCATGACATATACCAAACAGAACTCAGCTACATCTTTTTTTTTAAGATTTTTTTTTTTTAATTTATTTGACAGACAGAAATCACAAGTAGGCAGAGAGGCAGGCAGAGAGAGAGGAGGAAGCAGTCTCCCCACTGAGCAGAGAGTCTGATGCGGGACTCGATCCCAGGACTCTGGGATCATGACCTGAGCCGAAGGCAGAGGCTTTAACCCACTGAGACACCCAGGTGCCCCTCAGCTTCATCTTTAGACAGAGTTTCATTAGGTATTGATTTCGGAGCCAGTACTGTTGGCAAGTTATTGTTCTCAGTGGTGTTGATGGGAATCAGGGCAGCCTGCCCCAAAAATGCCTGTTTGACATATTGATTATCTTGAATTAAAATTACATAAGAAAAAGCTGGTGCAAGAAGGAGGCACTGATTCTCTTATGCTCTCCTGAAAGCAGGAAATACATCTCTTATGTGAAAGGTACTCTCCCTGTACTTACTAGGAGAAAAAGAGACATCCTTATCACCAGACATGGGGCATTTAGGGCCAAGAAGTCTATATAAGCAAACCTTGTCACTTTTTCACAAATTAACTACCCCAGCCCAAACTTCTTCATCTCTTCAACTCTTCACAGATTTGTTTCTTTGTCTAAAAAGTATAAAAGTTGCCTGCTTGGGTCACCTCTTTCAGTCTCATATTTCTATGAGCTCCCATATGTATGAAATTAAATTTGTTTTTCTCCTGTTAATCTGCCTTATGTCAATTTAATGAGTAGGCCAGCCAAAGAACCTAGAAAGGAAGAAGGGAAATGTTTTGCTCCCCCACAGTGTCACTGGTATATTTTTAATCCCAGAAGATTTTCTTTCCTTCCATGTCACAGACTTCTGCAAAGTCTGTGACGGGGTTTGAAATGTTCCTCCCTTGCAGGTATTTTTGTGAAACTAAATCAGTATAAAGGAACAAAAGAGTTACAGAAATGGCTGTAAACCCTTCAACAAACCCAACCATCTTCAGCTTCATTTTTCCTACCATCTCTTCTTGGTCTGTCACTTGCTGGACTTCATACCATCGCTGAAGTCAATCTGCAGGTCTATCCCTAGATTGTTGGGGAATCTACTCCCACTTGTTATTTTGAGCAAGAAGAGAAATATTGCCACTCACTTAAGGGGATCAACTGCGAGTCTGAAGCTCTTCTCTTACATTGAAGGGGTTGAGCAGATCTGAGAACATGAACCACTGGGGCCAACAGAGCAAGAGCTGGACAGTGTTGAGTGCCTTTGTCTAGGCCAACCTCAAGTTCAGATTCTGACAAATCACCACAGCTGCCAACTCAGAATGGTTTTCTCATGTAGGGTGAAGGTGAAACATGTGTCCATCTTGCAACCCTTTTACTCCAGAGGGGGGCCACCATCACAATCGCTGATGTCATCTTTGAATACAAGGGATACTATATTTCTTCAACTTTGGGTAGTTTCAGTTGGGGTGAGGCAGGGCACCATTGACATTGACAGAACTGCTCAATGGCACTGCTTCTCTTTATGTAAAAATAAAAATCAGGAATTCATAGAACTTCAGGGCTGGTAGAAACATTGCAGATTATTCAGACCAACCCATTCAATTCACAAATGGAGAACATGGACAGTGAACTGTAACTAATATTCTGTCACACTCTGGTGTCTGTCTTCTTATTGACAACTGGTGAGGTAAGCATCAACATTATATCTGTTGGGCACAAGAGGAGGCACCAATGGAAGCCCACATGTATACTGACTTGCCTGACCGCCAATAATGAGTTAAGGGTAGCCCTTGAGTCTCCAACCCAATTCTTCTGACTGCACAGGTCTTCTACCTGGAATATTCTCTCCCCTCACATTTTCTTGATGGTCTCCTCCCATCCATTAGGTCCTCCTGTGGCACTATTTTCCTGGTGTCCCTCCCCTACTCTCCCAAGTCTGGGTTAGGAGCCTTCCACCTTCCTAATAGGACTTTATACCCTTTTAATTGCTTGTTTGCTCCACCACTAGGCTATGGAAGACTCTTCTGTCTACTGGCCACTGTATTCTCAGCATCTACCTTATGGTAGGTGCTCATCATTGAATTAAGTGTGGTGATTCCTCTTTCTTCTACACAAACTATGGCAGGAGGTGGGGAGGGGGCCCCAATCCAGGCTTCTGCATATTTTTGTACAACCTGTGAGCTAAGGATGGTTTTACATTTTTTTAAATGATTTTATTTATTTATCTGACAGAGAGAGAGGGATCACAAGTAGGCAGAGAAGCAGGCAGAGGGGGGTGGGGGAAGCCGGCTCCCTGCTGAGCAGAGAGCCCAATGCAGGGCTCAATCCCAGGACCCTGAGACCATGACCTGAGCCAAAGGCAGAGGCTTAACCCACTGAGCCACCCAGGTGCCCCTGGTTTTACATTTTTAAACAGTTGAAAGAAAATCTGAAGAAAAAACTACTTCATGACAGGTGAAAATTATATGAAATTCAAATTTTAGTGTCCATAAATACAGTTTATTGGAACACGGACACACTCGTTTGTTTATAGATTGGCTATAGCTGCTTTCACACTGCAACAGCAGAGTTGACTAGTTGTATTCTCAAATGCTGGTAATTATTATCTGCACATGGTCATTTTAAAAATCTACAGCACTCTTGGTGAGTTGAAAATTCATACCACAGTGCTTTACCTGACTCCACTGGACCCAAACTTTGGCAAGGTGTGGTGTTGTCACTCAATGGCCCCATGCCATGTAGCTTAATGTGACTTTCTTTCCCTCTCAGTGATTGAAAATCTTGTGAATAAGAGGAAAGAAGAATTTTTATGCCATTATAGCATCCCGTTCCCCACTAGACTGGGCATAACTTGAAGGAAAGAATATGTCTTCAATGACATAGAAGGAGTGCTCAATGTGGCATTGGAGGGCTCCTGGAAAACATGTCCCTCTCAAGGTCTCCAACCCACCACCCAGCCAAGGGATCCAGAATGCTGGTTAAGAGGTCTCATTAGGAGGCACATTGTTTAAGTGAGTTATTCAAGAGTCATGACACAGTGGAGACTTCTCGGTATGTCACTGAGCCATTAGCAACCAATGACACTCAGTAGACCTTCTAAAAAAAATGGGAGGAGGAACAGTTTAGATTAGATGGAAAGAAAGCAAGCAAGGTCTGTAGTACGAGGGGCTACTGCAGGTTCTTTGGAGCATGCTGTCAGGGAGGGCATCCCAGTACGAGGGCAGGAAGATGCAACTGGGGGTGTCATGCACCATCACCAATATTATCGTTTTCAGAATGAGATATGTCTTACAAATCAAATTCTCCCTGATGCCCTAGGTACACTGACCTCAAAGTTCAAGTTTCATTTTAATTCTTCTCATGTCATTTGACTATTAAATTTTCAACTCTATTTCTTTCTAGAATAGTTAAATGGTTACAGAGGAGAACAGCCCAGGTTAACAACTGGAAAGTAGGTTAGAGGTCCTCTTATCCCATGCTGTCACTTTACAGAGGGAAGCAAGATACCGTCCAGAGAAAGAGTCTTGCCTGAAGTCACAGAGTTATCGAGAAGTCACAGAGCTATCGAGCACCTGTCGCAGGAGTGGCAACTGGCCCGTGCAATCAGCTACTCCCAAAAGTCTTTCCTTCCCTTGTCCAAGAGAGACTTCAGAAAACACAATTTCACAAGCGTTTGCCTATCTGAACTCTGAAAGACAAATTAAACAAGAGATGAGATTATCTAAACTTCATTGAAATTTGTTCTTATGTTCAGCTTCTACCCTCAGAAACCCAGGCTTAAGGTAATATTTGTGCTCTGAAACGAAGCTGGTAGAATATTTGCACTTTGAAGCACAGTGAGATAACACTTCTTCTGGCTGGTCATATCTGGATTGGGAAAATATAGACACAGCAAAACAACAGATTCTGGAAATTTCGTGACCAAAGTCAATAGGTACATTCAAAACTCTGGTGAATGACATGAGTTTTAATGAATGAGTTTTAAAGACATTCATGTTTACAAATGTCCTCTAACTCCTCAGTTACCTTCTGCAAATACATTATTTCTCATAAAAACAAGAATTAACACAACACATCAGCCTATTTCTAAGCTCATATTCAGTGTCTCCTGTGGGGTCCCACTATGGATCTTTTCACCATCTTCTCTCCCGTGCCCTCCATCCTGTCCTTCCACAGTTGACCTAAGCTTGCGTTTCTGTCCAGTTGGCTGGAGCAGGTGCATCTACAGGAAAATCTGACACAGAATCCCTTTCTAACCCCTAATACTGAGGTCTGAAACCAGTAAAATTCAAATTCCATCCCTCGTCCGTGATGTTGAAGACTTGCAAAATCATTTTCTTTTGCGGTATAAAAATAAATAACAAAAACTCACTTTCTTAATCACCTTAAAGTGCACCATACAATATGAGAAAGATACCTATATTGTGCAACGGAGCTCTAGAACTTTCATCTTAGGTAACTGAAACTCTATACCCACTGAACGATTTCCAAATCTCTCTCCCCCCACAGCCTCTGGGAACCACATTCTGCTTTTTGTTTCTATGAGCTTGACTACTTTCAATGCCGCATGTAAATGGAATCATGCAGTAGTTGTCTTTTGGGGACCGATTTATTTCAACTAGCAATGTTCCCTGAAGCATTTTTTTAAAAAAAGATTTTATTTATTTATTTGAAAGAGAGAGAGAGAGAGAGTGCATGAGTCAGGGAGGGTTGGGGGTGCTGTGGAGCAGAGGGAGAGGGAGAAGCAGGCTCCTCCCTAAGAGGGGAGCCCAATTTATGGCTCCATCACAGGACCCTGAGATCATGACCTGAGCCAAAGGAAGATGCTTAACAGACCGAGCCACCCAGGTGTCCCCCTATAATATTTTTATTATCACTCAAGGAAGTCACATACCTATTAGCAGTCACCACCCTGACCATCCCTCAGTTCAGACCCTCGAAACCACTAATCTACTTTCCATCGATTCCATAGATTTGCCTGTTCTATAGGTGTCGTACAAATTGAATATGATATAAAATTTAATGTGTACAATTTTATAATAATTTGTGCAAGAATATTTAGCTCTATTTATTCAATGCCTTCTCTATGTCGGGGATTGAGCTCAACATGTGCTCCGTGATAGGGAGACAGGGATGAGTGACAGACTTTCTCGTCACACACATGTAGACAGGTACACTGGAATGTTAACAGTGGTTATCTCTGAGTTATAGGATTATAGATTATTTTTGTTACATTCACTCCATTCCAGAATGTACGTTCCTTTTATTCACGGGGGAAATACTTTGTTTAGTCTCATCGTTAAGTGCTAAGTACTGGAATCCAGGATTATCAAAGTGGAAGTGACCTCTGCTCCAGGAGGAGCTCAGTATGCTAAGTGTGGGCATCCTGAAAAAGAACAGTGTTTCAAAATTAATGTGGATCTGCAATTTGTAAGAGAAATATCCAGGGACTTCTGGTAGCAGCCATTCAAGAGAAGGAAAAGAAATCCCATCTGATATTTTTATTAAGTTCTGTGTCTTGGATAATTTGATTCAGTTTAATGAAATTAAGAGATTAGTCAGGAAGAAATAAAACACTGCCTTTCTCTGTACATATTCTTTCCAGAACCAAGAAAGGTTGGTGGGGGCTAGGAGTAGTCATGCCCTTCAGTTCCTCCATCTTCCCTGTCCTTGACTTTGACCTTCTGGCTACTGAGCAAGGCACACAGGCCACTTGTTATATCCTTCTTGAGCCACATGCTTCCGGAGTGGAACCCTGGACCAAGTGATTAAAGCAGTACTCAAGATCAATGTTGCTTTATTTTGTTCCACGGTCTTCTATTTCAAGTTTAAATGCCCACTTGTTATTTATCAACTTTTATTATGGATTTACTCTGCAAAAAAAAGGTGATTTGAGAAATACTAATCTTGCTCCCCCAGGACTGACGATTCTAACTGACTGGTTAAAGTTTCTCAGATGCGACGGGGTCAAGAGACCTGCTTCACTTTATTTAAAACAGTATTGTCCCAGCTCACATTTTAGCACTTTATTGTTTATTTTATTGTGGTAAAATTATGTGTAATATTAAAATGTACAATTCAGTGGCAGGAAGTGGACTCACAATGTTGTACAACTATCACCACTATTTCCGGAACTTTGTAATCACCCCAAACAGAAATTCTGTACCCATGAAACAGTATCTCCCCCTCCCCACCCAGGCCACTGCTTGCCTCTACTCTGCTTTCTGTCTCTGTGAATTTGCTCCTTCTGGATACCTCATAGGAGTGCAATCATGGATTTGTCCTTTTGGGTGTGGCGGATTTCACGCCGCATAATGTTTTCAAAGCTCATCCATGTTGTCTGTCGCGTGCGTCAGAATTCCATTCTGTTTCTGGCTGAATGATACTCTGTTGTACGTGTGTCACACATTCTGTCTATTTGTTCATCTGTTGATGGACACTTAGGCTGTTTTAAACTTTTTTTTTAAAGATTTTATTTATTTATTTATTTGAGAAAGAGCGCACAAGCATGGGGAGCAGCAGGCAGAAGGAGAGGGAGAAGCAGGCTCCCTGCTGAGCAGGGAGCCCAATGTGGGGCTCAATCCCAGGACCCAGTGATCATGACCTGAACCGAAGGCAGCCGCCCAACCGAGTCACCCAGGTTCCCCTGTTTTAAACTTTTGGCCATTGTGAATTGTGCTACTATAAACATCGGTATGAAAGTAGCTGTTTGAGACCCTGCTTCTGGTTCTTTTGGGTAGATCTCTAGGACTGGACTCGCTAGCCCCTTTGTAATGCCATGTTTAATTTTTTGAGGAGCTGCCAAACTGTTTTCTGGATGACTTATACCACTTTACCTTCCCCCCAGCAGTGCCCCAATTGCGCCACACTCTCACCAAAACTTGTTATTTTGTTGTTTTGGTAACAGCCACTCTAACGGGTGAGTGTCCATATTTATTTTGGCACAGACCACTTTTGTCATAGGAGTCCCATCAGGAACCTAAGGAACAAGTCAATGTCACTTGAGCAAGGCTGGGTGGTCCATTCAGCAAGTGTGATATATTACATCCCAACTACACTCACAATGTGTGTATAGTTGGAAAATGTCAGACACACTTGTCTTTTTTTCTTTTTCAAGATTTTGTATTTATCCATTTGAGAGAGAGAGAGAGTGTGCACACACATGAGAGCGCGAGCAGGAGGCAGAGGCAGAGGCAGAGGGAAAAGCAGACGACCCACTGAGCAGGGAGCCCAATACGGGACTTGATCTCAGTCCCCCAAGATCATGACCTGAGCTGAAGGCAGACATTTAACCATCTGAGCCACCCAGATGCCCCAGGACACACTTGTCTTTTAAAGAATTCTCAGTAAGTGTTTTTGCCTCCTTTTCACCTGGGAAGTTGACACCACCAACATTCTCAATATCTTGATTCCTATTTTTTATATTACATGTTGCTTTTTAAAATATGCTGTATATTAGTCTCTCCTCACACCATAGCCCTGTCTAGCATAAGGGGCAGAGATCACACAGGTGCAAATGCTTGCGTGTATGCACAGGTGTTCATACATGCATGTGTGTGTGGATGCATGCACACTCACGGGTCCTCTTCTTTGCTCAGAGAAATGAAAAACATGTATATTTTAAAAGTCAGGCATTCTAACTAGACTGAGGATTTGGTCTTACCTTGACTTTGAGAAAAGTTTTAAATTTTTTAATTAATACATTTCTGTGTCACTTGAATTTGAAATATTGAGGTGTTTTCTTAGAGGGAAAATGCTTGGGGCACCTGGGTGGCTCAGTTGGTTAAATGTACAACTCTTGATCTCAACTAGGGTCTTGATCTCAGGATTATGAGTTCAAGCCCTGCACTGGGCTCCACGCTCCACTTAAAAAAAAAAAAAAAAAATTTTTAAAATGTTTAGGGGCCCCTGGGTGGCTCAGTCAGTTGACCAGCCAGCTCTTAACTTTGGTTTGAGTCATAATCTCAGGGCCTGAGATAGAGTCCTGCATCAGGCTCTGCACTCAGCAGAGTCTGTTTGAGATTCTCCCTCTCCCTCTCCTTCCGCCCCTCCCCTTACTCAGATTCTCTCTCTCTCAAATAAATAAATAAATAAATAAAACTTTAAAAAATTTTTAAATAAAGGAGATAAATGCTATTAAGATATAAATATGTTAATGGAAGTGTGAAAGATGAGATTGGGAGAAACAAACAACCAACAAGACATCAAATTTGGGTTCTGGGACAAATTTTTATAATAGTTAGAATACAAACAGACTCTCAATAGAAACAAGAGTAACAAAGAGACTCCAGTAATGGTGAATTTGAACCTTAGAAGAGAAGCAACTGAGGACCACTTCCCGCAGGAGTGGGAAAGCAAAAGGAAGCAAACTGCAAAATCCTTATTTGGGGCTGAACTGGGACCCTCCCCCACCCCATTCATATGTTGAAAACCAACCCCTGGTACCTCAGGATGCGACTATATTGACGACAAGGTCTTCAAAAATTTTTTTTGCTACCTTTATTAGGATATCTAGAATCAACTTTTTTTTTAGAAGACTTTTTCTCATTAGACTTTTTTTTCTTCGAATTGATATTTTTATTCATAGATTCTTCATTGTCCATCTCTTTAGTTTTCTTTTTTGCTAACTTTTTTTTTTTTAAGATTTTGTTTATTTATTTGACAGAGAGATAGCACAAGTAAGCAGAGAGGCAGGCAGAGGGAGAGAGAGAAACAGGCTCTCTGCTGAGCAGGGAGCCCCATGTGGGACTTGATCCCAGGACCCTGGAATCATGACCTGAGCTGAAGGCAGATGCTTAACCAACTGAACCATCCAGGCACCTCTTTGTTAACTTTCTTAAACAGAAAGTATATACATATGTAATGCTGAAGCTTTAAATTCCTCTACTGTATTTTAGAGCTGCTTTCTCAGTTTGATTTCAGATGAGAAGGGAGGCCTTCTAGTTAGCATGCATCTACATAAAATCAGGATTTTTCATGGGAGAACTTTCAAAATTATCTTTTTTTCCCTCTTGTGACCCATTTTTATGAATCCAAATGTTCATTTATGTCTGTCTAGATTCACACATGCTAACTTTGTAGGTTTTTATATTTTATTCCTTTCTTTATTAAAAAAATTTTTTTAGTATACTTGACACACAGTGTTACATTAGTTCCGGGTGTACAACATAGTGATTTGACTTCTGTATATGTCATGCTGTGCTCACCACAAGTGTAGCTACCATCTGTCACCATGCAACACTATTACAGTATCAATGACTATATTCCCTGTGCTGAGCTTTTTATTCTTGTGATTTATTCATTCCATAACTGGAAGTCTGTATCTCCCACTCTCCTTACTCATGTGGCCAGTCCCCCTACCTCTCCTCTCCTCCTCAACCATTAGCTTGCATTTTGTATTTATAGTTCTGATTCTACTTTCTGTTTGTTTATTCATTTGTTTCATTTTTTTAGATTCCACATATAAGTGAAATCATATGGTATTTGTCTTTCTCAGTCTGATTTATTACACTCAGCATAATACCTTCTAGATCCATCCATGTTGTTGCAAAGGGCAAGATCTCATCCTCTTTTATGGCTGTGCAATATTATATTTATATGAGTATGTATAATATATGCATGCCACATATTCCTGATCTGTTCTTTTGTTGATGGACACTTAGGTTGCTTCCATATTTTGGCTATTGTCAATAATTCTGCAATAAACACAGAGGTGCATGTATTTTTTGAAAATAGTTTTTGTTTTCTTTGGGTAAATACACAGTAGTGGAATTACTGAATCATAAAGTAATTCCATTTTTAATTTTTTGAGGGAGCTCCATACCGTTTTCCAGTGGCTATACTGGTTTGCGTTCCCACCAATTGTGCACGAAGATTTCCTTTTCTACACATCCTCCTAAATAGCTGTTATTTCTTGTGTTTTTTATTTTCGTCATTGTGACAGGTGTAAGGTGATAGCTTATTATGGTTTTGATTTGCATTTCCCTGACGATGGCTCTTGCTGAACATCTTTTCATATGTCTATTGGCCATCTGCATGACTGCGTTGGAAAAATGTCTCTTCAGGTCCTCTGTCCATTTTTTAATTGGATAGTCTGGGTTGGTTGGTTTGTTGTTTTTGTTGTTGGGTTTTGTTCTTTCTTTCTTTTTTTATTTTTTTGGTGTTGAGTTGTAAGCATTCTTTATATATTTTGGATATTAACCCCTTATCAGATATATCATTTGCCAATAGAAGGTGAAGTCTTTACAAGGGTAAATAAAATTCACTGAGGTCATTGGGATGGGCCCTAATCCAATGGAACCAGTGTCCTTATATGAAAAAAAAAGATAAGTACAGGCACACACAGAGGGAAGACCATGTGAGGACGCGGTAAGAAGGTATCCATCTGCAAGCCAAGGAGAGAGACCTCAGAAGAAACCAACCCTATTGACACACACCCTGACCTCGAACTTCCAGCCCTCAGAACAGTGAAGAAATAAATTTCTGTTGTTTAAACAACCCAGCCTGTGAGACTTTGTTATGGCAGCCCTGGCAGATGAGCACAATGCTTAATCAGCAAGAGCAAAGCTACTATAAGGAGCAGAAGTCTGTGGTAACAAGAATGAAGGATTCCCAGGATCAGAGTCAAGTGCCAGCCCAGATGGTGAGGGTCTTAGGAATCATGTGATTGTAAAGGATAGAAAACCACTCAAAGAAGTTTGATGAGAAAGGAGTTGTTCAAGTCCAAGAAGCATAGCTGGGTCATATGGACAACCATTCTCTCTCTCCCCTACTCTGAGCATTCTTGGACCACTTTCTCTGCTCACTCACTCACCCCCTTGCACATGGTCTCC
Source organism: Lutra lutra (assembly GCF_902655055.1). Classification (NCBI taxonomy): domain Eukaryota; kingdom Metazoa; phylum Chordata; class Mammalia; order Carnivora; family Mustelidae; genus Lutra; species Lutra lutra. The sequence goes on from NC_062283.1 coordinate 17,001,385, forward strand.
TTTGACTGCAAATCATGGGCTCCTCAAACAAGTCTACAGAAACTTCCCGCTCAGCTTCCCCACAGCTAACCAACTAAAGCACTAAGAAAATACTGACTTTTATAGAAATTCCTGGAAGAATGTGTTAGATTCACCTAATTTGGATCAGATCTCTATCCCAATAGTTGGGATTGGGAATGCTGGAGGAGTGGGGAAGGGCAATGGGTATAGTTCTAGGTCACATGCCCTCATGGAAAGAACAGATTCTTTTTAAAAGGGACTAGGAGTGGAGAGAAAATTCTTTCTCTGGTTTGGAGAGAAAAGTCTCCACTGCATTGGATCCAACTAAAATCCAGAAGAATGGATACGGGACTCAAACTTGAAAGAACTTCACTCTTCTAGAAGTATAGGACTAATAGTTGGCCAAGCCTAGAAAGTAAAGTGCATAAATCAGGACAGTCTGAATTCAAACAATTCAGGTAAGTAGAGAGGCCTGTGGTCAATAAAAAAATGGAAACCTGTTGTCCTTGGAAGAAACTATGAAGTCATTTATAGTATCTCTTAGAGAAGGAGTTGCAGTTTTTTAATCTGTTCTGATAATAATCCACTTTGTTTTCAGGAAAGTTGTTCTCTACACCATGTAGTTCTACTGAGGTTACAATCCATAGTAGCCTTCTTTCCTCAAAGTACTAAGATATATAGGTTCAGAATCAAGGAATACATTCTTTCCATGAGCACAAATCTAAAAGTTAATAACAGGAAGATAACTAGAAAATCCCCAAATATTTGGAATTTATGGAGAAGGTTTGAAAATAAAACCACAGCAAAAGAGAAAGAGAGAGAGAAAGAGAGACCATGAGAGAGAGAGAAAGAAAGCCAACCAGCCATCTTTTTTTTTGAAATGTAAGAACATATGTCTAAATAATCCATAATCAAAAAAAAAAACTCATAATGGGAATTAGAAGTACTTTGAACTTCATGAAAATGAAGACACATATACCAAAATTTATGGGAGTCTGCTAAAGGAGTGCTTTGAGAAAAACGTATAGTACAAAATACCTACATTAGAAAAGAAGAAAGGTGTCAAAGTTAAAGTTTCAATTTTAACCAACTAAGGGGAAAAGTCATATTCATCCTGAAATATGCAAAATAAAGGCAATACTAAAAAGCAGAAATCCACTAAACTAGAACCAAAAAAAGTAGAGAAAATCTATCAGGAAATAGAAAATACATTGACATCAGACTCTTGTTTTTTAAAAAACTGACCACACCAAGTGTTGGTGAGGATGTGAATCAACTGGAACTTTCCTAGATTGCTGGAACTGTAAAACCATACGGCCACTTTGGACAATAGTGTGGGAGTTCTTAAAATGTTAAATATATAACTTTTATAAGGCCCCCCATTTCACTCCTAGGGTACAGTAGATTCTCATTATTGGAGGTACTTCTATAAAGTACCTCTATAAAGGTACTTCTATACTTCTATAAAGACACTGCAAACTCTGAATTAGCTAATACTGAATCATTGTTCCTTGAAGAAATATATATATATGTAAAATATAAAATATATAGAGAGAAATATTTGAGATATATGTATATGGGAATCACATAGATTATAATCTTCGATCCTAAAAACAGCTCATCCTGGTAGATTCTATTTTCTTTATTTTACAAAGGATAAAACAAAATTCAGAAATGTTAAGTGAATTGACTGAGACCAACCCATTAACTGGTGCCAGAACTGGGATTCAAGCCCTGTCCAATGAGCCCCAAGGCTGGAGCTTTTCTGACAAACCGTGACACCCCATCGCGTTCCATCCCTCTAGTCATCTCCGTGTGACAGCAGGGACAAGATGGCAGAGCAGCAGAGTACTGTCCTGTTTGACTTTAGCTGGGGATTTGCAAAGCCTAGAGACTCATTTTTTCCAGCTCTGCACATGTGGGCAAATGACCACGAGTGTTGACTTTGGGGTGACAGATTTTAGCGAGTAGGTAAATCTGCAAATACTGAATCCATGAATAGTGAGGACCATTTATCTTTACTCAAGAGAAATCAAAGCATATGTTCATGCATAGTCTTGTGCATGGTTTTCAGGGTATGGCTACTCAGGACATCTTTATTTGCAATAGCAGAAGAACTGGATATAACACAAATGTTCATCAATAGATGAATGGATGGGCGCCTGGGTGGCTCAGATGGTTGAGCAACTGCCTTCAGCTCAGGTCATGATCCCAGAGCACTGGGACTGAGTCCCGCATCCGACTCCCAGCTCCACAGGGAGTCTGCTTCTCCCTCTGACCTTCTCCTCACTCATGCTCTCTCTCACTGTCTCTCTCTCAAATAAATAAATAAAAATCTTAAAAAAAAATAGATGAATGGATTATAAAATTGTGGTACATCCACACAGAACAGTTCTCTGCAATGGAAAGGAATGAACTCTTGGGGCGCCTGGGTGGCTCAGTCAGTTAAGCATCTGACTCTTTTCTTAAAAAAATTTTTAAAGTTTAAGTTTAATTAATTAACATAGAGTGTATTATTAGTTACATAGGTAGAGTCCAGTGACTCATCAGTCTTATATAATACCAAGTGCTCATGAAAGTGTCGACTCTTGATTTCAGCTCAGGTCATGATCTCTCCCGGGTCGTGGGATCCAGGCAAGCCATGGGCTTGTTGCTGGGTGAGGAGTCTGCTTGAGATTCTCCCCCTCACTCTCCGCACCAACCCCCAACCCCCAATCACATACTCACATGCTCTCTCTCTCGAATAGATAAATAAATCTTAAAACAGAGAGAAATGTATGAATGCTTGATACATGCAACAACACAGATAAACCTCAAAATATTTGTGCTGAAAGAAACCATACCAAAAAACCAGTACTTACTACATGATTCCATTAATATAAACATCTATAGTGGCAGAAAGCAGATGAATGGTTTCCTAGAGATGGTAAGCAAAGAAGGGAGCGATTACAAAGAGAAACAAGGAAACTTTTGGGGTCTGATGGACAAGTTGGGTATTTTGATCATGGTGATTGTTTTATGGATATATTAATATGTCAAAACTTGTCAACTGTACACTTATGGGCAATTTATTGTATGTCGATTACACATTACAATAATGTGGGGGTTCTGACAGGAAAAAATGGGCATGGTAATCTATAGGATAGTTTGATATTAAAATAACACATATTGTATTTTTATCCCCGTGCCCAAAATGGAAATATATGGAAGGATACACAATACTTACAAATGTGCTGGGCACTGTTTATGCCCTTTACCTACAATAAATCATTTTAAACTCACAGCAACTCTATGAAAGGAGAGCTATTATGATCCCCAAGAAAAAAACTGAAGCACTGAGAGGTTAAGTAACCAGCCCAAGATCACACAGCTCAGAGCAGGAGAACCAGACTCAAAGGCAGGCAGTCTGGAGCAAGGACCCATTTCTTGGCAGCGACACTATGTTATCTCACTGGAGGAAGGCAAGTAGCCTTTATTGAGCATCTACTGCATACCAAACACTGTACTCAGCATTGTCTTCAGCCTTGTTGTACAGCTTAATTTTAGTAATTGTTCAGAAAGATGATATCATTCCAATTTTTGAGAAAATTTTGACACATTCTCTATCCCATAACACAAATAAGTGGCAAATTATAAGGAGGGTAGGATGGAGTAGAGTGATCCCCAGTTCTCAGGGTGGGGGGCAATCACCTCAGAAGGTCGAGTTCAATCCCCCTGTCCCTGAGGGTAGGCTGGATTTAGTAACTCACTTCCAAGTTATAGAGTATGGAAAGGGAAAAATCATGACTTTACGAGGGAAAAATCTGGCCAACATTACCTTGACCACATGATCAAAATGAACACCTCAGTGTCATTGTATGGATGTCAGGGTCTCCCTGAAATGAAATGATGAGCAGGGCACATCACTTCATTCTCCCACCCCGCCAAAACTCCAAGTTGCAGGACAATTTTGAGAAAATACATCAGACAAACCCACTGCAGGCCATTCTAGAAAATAGATGGTCAGTACTCCTCAAATCTATCAAGGTCATGGAAAACATGGAAGGACAGAAACGGTCAGAAACCGAGGAGATCAAGGAGACAGGTCAACTAGATGCAATGAGGTATCATGGGTTGGATTCTGGGCCAAAAAATGTGTGGCTGAGTGGGGGCCAGTTAGTTGCTGTGTAGTGAAAATACTGGTGGAGTCAAATAAAGTCTGGAGTTCAGTGGTAAGGACCAGCGTTAATTTCTTAAGTTTTGACAAATGTATCACAATTGTAATGTGAAATGGTAACATTAGTGAAAACTAAAACCAAGTGAGGGGTATATAGGAATTCTCTGTACTATCTTTGCAACTTTTCTGTAAATTGAATATCATCCCAAAATAGAATTTTTAAAGATTTTATTTATTTATTTATTTGACAGAGAGAGAGAGAGAGAGAGACAGCGAGCACAAGTAGGGGGAGCAGCAGGCAGAGGGAGAGAAGCAGGCTCCCCACTGGGCAGAGATGATGAAGGACTCGACCCCAGCACCCTGGAACCATGACCTGAGCCAAAGGCAGATACTTAACCAACTGGCCACCCAAGCACCCCTCAAAATAGAACTTACTTTTAGAAAATCTAACTAGTACCTCTTATTCAGGCAGAAGCAGTGAGATATTGAGGGCTTTCAGCCTATCCAGCACCACTCATGAATCCTCTGGTCCTGCATGCAGGTCTCCAAGCACAAGCCCCAAGTCTAGCAAGTTCCAAAGGCTGATAATTAGCATCCTGTTAGCTTGGCTTACACATTGACAGCTTTAGCCTACCTCTAAGTAGAAAGTTGACCTTGAGTCTTTTGTGTCCATAAAGAGAATAAGTTAGGTGGGTGTTCTTCCATTAATTGTGGTATCCATTGATAATCTGATTCGATAACATTCCAGAAACGTTTGGAAGAAAGAGCAAAAGAGGAAAAAAACAACCTGTCTGGACAGACTAAGTTGCTGCTCAGGCAAGAAGGGCAGAGTTCTAGTTCCTGCGCATCCTGTGTGAACTCGAGCAAGATTCTCAACACGGAGGAACCTGGATGATAAATAGAGAGATGATAGATGCTAGATAGAGGGATGTAGATTGATAGATAGACACACACACAGACCTTACAGGTTTATCTCTGGACAAACTCCCTCCTTTTCCTTCTTCCTTCCTTCCTGGGTGGCTTTCCCACCAGGCATTACTGGTGCAATATCAAAATTCCTGGAACTCCACCTCTCTTCATAAAATCCCACCAGTCTCACATCCTAACTCCACAGAGCTGACTTTGCTTTGTTTTTTAAAAATGTAAGCCGCATCAATCTATACTAATAAGTACTGATAGCTGCCCTGCTCAGAAGAGCAGACAGGTTGTAGAGATCCAAATAAAAGTAAGTTTAGGGGCACCAGGGTGGCTCAGGGGGTTAAGCGTCCAACTCCTGATTTTGACTCAGGTCATGATCTCAGGGTGGCAAAATTGGGCTCCATTCTGGGCATGGAGACTGCTTCACATTCTTTCTCTCCCTGTCCCTATGCCCTTACCCATCCACCCCCCTCACCATCTCTATCCCTCTCGGGGTGGGGGGGGAGTAAATAAGTGTAGCTGGGTAGGGCAATGAGGGCACTATGTGCTTGGGGGTGGGTCACCCATCAGATGCTGTGTAGATGTAATTCATTTCAAAAATGGTCAATAAATCATATGATTTAAAAAAAAAAAAAACTCACTTGAGGGGCGCCCAGGTGGCTCAGTTGGTTAAGCAGCTGCCTTCGGCTCGGGTCATGATTCCAGGGTCCTGGGATTGAGCCCCACATCGGGCTCCATGCTCAGCAGAGAGCCTGCTTCTCTCTCTCCTCTTCTCCCTGCCGCTCTGCTTACTTGTGCTCTCTCTCTAGCTCTCTGTCAAATAAACAAAGACAAAAAAAAAAAAAAAAAAAAACACCTCACTGGAGACAATGCTCTAGAATAGAAAATACACATACACAGGTATGTGCAGAAAGACAGAGAAATATGTACATATGTATGTATGTAAGCTCCCAGAGAAAGCATGATCTTCCCATTGTCTAAGGATTCCAGATATTTCTTGCTTTCACTGATGGAAAGTACAAGTGATTGCTGCTGGCGGACATGGCCTGCGAGAACTCATTAGCGCCATCAGACCACATTTAGTACCAACTCGATGCAGACAACTGGCCCTGGCAATATCACAGAGCTCTAGCCATATGTTGCCTTTATAAAGGCAATTCTAAAACAGCTAAGTGAGGAGCGGAAGTGACCCCCCCCACCCCGGCTTTCGACTGCCAGGTTGTGATTTCACAAATAGGTGACTGCTGCCCTAATAGGCACTTTCTAAGGCTGGCCAGAGACCTTAATGAACATGAAGATGCTCCTAGGAGAAGCTACTATAAATTGAGTTACCATTTAATGTCACTCAATTAAATTTCCTATCCCATGACTAATGCTTTCATGCAAAGAGCCGAATACTTGATGTCTTTTTTTAAATCTCAAAGCAAGACCTAGGCAAAATAAAATGCTGAAAATTCAAATGGTTCGGAGCAGGCTTCTCTAGTTACCCACCGTGATTCAGGCGGCTGGGATGCCTTCCCTGCCTTTCCTGCCAGGCACATACTGGGCAGCGAGGAAGACTTTAACTCTTGATGTCACCTCCTTGCCCTCCTTGCAAGATTGGGGATGGCCCTCTGACCACATGTTCCATGCTCCCCCTCCCCCACAAGAAAGTCAGTGTGGCAGCTCCAAAGCTTTCCAGCCCTTGGGAGGCTCTGCTGAGCCCCTAGGGCAGCAGAAGCACTGAGTGGGTCCATTCAAGCTCAGTCTCTTTCCTTCATCAATTCAAGCATCAGCGGGGCTCCGTTTTGACTTGACATTGATAGTAAGGAAGATAGATGCTTCCAGAACTAAAGGCAATGGAGAATAGGACTAGTGAATCTTTGCGCATCTCTGGTGACATTCCTTCCCCACGTCCTTGGGAGAGAGTGGGAGCCAGGATTCCATGGTGGCCCCCCAGACCTAAGAAGCAAGAGACAATCTCCTCCCAATTTTTGAAAAGAAGGAATGTAAATGACCAGTTTTTTCAAGGCAAGGTTCAAGTTGGAGCAAGATCAAACTTGCCAAAGCACTCTGCCTTCAACTTCATTTGCATTACAAGAAGACAACTGTTGATGGTTCCAGAGAACAGGCCCTGGGAGCTGGGTGTGGTGCTGACACACTTCAGGAACGTACCTTCCCTTTCCAGAGCCTCCAGATGTCTCAGATGCTAGGGGAGGTCTCAGTCCTTTGACACAGAGAGAGGAAACCAAGGTCCTCGTGCTCTTGGATCAGTGTGAATGTTTCAGCTGCACCAGATTGCCTCAAAAGTCCATTTAGTTGGCTCAACGGAATTGCTCACCAGGATTTACCATCATATCCCAGACTAAGCCTGAGATCAGGGTGGTGATGAGTGCAGGAACACTCCAGACCAGCTCACCTCTGCTTTGTGGAATAACGTTTTTTCATGCCAATAGCCAGTCTGTGTTGGAAATATCACTAAAGAACTTGTTTACTTAAACCTTAGAAACGGTTTTTGTTTTGCCTTTCTCTCACTTTTAATCTTGATTTTTTTTAAAAGATGTTATTTATTTATTTGACAGAGAGAGATCACAAGTAGGCAGGGAGGCAGACAGAGAGAGGAGGAAGCAGGCTCCCTGCTGAGCAGAGAGCTGGATGCGGGGCTCAATCCCAGGACCCTGAGATCATAACCTGAGCCAAGGGCAGAAGCTTAACCCACTGAGCCACCCAGGGACCCCTACAAAGATTTTTATTTTTAAGTAATCGGTATAGACAAAGTGCAGCTCGAATTTAACAACCCCAAGATCAAGAGTCATGTTCCACAGACCAAGCCAGCCAGGGGCCCCTAGTCTTGCTTTTTTTTTTTTTTTTTTAAGATTTTATTTATTTGACAGAGAGAGACACAGCAAGAGAGGGAACACAAGCAGAGGGAGAGGGAGAAGCAGGCTTCCCACCAAGCAGGGAGCCCGATGCAGGGCTCCATCCCAGGACCCTGGGATCATAACCTAAGCCCAAGGCAAGAAGCTTAACGACTGAGCCACCCAGGTGCCCCCCTAGTCTTGCTTTTATAATGCAATTTTTTATCAGGCATTTCAAAAGTATCTTAAATAATTAAATGGGTGTGTGGGGACACCTGCCCCGAGGACAGGAGTGTAGTGCTAGCAAATAGGCCTTTTATGTAGTCCTCCCAACAATCCTGGTACGGGGGTGTTATCCCATCTCTTGATAGAAGAGGAAACTGAGGGTCTGTGGGGGCACATAACTTGCTGTAGATCACATAGTGACAATTCTGCTCTGAACCTGCATCTATCCCGCTTTCAGAGTCTGCGGAGCTGTTGGTCCCCTTGGCCTTTCCAAAGAATCTCAGCTGAGGACAACAGTGCCTGGCAAATGACCCAGCACTCGAGGCTCTTAAGTTCATGTCTGGGCAACAGGTAGGAGTTCGTCTGGTGTCAGACTCCTTGAATTTGTGCCTAATGGTGAAGCTTCTGGAAACCTCACTTATGTTCGGGAAGCCTCAGCCCCTCCAGGGGGACGAGGCCGTCCTTCACTTAACACTACAATGTTGAATATCAGTAAACAATGCACCTAAAGCAGGCGTGGGGCTAACAAAAGACGGAAATGTTAGCTACCCCAGGACAGGAACACCAGTGCCTTTGTGAAAGGAATACTTAAGTGGGCAGGTATCTATTTCCTTCCTCCCTCTTTGTCTGGAGCGAGGCTGCCCACTAGGAATACACTCATCCAGGGACATGTGTGATGGTAAGTTTTCTTGTAGCCGCACTGAAAGAGTAAAGAGAGGGGTGCCTGCCTGGCTGGCTCCGCCAGTGGACCACGTGACTCTTGATCTCTGGGATGTGAGTTCCAGCCCCATGCTGGACATAGAGGTTACTAAAAGAAAAAAAAAAGTAAAAGGGGGGGAAAAAGAGTAAAAAAAAAAAAATGAGTAAAAGAAAACAGGTGAAATTAATTTGAATATTTGGCAATATATTATTACTATAGTTACACATTAATAGATGAGAGCAATATATTTATGATTTATATATTATACCATGTAATATATAATACAATGTACAATTAGTGTATTTAATTATCTAAAACAATATAATCTGAATAATCTGAAATTATAATACATAAGGTAATGGCATACTATAATAAAGTATAATTATGTTAATGAAATATAGAATGATATAATTATGTATATTTGATCAGATAAATTTATAATATAATAATTTAACAATAGGATAAATATAATAACATGTGGGCTGATACAACAAATATATTTAAAATATATTTGACTTAATATAGCAAAAGTATTATCTCAACACGAAATCAGTATAAGCAATTGTCAGCAAGACAATTTACACTCTTTTTCTCGTACCAAGCCTTCGAAACCCAGTGTGTATTTTATACTTTACGACATACCTCAATTCGACCAGTTACATCTCAAATGCTCAAGAGTCACCTGTGGCCAGTGCCTACCACAGGGGACAGAACAGGGGTAAAAGCACTTGGGTTAAATGACCACTGAGAACAATCTTCAAAGAAAACAATAGACGAATCACTCGCTGATGGATGAATCTGTAGGGAGAATTAGAAGCAAGACCTTCCACTTCGCTTTGGTGATGATGGGGAGATTACACATAGAGCCTGTCTATTCTGTAAGTCTGTTTTTATTTGTCATTACTTATTGGAATGAGTGCCTGGAGGCTCACTCCTGCCCAGTGTCAGTGCCCAGCTGCTGTGATGCTTGAAAGCACAGGGTGAGGGATAATGTCCTTGGCTTCTCAGAGCTGGAACAGAGATACCTGAGTTTAAATCCCATCTCTAGCCCTCATAAACCGTGTTCTTTGGAACAAATTCTTTTCTTTTCTTTTTTTTTTTTTTTTTTGGAACAAATTCTTAACATTGTTGAGTTTGCATTTACTCTTTTTTTTTTTAAAGATATTTATTTATTTATTTATTTATTTATTTATTTATTTATTTGACAGAGAGAGAGAGATCACAAGCAGGCAGGGAGGCAGGCAGAGAGAGGGGGAAGCAGGCTCCCTGCTGAGCAGAGAGCCTGATGTGGGGCTCGATCCCAGGACCCTGAGATCATGACCTGAGCCGAAGGCAGAGGCTTAACCCACTGAGCCACCCAGGCGCCCCTGCATTTACTCTTGTTTTTAAGTCGAGGTTCTCCAGAGAAACGGAGCCCATAGGATCCTGATCTCTACTAGATAGATCATGAGAAAGATTTATTTTGAGGAACTGGCTCACACAATTTCGGGAACTGGCAGCTGCGGATTCAGGGGAGAGCTGATGTGAACTTGAGGTTGATGCTATGGTCTTTGCTCTGAATTCCTTAGGCCACCCGGCAGGCAGCTCAGCCTAGTTTCCATATTGCTGTCTTGAAGCAAAAGTCCTTCTTCCAGAAGCTCAGTCTCTACTCTTCAGGCCTCCAGCTGCTTGGGCGCCGTGCACCGACATAACGTCCCTTACTCAAAGTCTACTCATTTAATCACACCTGTAGCTCATCACATCTGTGAACACCTTCACAACATTAGACTAGCTTTGACGACGCAGCTGGGCACCCTACCCTTGCCAAGCTGACACCGTAAATAAACTACCGCAGCCTGCAAAGTACGAGAATCACATCTTGGCTCCTTCACAGGGTCCTTACAAGAACCGAACAACCGCGTGTTGTTGAAGGCTGGAGGGGAGGCAGGCGGAGCCCTTGGGGTGCTGGGTCCACGCACAGCTGTCGCCCTTATTGTGATGCTGCGATCAAACTCCTACCACTCCTGGGGCAGGGCCTGTGTCAGAAACATTTCTCAACAACCCCATGGTCAGTGCAGTTCACCAGCAGCTCCATCCGGAGGGGTCAGAGTAAAAATAAACAGTGACCCTGGTAGTTACAGATCTCGCCGCGGGCCGGGCCCCGTCCCAAGTGCTTTACAGGTGTGAACTCACTTAACGCTTCACACCAATGCTGTGAATTAGGTGCTTCCCTGTTACTTACTTGAGGAAGCCACGTCACAGAGATGATGGACGACTTGCTAGAGTCCCACAGGGGTCACAGCGACGGGGCTGGTATCCAAACCCTGGTAGATGGCTTAGGGCATCATCTCCTTCTGTTACCTTGTACCCAGCATCACGCCGGGGGCGGGCGGGGGGGTGGGGAGCAGGGGGTTAGTTCAGGAAATCAAAATTCTTCTCATTCGGTGTCTTTGCATTATTGTATGGAGTCCTTCCAAAGCTTTAGGGAACTACGTTTTTCTGATTTTCAAAATCATTTATTCAGCAACTCATTTGTTCAGGTACAAGAGCACCGTGCAAATCCAGAGCTTCTCCCTAAGAAATGCCTCTAATAGGGGCTCCTGCGTGGCTCCGTTGGCTGAGTGGTGGAGCAGCCGACTCTGGATTTCAGTTCAGGTCGTGATCTCAGGATCCTGGGATCGAGCCCCATGTCGGGCTCCCTGCTCAACAGGGGTTCTGCTTGTCCCTCTTCCTCTGCCTTTCCCCCTGCTCACTCTCTCTGTCTCTCTGTCTCAAATAAATAAATTAATTTTAAAATAAAAATAATTTTAAAAAAAGAAGGGGGAGAGATGCCAAAAATAAAAACAAATTTTAAAAAGAAGGGGAAGAGACACCAGACACCAACAGAAAAGGCCATATGAGCACAGTGAGAAAGACTGCCATCCGTGAGCCAGAAAGAGAGCTTTCACCAGAAACCAGCCCTGCTGGCACCTTGACCTTGGAATTCCCAGCCTCCAGAGCTGTGAGAAAGTAAATTTCTATTGTTTAAGCCTATCAGTCTGTGGCACTTTGTCACAGCAGCCCGAGCGCACTAATACAGGGACCAAAACCGTGCCTAACTTCCTGGATTAACATGAGAGCATACACTTAGCACAGTGCCTGGTGTGTAGAAAGCACTCGATAAATGCTTTTGTCTCCATCATTATCATTTTCATCCTCATCATCAGAATGTCGTATATCCCAGGAGGCACTCGATGCCAATTTCTCCCAGGGAATGAGTGTTGCTCCTATCCCATCCTCCACATCTTCCCACATTTTCATCAATGGACAGTCATCATCCATAAAGCTTTCCCAACATGGCACTGCTTTTCAGTGTGAAGGGCTGTGATTGTTGCTGACCCACTCGGGGCAAACTGCTGTCATTCACTGACCCTTCCATATTCTGGCCAGTGGTTGAAAGAGTCTTCTTTATAAATGTATCTGGCTTAGCAAGGAGTAAAACTCACAATCTCATGAACACATCCCACAGAAAGGGCTCCACACACTGGCAGAGTCCTTTCAGAATGCCGAAGCAATGTGAGACCACGAACTGGAAATCAGCTGTGTGACAGCAGGAACGGAGGTGGGACACCCACACCAGGCAGGAGCAGGGTGAATGAGGACCTTGGGGGTTTTCTCTGAGATCAAGAACTGGGGGCTCTCAGCAAAGGGGCCACCAAGTCTGAGGGTGAGGACAGGTGAACCAAAGATCCAGAACATTAAAGGGATTTGAAACTGGGTTGAGAAAGGAAAAGGCATGGAGATGAAAAGGCTGTACTAAGAGAATTAGCAAAGCATTGGTTTTCAGGGACTGTTTGGAAAGCCCAGAGCCCATGTCCCATGAGTGCACCTTTGCTGTTTTCGTTGTTGTTGTTGTTGTTGTTGTTGTTGTTTAAGATTTTATTTACTTGGCAGAGAGAGAGATAGCAAGAACAAAAACACAAGCAGGCGGGAGCGGGAGAGGGAGGAGCAGTCTTCCTGCTGAGCAGGGAGCCTGATGTGGGCTCTGTCCCAGGACCCTGGGATCATGACCTGAGCTGAAGGCAGACGCTTAATGACTGAGCCACCCAGGCACCCCCTTTTTCTATTCTTAAAGATGAGATATTTGGGAGGTTATCATTCATTCAGCAAGTACTAACTGAGCACCTACCTCACAGAGGCACTTTGCTAGGTCCTCCGGGGATAAGGCAGAATAAGGAAAAGGGTAGAGTGTAACAGCATACCACAGAACAAGAGCCACGGTCCAGATAGCTTCACTCCCGAGTAGGGGGGCAGGTGAGAAATTGTACGTGGGATTCTGTGTGCTGGCAGATGGCATACCCTCCCCTGAAAATGATTCATCAACATAAATTTTAAAAATATTTTTAAAGGGGGACTTCTACAATAGCAAATAATGCTGGCTACCTCAGAGGGTGGGGCAGGAATTAAGCCACACCTAAGCCCTGGATGAACACCACGAAACCTCCTGTCCTCAACTCTGGGAAGACGGCAGAGAGAAAAGGCACAGAAGGATTTTCGCTTTTGTACAAAATCCACCCCATAAAATGCAAATATCACAAACAATGAAAAGGGGCAAGCCCAGAAAGGCACAATTTATATGCAATAAGGAGTCTAAAGTGAAAAAGCCCCACCCATACAGGTTGAATTAAGAAAGCATTGCGACACCACAGAGAAAGTGTGCCCAGCGGATGAACACACCCACGGTGCGGAAGATTCCGCTGCAAACGGGAGGAACAGGTTACCCACAACGAATTCTGAAGAATTACGAGCATTACCTGCTGTAGCCAGTCCTGCCACGTGCCGTCCACGTGCTTAGAGGAAGGAAGAGAGGGCTTCCACGGTGGAAAAGCGGATGGCCCCTGGGCTAAGATCTCGTCTGGGGAGAAAGGGTATTCAAGGCAATTTCCCCTCTTTTTGAGACCCAGACCCCTTTCAGAATTGGACAAAAGCTGTGAGCCTCTCTTTAAAACCATACAAGGTTAGGGGTTCACGGATTTCTTGAAGTCCATCCCTGGAGGGCCAGGTAAAGGACCCCTTATTCTCACCATAAAAAAGAAATAATTCTTTAAGCAATCATACTACCGTATATGAATGTATCAAGGCAATGTCTGTACACCTTAAGCTGACACAACATTACATGTCAAATATATTTCCATTAAAACACACACACACACTCACACACAGGCACGCCCAACAGCCCTGCTTGAGAGCGAGGTTGGAGGCAACTGGTGGAGAAAGTGCCTTGGGTCACTGTATATCTCAACGTTGGCTGCGCACTGGGATCCTCTGGAGACTAATGTAGGGAGCTGGAAAAGTGCCAGTGCTGGGGCGCTGCCCTGGGAAGTCTGAACACATGGGTCTGGGTGCAGGCTGGGCATTCGAAGCTCTCAGAGCTCCCCGAGGGGTTGTTAACAGTGCAGCCAGAGCTGAGATCTAAGGCATGAGGAGAAAAGATTGCAAGGATCAGGTGAGGGACAGGAACGAAGTCTGTGGGGCAGAAGGAGCAGGGCTGCGTCAAATAAACAGGAAACTGAGCCCAAGCCTGAAAAATGTTACTCCACTTGAAAATCAATATATGTGAAATGAGTACTGGGCCTAAAGGAATAAATAGTGATGATGAAGATTGTTCTGAACACTATGGCGGGAGGCAGAGAGATTCCCAGAGCTCTGAAAAACAGCCTTGATACAAAAGACCAAAGGTTGAGCCATGCTAAACGTGTCCCTCCCCCAGCAAATCCAATTCATAGCAAAAGTACATTAATAATGAAAGCCCCAGTAGAGGCGCTAATGGAACCCAGGAAGTGAAATTAAAAACCACAGAAAGGAAAAAAGCCAATGAATAATAGGTCTGGTATCAGTTTCCATGAGGCTTCTCCCAAGAACTTGGAAATAAAATATTTCCCTGAGAGAGAGAGAGGCTGTGGAATCAGAACAGACAGAACTTGGCCGTAACTGTTGATACCAATGTTCCCAAGGAAAGAAAAGAGGGTGGTGAAATTTGGGAAATGGCGTTCAAGCATTGTCTCAGGGAACGAGTGCTCTGGCCAAGGACTGGGGTCCATGGGAGGAGCTGTGGCTGGTGGGGGCAGCTGGGACATTAGATGTTCCAATCTAGTAATGTGTCTTGTTTCGATGGCATGCCCATCAAACCACCTTCTGATTACATTTCATTTTCCATGCGACACACCTTCAGTCTCTACATGCTCTGGCCAGGAGGCATTTATAATTCTCATATATGTGCTATGTCCTCAGTGTTTGGAGCTCATATCAGTCTCTAGGGTTTGACCAATACCCATTTCCCCAGAGGCGAGTTTGCTCTTGACTCTCTAACCAATTGGATTCTGAGCTGGGATTATTGAGGAGCAGTTTCTGGATCACAGATCCTGTTAAGTCTCTTGGGAAATATCTTCTTGGCGTGGCATGGGCTATGCTTCCCCTCCCCATTAGAGAGATTCCTGGAAGGGTGTGACAAGTGTGGCATTACCATCTACGAGACATTCTTTTCTATCGTGTTCTAGCTAAAAGAGAAACATCATGTGGAATCTGGAGATGGACGTGATAATGTCAGTACAACAAAGTACGTGTACATAATGCTACTGAACTATGTATGTCTTATATCACACCCTGGGGCCACCTGGCTAAATCCTGAACAGTGGGGCTGTTGTCCCTTGTAGATGAAACAGGGGAGTGACGCAGAGTCCAAAGATGTGGATTTGGGGCTCAGAGAGAAGCACAGGAGAAAGAACAAACCTTGGTGGTGAGGAGGGTGCTCAGATGCCCATGAATCCTGCCCAGAACCCTGTAGACATGCTCACAGACCACTAGAGCACAAATTCATAGATCGCTGCTGAATTGGAAAGAATCACCTGGCAGGGGCAGAGTAGCATGCTGATTCTGATTCAGTCGGTCTGGGGCAGAGCCAGAGACTGTACTTCTAAGTGCCCAGCAGACGCCCAGGGGACTCCCAGGAGACACTCATGCTGCTGGTTGGTGGACCTTGCTGTCAGAAGCATTGTTGTAGAAGTTTCATGGTTCCCCATGAAAGGCTGGTGATTCCTCAGCAATAAACACTCTGGTGACTTGAAACACCTGAGGCAACCGTGTTGGAGCTAATGACACAGACTTCTCGTCCTATGATGGCCTAAGATCTGTAGATCTACAGGTAAGACTAGGACTCATCCAGGACTCATCCAACACCGACAGAAATGGGATTCAATGTTCTCAAATATGAATTTTATTATCGTTCAAGTATGGTGAGGCTAACAGATCAGGAGACAATGGCCATTGAACCATAGTTTATTACGTGAGGTTCACAAGGTCGTGCCATGGGGTGGTGGGCACACAGGGAAGCACCGAAGTTTGTCTGGAGGCAGAGGGAGTGTAGGGGGTGGGCAGGATGTGGGCAAGAGCCTTTAACTGTGGTTTCAGTGGGATCCAATAAGAGCCAGTCAGAAGCGACAGCAAGGGACTTTTGTAATGAGCTTGTTGTCCCATCCACCATGGGTGCCCGCCTCACTCTCCATTCTCTCCCACTTGGGTCTGCCTATGCTCACTCCCTTGGACATTAGCACCTGGTCACGTTTCCACCCCCAGAATTCTCTTTTGGGTGCATTGAAAATAGGGGAGCAGTTGAGGACAACTGCTATATTTGGGATTTGCCCTATGTTTGGCAAACTCCCTTCTGATTATGCAAACTCTTTGTGGCATTGGCAGGACTCAGTGTCCTGCCACCCACTATGGAAACCAAAGTGGGGAGATCAGACTCCCACCCTGCCCAAGCCTAAGCAAGCGACCCAAGCTTGGTCATTTAGATGTTCCAGCCAAGTGCTTGAATTCTGAGTGAGTGATGCAAAAATGCAAAGACAATTCAGAAATGATCCACGGCAGCAGCATGATGATGTCCTGGGCCAATGCACTTACCTCATCATCTCTGTCATGTGTCCTTGGCTAGGATGCCAATTGAACTAGCCTCCCTCGGGCCCCATCTAGTTTTAAACCTGGATCTTCAGATTTCCCATCAATGCTATGAGCTTCCCAAGAGTCTGTCAATGAATTCCTTCTCTGTGTATGCTCATGAACATGGTTTCTGTTGCTGGCCACCAAGACTTCAGCACATACAGCCAGAGAGACGATGCCCTTGTATTTGCTGTTGGCCACCATGTTGATGAGTTAGTTTCCTCTTGCTGCTGTAACAAATCACCAGCAACTTAGTGACCTAAAACAACACCAACCTGTTATCTGACAGTTGTAGAGGCCAGATGTCTGACATGGACCCTACAGGCCAAAATCAAAGTGCCAGTTCCTTCTGAAGGCTCTAGGGAAGAATCTGTCTCCTTGCCTTTTCTGGATTCCAGAGGCCCACTGTACCCCTTGGACTCCAGACCCCTGCTCCATCTTCAAAGAGCATGCTGTAGCCTCATCGCATCTTCCTGACTCTGACCCTCCTACTTCCCTCTCCTAAGGACCCCTGTGATTACATTGGCCACTAAGGTAATCCAAGATAATCCTCCATCCGAAGTTCCTTAACTTAATCACAGTTGCAAAGTCCCTTTTGCTATGTTAAGGTTACACATTCAAAGGTTTCAGGAGTTAGGACAAGGACATCTTTAGGGGGACCGTTATTCTGCCCATCCCAGTGTTCTAGAGAAGCTCAAGCTCCAGAATGCACTCACTGGGAGTGTCTAGAACAGATGACACAAAGTGCAACGTGGAGTGAGATGCAGCACTCTGACCCCAGCCTGACTGAGCTTGTCCCCCTCCAGACTTCATTTCACCCCTGATGTTGTTAGACGGTGGTTACTCAGGCTAATGAGCAAGGGAAAGCAGACATGGAAGAAGTGAGTACAGCCACACTGATGTGGGTCTTGTCAAGCAGGATGAACACAGACCTAGCACAGCAGTGAGAGTCTCTGCTTCCTCTTTCCAAGCTTCAGGGAAGCCAGATGTAGGCACCCTCCCAAGGGCTGTCTGCCAACGTGAAGGGGCCCCAGGACCTACCACATGGACATGGGCACTAGTTGGCTGTTGCTATGAGATCTTGGGACACAGGCTAATAAGATACCATGACTTGAAGAATGAGGAAACGAGCTGGTTTATAAAAATATACTTTCTGCTTACAGAGGGGAAAATTTGTCAGAGCTAGGAGTTTGGGGAGGCATAAATGCTTCTCTTTTAGTTCTCCTCGTGGAAAACAGAAGCATTTCATGCAGACTACCTCTGTGAAGAGAATCACGCCTAGCAACCAACGTTAAAGTAGATCATGCGGGGGTTTGGAAATTTAGAGAAGGATCTGGGGAAGGTGTTCAATAAATGTTTACTACAGAAATGTATGTGTGGGTGAATGCATACATGGGTATAAAACTGTGGACCAGGTTCTGTACCAGACATGGCTGCCATTGTCTGTTGAGTGCCGGCATCTTTGAGGAGGGACCATGCCTTACCCACATGGCTGGCAGGAGCCACAACTGGCTTTCCAACAACTATGTTGTCATGTGGCCTGGCTTGAAAGATGAGTCTCTTGAAAATTTGGAACAGGGGTGTCAATACAACAAATCAGTAACTCATGGTGCTGGGGTTGGGAGAGCTTATGAATCTGGAATCAAATCACTATAGCCATGCTCAAGGTGGAGGTGGTCAGGAAACAGGGTGTAATAAAACCACCAGACACACTTATTTCTGCATGTACAGTGCATTTTCCTTTCTGAATACTCACTTTGTGCTTCTTTATGGTTTCTGATTTCACATCATTTGAGTTTGCCTAAAGTTTTCCCTGCCATAGTCCTGACCAAGCTCTCCACCACTGCCAATTCAAATGCCCCTGTTATTTGCCAAACTTCTGTGCTTCTTGGTTCAGTTTCTTTGTCACTCTGCCTTTATTGCTCAGCTGCATGCGGACAGGGCTGTGTGTCAGGCACCTACCTCTGACACGAGTAGCTGCATACAGGACAACAGGGTTGCAGATCTGAAGAGCTGCTCTTTATAGGGATTGTGTGGTCAGGAGAAGTTAAGTAAGAAGAGGGATTTTGACCGCACAGACAAATTAACTGGAACTTTCATCATAACCCAATTAGCAGGCTTATTCAGGGATTTCATTCTCTTTCAAACTGGAGGACCGAACTGTTGCAATTCTTTTTTAAGTTTGATTGAAGCAATCTTTACAACTAGTGTGGGGCTCAAACTCACAACCCAGAGATCAAGAGCCACACGCTCTACCGATCGAACCAGCCAAGTGCACCTGAACTATTGCAATTCTTTTCCCCTCATATTTATTTATTCATTTGAGAGAAAGATAGCACGCAAGTACACAAGGGAGCAGGGGAACAGGGGAGAAGGGTGAAGGGAGGGTAGAGGCAGAGGAAGAGGGAGAGTAGCAGACTCCCCACCCAGTGTGGACCATGAGATCATGACCTGAGCTGGAATTGAGTCAGATGCTTACCCACTGAGCCACCCAGGCACCCCAAACTTCTGCGGTTCTTAAAGATACTACTGGCTGGTCCTGCCAAGTTTACTGAATTTGGAATTTCTTGGGATTTTGTCCAGGACTGCTATCATGCAGCATCTTCCTCTGTACTTCCACCAAAATCTTCTCCCATCAAGTTGAACTATCATCCCAGCATTGCTATGTTTCAGGTTTGAGGTTTGATTTTTATTTTCCCCTTCAGATGAAAATAGTTCCACTGTAAAGAAATCAGAATATGATAACATTGCCAACAAGTTCTGCGTAGTGCTTGGAAATGATGGTTCAGCTCCGAAGCTGTAGTTGATGGTAAGCTGCCTGCAAATTCTTCCCCATGGAGACATGGCATGCCCCTTTGCAGTGCGGCTTTAAAAGATCCTCCCTCCCATCAAGAGGCAGTCTCTTTTTCCATCCCTGGTATTTGGACTTGGCCTTGTGCCTTGCTTTGGCCAATGGGACAGTAGCATATGTGATCTAAGCAGAGATTTCAAAAGGCCTTATGAAATTAACAAGACAGAAAACAAGTGATGATGAGAATGTGGAGAAAGGGGAACCCTCTTATAGTGATAGTGGGAATGCAAGCTGGTGCAGTCACTCTGGAAAACAGTATGGAGGTTCCTTAAGATGTTAAAAATAGAGCTACCCTATGACCCAGAAATTGTGCTACTAGGTATTTGCTCCAAAGATCCAGATGTAGTGAAAAGAAGGAGCACATGCACCCCAATTTTCATAGCAGCAATGTCCATGATAGCCAAAGTGTAGAAGGAGCTGAGATGCCCTTCAACAGATGATTGGATAAAGAAGATGTGGTTTGTATATACAATGGAATATTACTCAGCCATCAGAAGGGACGAATATCCACCATTTACATGGACACATATGGAACTAGAGGAGATTATGCTAAGTGAAATAAGTCAAGCAGGGAAAGACAATTATCATATGGTTTCACTCGTATGTGGAACATAAGGAATAGTTCAGAGGACCATAGGGGAGGGGAGAGAAAACAGAATGGGAAGAAATCAGAGAAGGAGACAAACCATGAGAGACTCTGGACTCTGGGAAACAAACTGAGGATTCCAGAAGGGAGGGGGTGGGAGATGGGGCGATGGGGGGTGGGGGGATGGGTATCAAGGAGGGCACATGATGTGAAGAGCACTGGGTGTTACATGCAACTAATGAATCATTGAACACTACATCAAAAAATAATGGTATACCATACGCTGGCTAACTGAACATGATAATAAAAAAAAGAAAGAAAAGAAAAGTCCTTGTGCATTGAGTTTCACCTTCTCTTGCTGCTGAGAGGCCTTGTGCTACCACATGCACGAGTGCAGGATTGCTTCCTTGAGGATGAGAAACCACGTGGAGAAAGGCTGCCATCACCTCAACTGCTGGAGCGGAGGCCAGACATATGAGTGAGACCACCCTAGTCTGTGCAAGCTCACACAAGAAACACCCAGTCAACCATAGAATTGTGCAAAATAACACAGCTGCTAAGTTTCGGGCTATTTTGTTATGTAGTAGAAGCTCCCTGACACTGACAACTTTGCGGGAGAGGGGGGTGTCTCTTAAGTATCCTGCTTCTTTTCCAATCCTTTGGTTCCAAAGGGCAGGGTCCTAGTTCTTAGAAGATCTCCTACCTTTAGCATTGCTTCCAGCTGCCCTTCAGACCCCATCAGCACTGTCTGGTGGTGATTTTCCGAAAGAGAAAACCATGACGCTTTCTTATGTCGCTATTGGCCTTGGCACGTCATGATAGTCTGTGATTCCTCTGTCAGCCAGCTATGGGCAGGAAGAAGCACGGGTATTGATGGTAGAGAAAGAAGAGAGACACAGGGAGGTTGGGAGTGGGAATGAGGACATGGTTGAAGCTGTTCAAGGTGGGCAAAAGGAGAGGGAGTGGGGGCCATGGGCACCCACCCAGACCCTGCCATGTCCGATGTAGTAGAGTACACTGGGTGGGCGCACAGCTCACCCATCACCTGCTGGGTTTGAGTCCTCACTCAGCCATCGCCTGCTGTGTCATCTTTGGCAAAAGATCCTGCTGGCCAGGATGCCCATGAATCCCAAAAGTTCCCATATCAGTTAGATGTTGCTG
Source organism: Lutra lutra (assembly GCF_902655055.1). Lineage (NCBI taxonomy): Eukaryota > Metazoa > Chordata > Mammalia > Carnivora > Mustelidae > Lutra > Lutra lutra. Next base: position 17,022,772 of record NC_062283.1, read on the forward strand.
TGTAACAAAGCTCCGTAAAATGTAGCAGCTTATTATTTCACATAATTTGTGTCATCTTTGGCCAACCTGACCTCTCTGTATCTCAGTTTCTTAATTTGTGAAATGGGAAAATGCCAGCAAGTACTTCACCGTGTAAACATCTTGGAACACTGCTTTGCAGACCATCCGTGCTCATATTATTGCCCCCTCCCTCTCCGTTCTAGTAGGTTTATACTTGAGTCACAGACACACCCACCTGCTGAGGGAGTGAGGGCTGGTGTCTAGCACTCTAGCCTTACATCTTCTATGAATCATTTTGAGGCCTTGGCTCATGAGAGTCATGCTATACAAGTCTTCCTATACTTGACAAGAGAGAGAAGATGTTATCTAATGCGATCATGGGACTCTTGGGAAGCATATACCAAACTCACAGAAATTGATTGGGCATTAGAGACTAGTCAGTTAAGGAATCATGTTGTCTCAGGTCCTCTTAGACCTTGGTGGAAGCTGCAAGGTGAATGTTATGGGCCTTGTCTACACCATCAGGGTGGGGGTGCCGAGAGTTTCTCACAAAGACTGCAAGGAACCTCCTGGCTCTCCAGAGTTCACTCCTGGTCTTCTTGACTCAGCAACCCCTGAGCTGTAAAAAAATAAAATTGAAAATTCTATCTCTTGATCACACTAGCCACATTTCAAGTGCTCCACAGCTACTTGCTGGCTACCCTGTTGGTGAGGGCAAGTAAAAATATCTCCATTATCACAGAAAGGTTTATGAGACAGTGCTCTTAGATCTAAGATGCCATCCCTGATTCACACCCTGAGCATGCTGTGATGTAAGAGGTCTCTCCACCAAAAATATCTTCCTTACAAGAGAAATTATTTGAATGTTCATCTCCCATTTCTCCTGATGGAAGTGCCTCTTTATAAGCTTTAAATAAAATGCAAATATTTCCACAATACAACATAGTCATCAACACCTGAGTTTATCAGCTGCTTTCCTATGCATTCAGCAAATGTTTGTTGAGCGCCCAATGTGTGCCAAAATGCCAGAGATATGGCCTACTTTTTGTTCTGGAGATGTATCAGAAACTAACACAGAGTCCCTGCACTCACAGAGCTAAATACACACGTAAACAAACATGTATAACACTTTCATTGCTATGGAGAAAATCACATCAGCGTAGAGGGATAGAGTGTGAGGCACCAGTGGGGAGCATGTACTATTGAAATTGAGCAGTCAGAGGGGCTTTTCAATTAAGGTGGAACAGTGAGTTGGGCAGAGAGTTGAATGGGGTGGACAAGAAAGCCCTGAGCATCTCCGGAGAAAAAGCAAATCCAGAAGTAACAATAGCACGTGCAAAGGTCCTGAGGTGGGATTTTGCTCTGCACTATCAAATAACAGCACGTGGCAAGGTAGAGCCACATGAGTAAAGGAGAGAAAGAGAGGGGATGAGGAGAAAGAGTGGCAAGGAGAGGTAGCCAGGGCCAGATCGGCAGAACTTGGTATAAGTCATTATAATGATTTTGCTTTTACTCTGAAACAAACCATGGGAGGGTTTGAGTGGATATGACCTGATTTTGATTTTTAAAGTATCAGTCTGCCTGCTGTAATGATAACAGACAGTAGGAAAGTCATGTGGGTACTGAGGCCTTGAAATACTGCAAGAGTGAAGACTTCGGTACAGGGGCATGGGCAGAAGTGAAGTGGGGAGATCAGCTAGGAGACTAACTATTGTATTAATCCAGGCATGAGATGACAGACCAGATTGGCAGTGACAGAGGCAGGAGAGAGTTGACAATTTCTGTGCATATTTTGAATATAGATGCAAGGGGATTTTCTGGTGGACTGGTTGTGGGTTGTGAGAGCAGGGATTGGCAATTTTGATTATAAGAAGTAGAGAATCCTTTTAAAATATAGGTCAGCTGGTAGCTGGAGCACCAGGTTTACACACTGGCTTTCTAAGATTTCTTTATTTGTTTTGTAGAACGAGTGAATGAGAGTGCATGAAGAAGTGGGGGGGGGGAGGGGCACAGGGAGAGGAAGAGAGAAACATAAGCAGACTCCCCACTGAGTGTGGAGCCCGACCTGGGGCTTGATCCCAGGACTCTGAAATCATGACCTGAGCCGAAACCAAGAGTTGGATGCTTAACCAACCAAGCCACCCAGGAGCCCCTCCACACTGGCCTTCTAGTGGAATGGTTATGCACACAACAGGACGTTGGAGTCCCACAGTCCCGGGTTAAAGTTCCGACTCTAACACTTACTGGCCGTCCTCAGACAAGTTCCTTAACCTTTCTGAGTGTCTGTTTTTTTATTACAAAATGGGGATAAGGAACTACTTCATAGAGATTTTGTGAGGAAGCATCTCTCCACAGGTGATTAATTTCCATTTCCCACCTACTCAAGATTCACTCACCTTTACCACAAGTACGATGGATAACCATGTTTTCAGAGTGTCTAATAGGGGGCAGAACTTGTCCACCTTTGGAACTATCAATTAACTAAGTGCAGCTTAGTCGTCTAGTTAGATGTCTACAAGAGCAGCCCTTCTACTTCTCACTCATGGAAAGATGCAAGTGCCTACACCAGTACCATTTTCTGGTGTTTGGGCACTGAATAAGTTATTTAATATCTGAGTTTCGATTGCCTCAACTTTAACGTGAGGATAAAGCCATTACCTCACACTATTGTATTAAGGATAAAATGAGATGACGTTTGTAAGGTGCTTACTTAGAGGTGCTGCACAGGAAGGCAGCTGTCATTATCCCCGTGCAGGAAGTGATGGGGAGTCGGGCAGACACCACCCAGCTGGGGCTTCCCCGAAAGGTGATGACTCTCTTCAGTCCTGTGTTACACAACCCCAGTGGTTGACTCACTCTCTCACCTCCTAGGCCTGCAAAGGGCCTAGCTGAGAAACCAGTTTTGGCAACTAACAGGACAGAGAGGTAGTCCCACGATCCTGAAGTCTCCCCTAGGAATACAGCAGCACCCTTCTGAGGGGCTGGAAGTCCTGTGGGGTGAGGAGAGAGGCTGGGCCTTGAGTCAAGGGGTCTTCCCAGCTGCCACTCACAATGCTAGTGAATCTTTAAAGTGGGCTGACGTTCCTTTTCCACTGGAAATTCTAGAAAACACAAGAAAACTCTTAGATGTTTGGGGGAAAGGGCAAGGTACTAAAAATTACCCAACCCCCTTCCCCAGATGCATTAAAAACACCAGCTCCAGACACACTGAAATGTCTTACTGCTCCCCAAACTGGGTAAACACAAACTCCTACCCTGTGCTCTCCCACACCGCCCTCTCTTCCTGCCATCTTTATTCCCGCACGTCAGCTGAGGCCCACTTCATGTTTTCTCTTGTGTAGTCTTTCCTGACTCCCTCATGGGCAATTGCTCATGCTCTGTTTTAAAAGCACTTTATGCTTCCATTATTTCACACACCACATGCTTTAGTATTTGTGCTAACAATCAGGATCATTGTGTGCCCTCCTCAGGCTGCGTCTCTAGCACAACCACATCACTGTTTAATAAAAAATTTCTATAATGAGTCAATATATTTTGCTTAGCAAAAAAGCTGGGTTGAATATGAGAATTCTGGGATGCTTATGAGGAATACAGAAAGAAAAGAGATGTGATTTCAAAATATTGCCAAATAAAATCTATTCACTTAAAAAAATGCATCATGGAGAAATGAAATACTATTATTGGTATCCCAAGAGTAGTTCGGTGTTAGGAGATGCACACATTTGGATGAAAATGGCTGGCTAAGGGGCACCTGGGTGGCTCAGTGGGCTAAAGCCTCTGCCTTCAGCTCGGGTCATGATCTCAGGGTCCTGGGATCGAGCTCCGCATCAGGCTCTCTGCTCCGCAGGGAGCCTGCTTCCTCCTCTCTCTCTCTGCCTGCCTCTCTGCCTACTTGTGATCTCTGTCTGTCAAATAAATAAATAAAATCTTAAAAAAAAAAAAGAAAGAAAGAAAATGGCTGGCTAAGAACAAGTATCCTTTTCAGGGCAGTGAAAATACTGTGTATGATACTATTACCATGAATATACATCACCATACATTTGTCCAAACACAAAGAGTGCCCCACACCAAGCGTGAGCACTTAGGTAAACTATGCACTTTAGCCGATTATATGAGTCAGTATAGGGTCAACCTTGCTGAAAAGTGTAACGCTACAGTGAGTGATGCTGGTAGTGGAGGAGGCCATGTGTATGTGGATACCTGGGGGTCTGTGTGCAGGGTCTATAAGGGAACTCTCTGCATCTTCCTCTCAAATGCATTATAAACCTAAAACTGCTCTTAAAAAAAAAAAAAAGTATCCACCTCTCCTCATCTCCAAATTAATTATTATGAAAAGCATATATTTTTAAAAAATATTTTATTTATTTATTCACCAGAGAGAGAGAGAGAGAGTGAGAGAGAAAGCACAATCAAGGGGAGCGTTAGGCGGAGAGAGAGAGGCAGACTCCCTGCTGAGCAAGGAGCCCAGTGCAGGACTCGATGCCAGGACCCCAAGATCGTGGCCCGAACAGAAGGTAGACGGGCAGACGCTCAACCGACTGAGCCACCCAGGCATCCCCAAAGCATATTTTTTTAAAAGAATAAAGTTAGAATAGTGCTGGAAGACAGAAACACGTGCTGTGGATGCTCCCTGCAGAACCTGGGTGCTCACCCCTGCCCCCAGCTGCTGTGTGTGTGGCTGCTCATGGGGGAGTGCTCCCTAGGGACTTCCCTCAGATGAGAGAGGCTGCTCCCCGAGGCCCCTCCTCCTGGGGCCTCCTGCACCCAGTAGCTAGCATACACACGGGCATCAGGATTCAGTGCCCCTGTCTCAGTTGCGACAGCTCTGAACAGTCCTGCCCCCACCCAACCCCTCAGTTCCCTGTGGCCTCTGTGATACTATTGCAATGGTATCTCCATTCAGCTTCTCCCTCTGCCCATTCCGGCTGCCCTCACCCCACTCCCAGAATCTTCCTGCTTGCAGCTCTGAGACCCAGACCCTTTCCCGGGAAACACACCCTCTGACAGCTTCATTGGTGGCCTCAAAGCTGTCAGGCTCTGTGTTTGTCAGGCACTGTGCTAGGCCAGGGACCAGGGACAGGAGGATGTTACATATGTGTGTAAGCTGTAAGCATGAGCTCACGTTACTCCTACAGTGGAGTTCATTGCGGAAACTCTTCAAGCGTTTCCACCCAACTGGATATCTAGGTCTTCATCTTCAGTCCTCAGCTCATAGGACTCATTTTACCTGATTTCCACTCAATTTCACCTTATACCTGTGCATGGTTGTTGCATGTGATTGGAAATGTCCAACTCCCTCTGGCTTTTCACGCGAAAGGTTTATCCTGTCAACTCAGAATGGTATTAACCCAGTCACTACCCCTTTGGGTTTCATTATCAGGAATCCTTTTATGTCTTTAGTTTCCCTCTGACCTTCTCTCTGAGTTCTCTCTGGGCCTATGCCCTTGGCCTCTTGTTCTGAGAAGCCACCCGAGAAGACTGGGATACAGGAGAAGGAGAACCAGAACCAGAATCAGAAGTTCAAGGTTCAACCCACATTCGTTAGCTCTGTGACCTTCCCTGACTTTCTCAAGGTCACCATAGTTTTTGGCCTCTGCTGGGCATTATGCTGAGGCTCACTTTTTACTTGATCTCTGCAGCTTTTTCCCTTTGGATACCACTGTCACACATCACAGTAGCCACTCAGCCCAGGATTTCACCAAGATCTATTCAAGTTGTGGCAAAAATCAGCTTTACACATTGATCAAACTTCTGTGGGAGTTGGGTGAGACCACAGTCCTGTGGACAGATCTTGGGTCTTTCTCTGATGTCCCTATGCTATTTCAGATTTTAAGCTACTTCAAGCCGTTTACTCATCTTTCAACTTTATGGAATCGGTAGCTTTAATAAATTAAGTTAAATTTTATTAAAATTCAAATTAAAAAGGAAATTCTCACAGAAATGAAAGAAATGACACTTTAAAGAAGACATGGCTGGAAAAAGTATTACATTTAAGTTCTATTTTGACATTGGAATGTAAAAGAAAGAGGTCAGAAGTACTTGTCTAGAACACTTCACCTTATACGGCTCCCCATGGACCAGGCATATTGTATCTTTCCCCCTAGGTACACAATGCATGGTTTGCTACCCAGCACAGTCTGGTAGCTTACATTTTACTTGTAGATATAGTTCCACTTTAATAAAGGTTTTTGAGGAGGAAAACTACTTAGAAAGCATTTGAAATTGTTTGAAATGCTTAAACAGTTATAAAATCTTCCTGGAACATGCTCGAATGACCAATGACTGGCTTTCAGAATAGTCATTTAGAAATAGGGAATATTTTACATAAAAATTTATGGAAACACTGCCAAAATGTGCAGAGCAGGCATAACAATAAAAAAAAAAATACAGGTGTGCCTAGGTGGCTTAGTTGGTTAAGCGTCTACCTTCAGCTCTGGTCATTGATCCTGGAGTCCCAGGATCAAGCCCCACATCAGGCTCCCTGCTTAGCTGGGAGTCTGCTTCTCCCTCGGACCATCCCCTCTCTCATGCTCTCTCTCTCAAATAAAATCTTTCAAAAAAAAGAAACCAAAAAAATACAAAAGACCAAAAATGGTCAAAATGCCATTAAAAAACTTGCACAAGGGGGCACCTGGGTGGTTCAGTCGGTTAAGCTACTGACTCTTGATTTCAGCTCACGTCATGATCTCGTGGTGCTGAGAGCCACATCTGGCTCCCCACTCTGTGTGGAGTCTGCTTCAGATTCTCTCTCTCTCTCCCCTTACAGCTCTCTCTTTCTCTCTCTCTCAATAAATAAAATCTTAAAAAAAAGTGTACAAAATTTACCTCAGACTTCACCAAGATTTTAAACAAAAGACAAACGTGCAAGAAAACTCCACATTTCTGAAGGGAAGGAAGTCCCCAGAGCCCTCCATGGTGGTTTCAGCCTCCATTTGAATTAAAAAGGTCAAGAAGCCCCATTGGGTCAGTGTGTTGGCCAGTTCCCCACACCGGGTTCCAGCATCATGGAGTCACCCTGCTGAGTCACCGGACCACCTCACCACAGCCCTGCCACCCTTGGAGCCAACTCCCATCCTGTGCCTTCCTCCTGGGAGGGAACTCCCTGTCATCTGTCTACTCTAGTTAATAAATCTCTTTCTTCTGAGTGCCGCTCCTCGTCAAAAACAAACCCCACTTTCCCAGAGGATCCAGACTGACACCTATCTATCTCCTCTAAGGATCTTTTCTGTCTTGTGGGCCATCGCTGTTTAATCCACCTTGCATGTCATTGCCATATGTACTAAGCCTGGGTGTGGTTAGGGTGCGTGTTTGGCACCAAGAACATAGGATCCCTGTGATAGGGGTAGATGAGTGGTGGTCATGCCTAGATGTCATTTACTTAGGGTATCCCATAAGGCCTCCCACATCCTTCCCAGTTTCGGAGTGGGGTTGTTCTCCAGAGGAACTCAGAGGAGCCCTGTGAGGCCTTCTGGCTTAATCCCATCAGAGGCCCCTTGTTTACCCCGATCCTGCCTCCTGGTTCTCCATCCACGAGAACAAGGGTAGTACGCATTTGCGTGTAGCACACAGTAGCATGGACGTGCTGCCACTGTATTTGTTCATTATCATCAAAGACCTTTCTACAGTATTTGGTCATCAAAGTTGATAGTTACCTAGTGACCAGTCAGTCCATGGAGATCCATACATCACAGTTTAAAGTCCCAGAAGGAAGCAACTCCTGGAAATTCCTTTTCCAATGATACTCTTTGCAGCATATAGCTTAAAAAGTAGGAATCAAAAGACACTAGCATGTTATTGGAGTTGCATTTAGTCATTAACCATCGGTCCAGGTTGTCATATCATATGACCAGAACGTCTCCCCGAGGGATGCCACTCGGGTTTGCAGGCTGCTGTTCAGCCTCACCAGATTCCAAAAGTAGGACTGGTCTTGTCAAACACAGCCTCCCTCTTCCGGGCATCTGGTATAACTGTGCTAGGAGATATTATTCTTTTGCTCTGAGCCGCTCTTGAAATATTCACATCATGTCAGATTTCCCTTGCTGCAGAACCCACTTATTTATTCCTTTGTTCTTAGCTCTTATTTCTTCTTCTCTCCCTTTGTCATTTATTTTTACCCAGACTTTTCAACTTTTGGAAAAGACATGAGGCTCAGCCACTGTGTCGGTCCAGATTGCTGGCAACAATGTGACTCTAGGAAATGCATCTCCTCCCATTCATACAGGGTAGGGTGACACAGGTGCAGAACCAGTGGGCTGTCCTCCCACCAGGAAACACAGAGGCATTACTGTGAACCCCGAGTTTGCCAGACTGTGTGAAGGCACAACCCACCCTACCAGGCCCTTAGGAATTCTGGTGTAAAGATTTAAAAGTGTAGTTACAGGGGCGCCTGGGTGGCTCAGTGGGTTAAGCCGCTGCCTTTGGCTCAGGTCATGATCTCAGGGTCCTGGGATCGAGTCCCACGTCGGGCTCTCTGCTCGGCAGGGAGCCTGCTTCCCTCTCTCTCTCTCTCTCTCTGCCTGCCTCTCTGTCTACTTGTGATCTCTCTCTGTCAAATAAATAAATAAAATCTTAAAAAAAAAATAAAAGTGTAGTTACAGTATCTTGCTTAAGAATCATCCCTCCTCCTGGTGCCCTCAGTTGCATCCCTAGTCCTGGGACCACTGCGTCAGATAGGAAAAAATAAACTTGAGCTGGGGGGGTTGGGGTAGGGAAGGATATAGCTGCACCAGCACCCTCCCTCTAGCTCTCTCCTCTCCCCCCTCCCCAACACCGTCTTAGACATTACATGTTTCAACTGCCTGTTCCAATTCTCTATTACACTATTTCTCTAGGGAGGATTTGCAACCTGATTTGTTCTCTTGATAATGGGCACTGTTGGACATTATGGGCCATAAAGTACATCCCTTGGTCTGAAGAAATGTAATTTGGCCACTCAGATTGATACAGTATCATCTGTTGCAAATTTTTAATAGTATTTTGAACATTTGCATCTAGCATTGGGTATGCAAAGCTAATCCAGAATAAGTATCTGTTCCTGTTAGGACTCATTTATTAGCCCCCAGGGTCACTGGCATCAGTCCAGGGTAACCCACTTGCCAGCAGTGTGCGGGCCTCCCTCCTGGGAATCTTCCCCATAGCCATCTGCAGTCTCTGTTTCTCTTGCTGATAGGCAAAGCTGGTCTTGTTGTTATTTTGCACCTCAGAAGATGCACAAAGAATATATCTAGCTTTGGGGCATCTCTGCCTTGCGCATCCCACCCCATGTCTGCTTGTTTTATGGACCCAGGTGCCCACCTGGAGGGAAGACAGCAAAAGGTCCACTTGGTGGTTCCTCTCACCTCTGGACCCGGGACAGGGTTCTTCTGGCAGGCACCCATGTGTCCTACTTTAAATGTGTCCCTCAGAGTAATGTCATCAAGATGGCGGCACAGGAGAACCACTGTCCTCCTGAGAAGATCAACAATCAGTGACCCACAGACAGAAACAGAGAGCTCTGGAGTCCATTTAGCTCCACTTAAGAAACCTCAGCAACATAATAGAACAAAAAACCTTGAGAATAACCGCATGAAAAAGAGCAAAGAAGACAGCTGCATTTTAGCGACATCATTCCCTCCCCTACGAAGGCATCGTTCAGTGCCGAGAAGGAACTCCCTTGTTAGAAAAAACTTCCCTCACCAGGAGGGAGAGCAGTATGAAACACCAGCTTCCCCAGCATTTTAGGGCACTGCATGAAAGGGAACTTTCGTGATTTCCCCCTACCCACAGTGGCAAAGCAGAGACATGTAGGGATGGCAGGAAACAAGGAAGAAAAGCCGTGACTACCCCATAGTGGCCGCACCATGGGAGCCACTGGGTTCAGGGACCTGCTGCTATACAGTCACATCTAGCAGTTCGTGACATTGAAGGACTCACCAATGGTGGGTACAGCTGCCTGGGGAACCCCGCAGATGTCAGTCCCCCGAGTCCCTCTCCACTTCCTCCCCACGATGTGTGTATCTGTAACTGGCCACTGCCACTACACGGGCGCCAGAAACTAACCTTTGCAGCTGAGTGTGTCCACACTGCTGGCTCTGGCCACCCTCACTGCCTGTCCTAGTTTCTACCTGAGGACCCCAACAGCCATTCCAACCACTGCAGGACCACATCACCCTCCACCACACACACACACACACGCATGCACGCACGCACGCACGCACGAAGCACTTACCGAGGACCATAGAGTTTTCAATGCTATGGACCCCAGCGGTCTGAGCTGAGGTGACATCATGCCTTTGCCCTCCACAGCTGGCCCCGTGCTGCCACACACCTCTGTACTTACCTACTTGCATAGCTAGACCTGGGGTCACAGCACACTCCAGTGGGCCCACACCTACAAGTGAAAGTCTTCTCTTACTGAAGTTACACCATAAAGTCTAGAAGAGAGATGACTGCTTTTTCAGTTAGATAGGCACACAGGTGACAAGGATCATGAAGAACCAGGGAAGCAAGACTCCACCAAAGGAATACAGGAAATCTCTAATAACTGACCCCCTCAAATGAGGAATCAGGAACTGTCCCACAAATAATTCAAAATAATTGTTCTAAGGATGCTCAGAGAGCTATAAGAGAACAGATGCACAATTTGACAAGAGCAGAAAAACAGTGCAAGAATGAAACGAGAAAACAAAATAGATTTTAAGCCAAAAACTGCAACAAAAGAGGTCATTGTATCATTATAATGGCAAAGGGGTCAAATTTTCAGGAAGAAATAACAATCACAAATATATATGTACTCAACATCTGAGCACCTAGATATATTAAGCAAATACCAACAGAGAATTGAAACCATAAAACTCCTGGAGGAAAACGCAGGGGAACATATCCTTGACCCTGGCCTTGGCAATGATTTATGGATATGACACCAAAAGCAAAAGCAACAAAACCAAAAATTAACAAATGTGACTACATCATACTCAAGAGCTCTGCACAGCAAAATATGAAAAGGCAACCTATGTAATGGAAGAAAATATTTTCAAACCATATATCTGGTAAGGGATTAATATCCAAAATATATTTTAAAAACTAATATATCTCAATAGATTAAAGAAATTCTTGTTTAAAAGTGGACAGAGGGGCTCCTGGGTGGCTGTCAGTTAAACATCTGACTCCTGATTTTGGCCCAGGTCATGATCTCAGGGTTGTGAGATTGAGCCCTGAGTTGGGCTCCTCCCTGAGCATGGAGTCTGCTTAAATTATCTCTCCCTCTCCCTCTGCCTCTCCCCCACCCCCATTTGCATGTGCTCTCTCTCTCCCTCTCAAAAAAAAAAAAAAAGGAACTGAATATATATTTTTCCAAGGAAGACATACAAATGGTCAACAGACACAAGAAAAACACTTTACATCACTAATCATCAGGAAAATGCAAATCAAAACTCCTGTGAAATGTCATCTCACACCTGTTACATTGGCTATCCTCAAAAAGACAGGAGATAACAGGTGTTGGTGAGGATATAGAAAAAAGGGAACCCTTGTGCACTGATGGGGAAAAGGCAGACTGATGCAGCCACTGTGGAAAATAGTACGGATGTTCCTCGAAAAATTAAAAATAGAATTATCAAATGATTCAGCAATCCCACTTGTAGGTATATTCAAAGGAAATGAAAATAAGATCTTAAGGTAGAATCTAAACTCCCATGTTCATTTATTACATTATTATTAACAATTACATTATTATTAACAATAGTCTAAATATGGAAACAAACTGAAGTCCATCAATGGATAAATGAATGAATAAGATGTTATATAAAGGCACCTGGGAGGCTCAGTCGGTTAAGTGTCTGACTCTTGATTTCAGTTGGGTCATGATCCCAGGGTTCTGGGATTGAGCCCCACCTTGGGCTCTGCTCAGCATGGAGTCTGCTGGAGAGTCTCTCTCCCTCTCCCTCTGCTCTTCCCCCACCTCTCTCTTTCCCTCTCTTAAATAAGTAAATAAAATCTTTAAAACGATGTTATATATACCCATATATGTATAAATATATGTATGTATATATATGAATGCGCTCAGCCATGAGAAAAAAGGAAATCCTGTCATTGGCAACAACATGGATGGAATTTGAGGGCCTTGTGTTAAGTCAGAAAGAGAAAGACAAATACTATATGATATCACTTATATGTGGAATCTAAACAAACCAGATTCATAGAAACAGAGAGAATGGGGGTTGCCAATTCCCCCCATTGGGGGGAGTACAGGAAATAGAGTGATGTTAGACAAAGGGTAAAAGTTTCTAGGTATGAGTTGAATAAATTCGGGGGATCTAATGAAGAGGAGGGTGATTATAATTAATAACACTAAATTATAGCTATGAGAATAGATCTCGAATGTTCTCCCCAAAAAAGACATGGCAGTTATTTGCTGTGGTGGGGGAGTTGGCTGACACTAGTGCAGAGATCTTCCTTGTGTAAGGGGATCAAATCCACGGGCAGTGCACCTTAAATGATAAGTGTTACGTGTCAATTACATACCAATAAAGGGAGGTGGAAAATGTGCCCTTTAAATCCCTGTGCCCTCATTCTACACCACATTTTACCATTTCCTGGCATCTTCTCCCAAACCCCAATTAGAGCTGACTGGCAGCAGGCTAACCTGTGGCTTTTATGGCTTCCCTCAAAAAGATGACTCAGCTGGCTGGTTTGTTTTTTCTTTCTTTTTTTTTTTAAGATTTTATTTATTTATTTGACAGAGAGAGAGAGATCACAAGTAGACAAAGAGGCAGGAAGAGAAAGAGGGAGAGGCAGTCTTCCCGCTGAGCAGAGAGCCCGATGCGGGTCTCAATCCCAGGACTCTGAGATCATGACCTGAGCCGAAGGCAGAGGCTTAACCCACTGAGCCACCTAGATGCCCCTCGATTTGCTTTTATATCAATCTTTATGTTAAATGTCTTTCCAAATATCTGGTGATTTTTTGTTATCTGCTCATATTTTTTTTAAGATCCATTTATTTCAGAGAAAGAGAGAGAAAGAGCATGCACAAGCAGGTCAAAGGGGAAGGGATGGGGAGGGGCAGAGGAAGAGGGAGGCAAGCAGACTCCCTGCTGAGTAGGGAGCCTGATGCAGGGCTTGATCCCACCACTGAGATCAGGACCTGAACTGAGCTCGAGTCTGAGGCTTAACCAACTGAGCTACCCAGGCACCCCTGCTCATATTTTTTAAAGTAAGGCACTGAAAATTATGATGCACCCACACACAGAGTAATGAAATGCCAGATTAAGGGCTGTTAAAAGAGGTTTAAGATTAACCTGCCTAATGCCAATTCCTCTAAAAATAATCCACTGAAAAACCAGTTGATTTAATAATCCCTTGTATCCTTATCACAAGGATAATGTTTTAAAGGATTATAACTGTATTCTGGTTGTGTTTTTCTATCTTTACATGTTGAGGATTTATTTTCCTCTTGTCAACCCAAGGCACTCATTTCCTGGTATTAGGCTGGCATCTGTTCCTGAGGGATTGAAAAAAGACATAATGAGGCATTTTCTAGTTTCTGACATGCAAAATGGGATTGTGCAGCAAAGCAACAATCTTGAAAGCCAGGTTTTCTGTAAGAGATTTTTCCAAATCCCTTTCATCCCCATTTAGTAGAACGTGACTTTGAATGCACAAAGCCTGCCTCTATCATGCAATACCCCACATCACCAGACACTCTCCATCAGTACCCACGGCACAAAGATACCCCCTGCCTCAGAACACCCTTCCACCTCCATATGGCACACGTGTGTACACACCCCCCCCACACACACACAGAGTTTCCCTGTATCCTAACAAACTCCTAACCATAGAAACAGAGAAGGAAACTGGGAAAAGATGTCTCTGGCCCCAAAAAGGTAGTTATCTTGAGAGCCAGCTGAAGCTGCTCAGCTAATTCTACATAAATCAGAATAAAAGAATGTTTGTGCCATCAAGATACTATGAGGACTGTTCATGTCTTCTGCCCATTTTTTTGACTTGATTATCTGTTTTTTGGGTGTTGAGTTTGAGAAGTTCTTTATAGATCTTGGCTATCAGCCCTTTGTCTGTAGTGTCATTTGTAAATATCTTCTCCCATTCCGTGGGTTGTCTCTTAGTTTTGTTGACTATTTCCTTTGCTGTGCAGAAGCTTTTTGTCTTGATGAAGTTCCAAAAGTTCATTTTCATTTTTATTTCCTTTGCCTTTAGAGATGTGTCTTGAAAGAATTTGCCATGGCCGATGTTGAAGAGGTTACTGCCTACGTTCTCCTCTGGGATGTTGATGGATTCCTGTCTCACATTGAGGTCTTTCATTCATTTAGAATTTATCTTTGTGTGTGGTGTAAGAGAGTGGTTAAGTTTCATTCTTATGTAAATAGCTGTCCAATTTTCCCAGCACCATTTATTGAAGAGACTGTCTTTTTTCCACTGGATATTTTTTCCTGCTTTGTCAAAGATTATTTGACCATAGAGTTGAGGGTCCATATCTGGACTCTCTACTCTGTTCCACTGGTCTATGTGTCTGTTTTTATGCCAGTCCCATGCTGTCTTGGTGATCACAGCTTTGTATAACTTGACATCAGGCAACATGATGCCCCCAGCTTTGTTTTTCTTTTTCAAAATTTCCTTAACGATTTGGGGTCTTTTCTGGTTCCACACAAATTTTAGGATTGCTTGTTCTAGCTCTTTGAAAAGTGCCAATGGTATTTTGATTGGGATGGTGTTGAAAGTATAGCTTGCTCTGTGCAGCATAGACATTTTAGCAATGTTTATTCTTCCAATCCATGAGCATGGAATGTTTTTCCATGAACAGAAAACCATCGCTGGGGTTTCTGGCTATTTTCAAGCTTAGTAGGAGTAAAACTGCAACCTCCCTCAGATAAGCCCTTCCCACACCTGCCACATGCCCTCAGTCACAGTCTTACCCCAGCTGTGGGAAGTCAAGCCCTTCCCAGTCATCCATGGTCCCACTTGCTCCCCTCTCCAGTTAGTCACCAAATGCTGGGCACCCTTCCCCCACAGCTCCTCTCCTCCATCCCCTGTTCTCCCTTTCTGCTACCACTTCTCAAACTGGGAGCCTTCTCTCCCTTCTCTTGCTCTTCTAGCACAGGTCTCCTGTGCTGGACACCTACTATGTGCCAGACACAGAGCAAATCCTTGATCTCATGGAGTTTTCCCTTGGGGAGAAAGGAGACAAAAAGTAAGCAGCACACACAATCAGTAAGATAGGTCATGGGATGTTAGGAGATGCTAGGGGCCCTGGAGAGGGAGGCAAGTTTGAGCAGGCTAAGGGGGACCAGGAGAGGTCCTGGTAGAAGGAGAAGGCTACCATTTGATAACACAGTCAAGAGGGGCCTCATCAAGAAGGTGACATTTCGATGAAGTCACACAAGAGGGAAGCAAGTTAGCCGAGGAAATATAGGGAGACAAGCCTTCAAGTGGAGGGGACCACCATCACAGCACTCATTTTACACTCTACAGCCAGACTGGTATTGCATGATATTGTGTGATATCTTCAATATCACCATCCTGCCCCCAACTCTCCAACAATACTCCATGGCCTGTGTGACATTTGGTTTTCCAGTCCTCAACACTTTGTTTTCTCCTATTTGCTCTGGCTTGGGCCACAATCTTCCACTCCCATCCCTCACTAACCCAAGGTTCCACTTCAACGTTTCCTCTCATTTGCATATCACCTTTGTATTTTTATTTTTTATTTTTTGGCCACAGCTATGCTCCACCTGCACTCTACTTCATAAGTTTTTAAAATACTGGCTCACACATTAAAGCAAATGCATACAAAAGGAAACCTTGCATTTGAGACTATAAAATGAAAAATCAATATAATTTGCCACAGACAGCAGGCAATGGAGAGCAAATACAATAGAAATAAAGTAAATATTTTACAACTCAGGCTAGGTTTGGTTGCCTGCCAAAGGCTTTGACTGGGAGGCCAGCTTTCTTTGTTAAAAAGGGAAATTCACAACCATTAGAGAAGAGTTAAAAGCATGGCAGCAAAAAGCTAAGGTTTGTTTCTTTCTCTCTCTCTCCTTTTTTTTTCCTCTCTTTTTTTAAAGATGTTTTTTAAGAGAGAGAGTGTGTGTGAGCTGGAGGGGGGCTCACAGAGGGAGAGAGAATCTCAAGCTGACTCCTCACTAAGTGTGGAGACTGATGCAGGGCTCTATCCCAGGACCCTGAGGTCATGACCTGAGCAGAAATCAGAGCTGGATGCTTAATCAACTGAACCACCCAGGCACCCTGCTCAAATGTGTTTCTTGTTAGAGATACCTCTTTTTCTTTCTCTTTTGTAATTCGGTGTCATTTAATTCCACACACCTTTACCACCTGAAGCGTTGGCACATGGTCATGTGTCCTATATTTTGGGAAACATTGCACATGGGTCAAAATAGATGGATTGGAGGGAACGCTTTCCCGCACCTTGTGTTTCCTTTCATGGGAAGGGAACTGGTTACCGCGGTCTCTTTCCTCATCTGTACCAGGAGAAAAGCGATTTAGCCAATCAGTACATTGAGATAGAATGAACTGGGTGTATTTGGCCCAGCCGCTCTCTTTTTCTTCTTGGAAGCCAATCTGGTCTTGGAGCATGTGAGTTCTTCCCAACTCCACGCCTTCTGTCTGCCTTAAGCAAACCTCTTGTCCTGGTAGAACACTGCTCACTTAACTTATGAATTCAATTAGCAGGCCCACTTGGGGCTACAGTATCACACTATGCTAGATACTGTTAATGGATAATCTCACACGCACGCTACAGTATCACACTACGCTAGATACTGTTAATGGATAATCTCAAACACGTGCGCGCGTGCGCACACACACACACACACACACACACAAAACATGATAAAATCACAATTATAGAGCCAGGAAAATGAACCTGAGTTAAAGATTTTATTTAACTCATTAAGGAAAAAGCTAGTGAGGTGTTACAACCAATTCAAAGGAAAATGAAAACAGAGAAACATATATAGATCAGGGTTACTTAAATAAATATGCCCCTGCAAATAAAACTTTTTTCTTTCAAAGGTGGGTGCCAGACAGAATTAATTTTCATGTCTGCAGGCAAGAACAATAATAATTATTCTACGATTTTGTCTGTGAAATTCTTTTCCTTTGCGGCCGCTTATCTACAACTTAATAGGACTATTAAGTAGCTCCCATAAAATCGAAATCAAATAACTTGGAAGGGATTTTATTAAGAGATAAATAGAGATAGAGTTTAATTAGATTCTTGTCTAATCATTCACATGGATGGTGATTCATAATTCCATTCAGATGGAAAAGAGATTAGTTATTGGACCTCCTGGAAATCCCAGCAAGATCTGCTTGATTTCTCTTTTTTATAGCTCTTGGTCTTTAATGTTCCCATTCTTTGGCCAAAATTAACAGGACAGGAAACGAGTGTTGGAGAGGATGTGGAGAAAAGGGAACCCTCTTACACTGTTGGTGGGAATGCAAGTTGGTGCAACTACTTTGGAAAACAATGTGGAGATTCCTCAAAAAGTTAAAAATAGAGCTTCCCTATGACCCTGCAATTGCACTACTAGATATTTACCCCCAAAGATACAGATGTAGTGAAAAGAAGGGCCACCTGTACCCCAATGTTCATTGCAACAATGTCCACAATAGCCAAACTGTGGAAAGAACCAAGATGCCCTTCAACAGACGAATGGATAAGGAAGATGTGGTCCCTATACACTATGGAGTATTATGCCTCCATCAGAAAGGATGAATACCCAACTTTTGTAGCAACATGGACAGGACTGGAAGAGATTATGCTGAGTGAAATAAGTCAAGCAGAGAGAGTCAATTACCATATGGTTTCACTTACTTGTGGAGCATAAGGAATAGCTTGGAAGACATTAGGAGATGGAGAGGAGAAGTGAGTTGGGGGAAATCGGAGGGGGAGATGAGCCATGAGAGACTACTGACTCTGAGAAACAAACTGAGGGTTTTGGAGGGGAGGGGGCTGGGGGTTGGGAGGGCCTGGTGGTGGATATTAAGGAGGGCACGTATTGCATGGAGTACTGGGTGTGGTACATAAACAATGAATCTTGGAACACTGAAAAAAAATAAAATTAAGATGTTAAAAAAAATTCCCATCTTTAAGACTTCACTTTTTTAAAAAAATTATTTTTTTATCATGGTAAAATATACATAACATAAAATTTACGATCTTAATCATTTTTAAGTGTACACTTCAGCGGCCCTAAGGACATTCACATGCTTGTGCAACCATCACCGGCTCCCACCTCCAGGATTTCTTTATTGTCCCAAACAGAATATCCCTCTGTGCCCATTAAACATGAAATCCCCACTGCTCCTCTCCCCAGTGCCTGGTGACCATAATTCTATTAACCCTTTACTTTTCAAAATCTCCCTGTCACACTCATACCACCTCCCCCTACCTGGATCACCTACCTTCTGCCTAGAACTCCAACGTATGTTTCCTTCTGGTCCGTCTCAAGACACACCTGCACGGGGGCGCATGAGTGGCTCAGTCAGTTAAGCCTCTGCCTTTAGCCCAGGTCATGATCTCAGGGTCGTGGGATCAAGTGCCCCTTTGGGCTCCCTGCTCGGCTGGGAGCCTGCTTTTCCCTCTCACTCTACCTCTGCACTCTCTCTTTCTCTCTCTCTCAAATAAATAAATAAAATCTTTTAAAAGATTTAAAAAAATAAAAAAGAAAAGGAAACTTAAGGACAACCAATCACAAGTAACCAACTGGGCTTTCTCAAGTAATGCAACTGCTTAAGCTGTAGCCAGTCAAATCCTTTCCTCGCTTTGCTACTATTTCTTCCCCATAAAAGGCTTTCCCCTTGCTCCTGTCTGTGCAGCATCCCTAACTACCTCCCCTTTGGTGCTTCCTGCCTCTGTTCAATTTTTGCTCAAATAAACTCTTAAAATGTTTAATACGCCTCATCTTTTCAAACCAAGAGTAAAATCAAGACAAAGAGAATGTGTTCCATCCAGACCAAGGAAGATCAATTTAGAGCACTTAAAACTGACCAGATACTTGGAAAAGCCCATGGGGATGCTGGAAGTTCCCCAGAGACTGGTCTTGTACGTAGCACAGAGGACATTCTCAAAAAGCGCTAGCAACGCTCTTCCACACATGGACTCAGACTCCAGACAACACTGCCATTCTTGTCCTTGAACTCAGCGTTTTCAGATGGCTCATAAAATAGGTGGATTATCCCCCCGCCGTCCCCCGCTCCGTGTCTTTTGAAAGACCTTGACTTTATGTTAGCCATATAGATACTTAACTCCTCTTATTTGTCTAAACGTTTCTTTCCTTGAGGGTACAAGAAATGGTTCCCTAGCAGGGCTGGTTTGCTCAACGGGTGCAATTGCTTTGAATTGTAAAACTATTTGGTCCTTGTGGTATTTTTACTTGTTGGTATTTATAAAGACCTTCTTTTCTGTAGTGATTTGTGTTTTCCAAAATTTCCAATATTCATAAAAAGTGAAATAGTAATTGATGACATTTTATAGTTGACCCTTGAACCACATGGGAGTGAGGAGAGCCAACACCTGCATCGTCAAAAATCTGTGCATAACTTTTGACTCTCCCCAAACTTAAGGACTAATAGCTTACTATTGACTGGAACACCTATAACACAGTCAATTAACACCATTTGGTACATCATAGGTATTATGTACTGTATTTTTACAGTAAACTAGAGAAAAGAAAATGTTATTTAGAAAATCATAAGGAAGAAAAAAATACATTTACAGTAAGGTACTGTGTTTATGGGGAAAAAAAAACACCCACATATAAGTGTACTGGTGTTGTCCAACCTGTGTTGTTCAAGGGTCAATTGTTTGAGCAGGGGCAGCAGGAGAGGCAGGGGAAGGGGCTGGGGGAGAAGCACGCTTCCTGCTGAGCAGAGCAAGGAGCCCAACCTAGGGCTCCATCCCAGCACCCCAGCATCATGACCTGAGCCTAAAGCAGACACTTAACTGACTGAGCCAGCCAGGTGCCAGGGCCAATTGTATTTTCTAGGCATGGAGAAAGTCAAGTAAAATTCCGAAGGCTTTGGAGAAAGTCAATCCTGCTTTTCTTACCCACTCGTTTACCTTTAAAACATGCAAATGTGGACTATATCCTCACACCTATGATAGTGGTAACCCATCTATATCATGTTAGTGAACTTCTTGAAAAACCTGATCGATTTGAAAGGCAATTTCTTTCTTGCCAAGTTATGAACTAGAAAAATTATGAGAGGTATAAGTCCCTCATCAACTCTTAGTCTCCAGGTTTCATTTCTTTGTATCATCCCAGATTTGATCATCCTTTTATTAAAAATCTACACATCCAGGGGCACCTGGGTGGCTCAGTCATTGGGCGTCAGCCTTCTGCTCAGGTCATGATCCCAGGGTCCTGGGATCGAGCCCCGCATCGGGTTCCAACCCCGCGTTGGGCACCCTGCTGTGGAAAGGCTGCTTCTCCGTCTTCCACTCCCTCTGCTTGTGTTCCCTCTCTCACTGTGTCTCTCTCTGTCAAATAATAAATTAAAAAAAAAATCTACACATAAAAAAAAAAAAAAAAGAAAGAAAAAAAAGACACTGACAAACTCACTGATGTTTCCCACAAATGGGTGATAATCCCTTCAAAATATGGTCTCCTCTATCTGCCTATATGCAACAAGAATCAAGTTATTCAAGCCTGAATAACTCTCCTTTTTTCACCTTTTTTTTAAAAGATTTTTATTTATTTATTTGATAGAGTGAGACATCAAGAGAGGGAATACAAGCAGGGGGAGTGGGAGAGGGAGAGGGAGAAGTAGGCTTCCTGCTGAGCAGAGAGTCTGATGTGGGGCTCGATCCCAGGACTCTGAGATCATGATCTGAGCCAAAGGCAGACGCTTAAGGACTGAGCCACACAGGCACCCCTGTGGTTTTCTTTTAAAAGCTCTCAGTAAATGGAGAGACATACCACAGTTCACAGAGAGAAGATTCAGCAATCTTTCTGAATTAAACTATGCATTCAAGTAATACCAAGTTTTAAAAATCCCATCAAGGGGCACCTGGGTGGCTCAGTCACTTAAGCGTCTGATTCTTGATTTGGGCTGAGGTCCTGAGTTCAGGGTAGTGAGATCGAGCCCCATGTGGGGCTCTGCACTGAACACTGAGCCTGCTTGAGACTCTCTCTCCCTCGGTCTCCACTGCCCCCTACCACCACTTTCATGTATGATGGGGTCTCTCCCTCTCTCTCTCTTAAAAAAAAAAAAAAAAAAAAAAAAAAATCCTATTGAGATTTTTAAATAACATGGCAAGTTAATTTCAAATTTTATCGTGAAGAGTAAGTGCAGTAAAATGACAAGAAAAACTGAAAAGAAGATAAGGACTTTCCCTACCAGAATGCCAAAAATGCTATAAATCTATAGCAACTCAAAATAAGTGGTATTAGCTCCAGACAATACAAGAAAAGAAAAGATAGAACCTAAGAACAGACTCATAACTATGTAGGGCATATAAGAAAGAATGAGCTAGTTAAGGAAAGGTAGTAAAACATTTGTTGATTGATTTGGTGGTGGGGGGGGGGATATGATTGTGACTTTTACCCAGCATCCAGTTTCTCCTTTCTTTCTTTCTAGCAGAAAAAAAGGAGTGGAACATCCATGTGGGTCCCTGCCTTTCCCTCATCCTCCCTTTAACCGAAGGTTGATCAAGGGATGCTCTTTCCCTGGGATCTGAGTCTTGAGCAAGGGACTGATTTAGCCTAGAGGTGGCCTCCTTCTGATTCCTGTCTTCTATGCTCATTTTTTCAGCTTTCTTTTCAATTCTATAAACTCCTCCCTAACATTCCAATGTCTTTTTTTTTTTTAACCGATCAAGTTAAAAAGAGTAAGAACACCAATAGCATTAGCTAGTTCACATTAAAAAATTTTTTAAAAAAAGTTCTAGGTAGTGCAGGAGCTCAGATCATGTCACCTTCAAATCTGCTGCTTTGGCATAGCGACTATTTTGAGTTAAAGACACTTTGAAAACAGCAAATACAAGAAAAAAACACCCAGATTTTCTTTGTTTTCTTTTTTTTAAGATTTATTTATTCTGTTTTAGAGAGAGACAGAGAGAGCCCACACACATGCACACAAGCAGGGGGCAGGCAGAGGGAGAGAGAGAGAATCTCAAGCAGATGTCCCACTGAGTGTGGACCTTGATGAGGGACAAGATCCCATGACCCTGAGATCATGACCTGAGCCAAAATCTAGAGTCAGACACCAAACTGACCGAGCTGCCTAGGTGCTCCTGCTTTTCCTTGTTTTTCTAAAAGCAGGAGATGAAACTCCTGCATGGAACATGTTCTCCTACACGAAAAAAAAAAAAAAAAAAAAAAAAAAAAAAGAAAAGAAAAGAAAGAAAGAAAGAAACAAACAAATATGTCCTCCTTTATCTGAAGGCCAGTCACACATATATCAGGGACAAGAAGCTGAGGCCGGGAGCATTCTACACAGACAGACCTTGCTGAAATAGTTTTCCTCTTCCTTTTGCCTCTCCACATCCATTAGTCTCTATTCCACAGTTGCTTCTCTTTGTTCAACCTAATTATAAAAGCAAGCAAGTTCCACCATTTCTCTGAGTTTTCGTTCCTCTCTGAGGGCTCTGGTGTCATGTCAAACTTGCACAAATTTGTCAAACTTACACAACTTTGTATGCTTTTCTACTGTCGACCTTTGTTCATTTCATTTACAGACCCAGATACAGATCCTAAGAGGGTCAAGGAAAACTCATCCTCCAGGACAGTAGCTAATCTTATTATTTTTTTTAAGATCTTATTTATTTATTTGACAGACAGAGTTCTCAAGTAGGCAGAGAGGCAGGCAGAGAGAGGGGAAAGCAGGCTTCCTGCCGAGCTGAGAGCCGGATGCAGGGCTCAATCCCAGGACCCCGGGATCATGACCCGAGCTGAAGGAAGAGGCTTTAACCCACTGAGCCACCCAGGTGCCCCTAAACCTATTTTTAATACACTGCAGAAGTAGTGGAAAATGTATACAAGAATACTTCTGTAACCTTAGCGTGGATAAGATTTTCCTAGGTGGGAAAAGTCTTCTTTATGGCACATGACAGTCACAAGAGAGGAAATGGACTTGACCACATAAGAGTCTGTACAACGAGGGATACAATGATTTTATGTGACCAGGAACAGATGAGATCAAATATTTGTAACGTGTAAAACATATAAAATGTTAATATCCATGATATAAAGACACTCATATAAATTGATAAGAAAAAGACAATCCAACAGGAAAATATAAATAGGAGATTCACTGAAGAAATGTGTTAAGAAACCTTTAAACATGTGAAAATATCCTCCAGTTTACTAGAGCTAGGAAAATGCAAATGAACTATTAAAATGGTAACCATTTTGCAAATAAAATTAACATTAGAAAGTTGGATACTGTCCAGGGTGCCTAGGAGGAAGTATACTCACATACTGTTCATGAGAGTGTAAATTTATTATAAACTTCCTGGAGTAGGACAATATCTATCAAAATGTGACATGCTTATATGCTCCATCCAGTAAATCCACTTCTAAAAAAATTTTCCTACAGAAATATTTTCAGGTGCACAAAGATGTAATTTTTATTGTCTCTTTGTTTTGTCAAGCCCTAACTATGATCTAAATGCTTCAACAGGTATATTACATTTATTAACTTACCAAGTCCTCTTGTGAGGGTAAGACCATAGACTTTGAATTTTTTTTTTTAAATTTGGCTTTTGCTGCTTGCTAAAAGGCTGTCAGCAGGAAGCAAGGAGGCAAATAATATCATTTCATCTCAGTTCTCAATCGGTGCATTTTTTATATTCTCTTCATTTTTATATGAATTAATGCAAGATTGGGTCTATAGTTTCACCTTCCAGATATTGTTTTGGGATCCGTAGAGGAAGGAGTCCATAGAAAACAAATTTATAGGGTACATTTTGAGAAGGGGAGAGGGAAATAATTATAAACACTGTCAAATAGAGACGCCTGGGTGGCTCAGCTGGCTAAGCACCTACTTTGGCTCAGGTCGTGATCTCAGAGTCCTGGGATCCAGCCCCCACATTGCACTCTGTGCTCAGTGGGGAGTCTGCTTGTCCCTCCCCAGCTCTGCTCCTCCCCCTGCTCTTGCTCTCTCTCTCTTTCTTTCAAATAAATAAATAAAATCTTAAAAGAAAACAAAACAAAATATGGTCAAATAACATTTGAGGGGCCTCAGTCGGTTAAGTGTCTGCCTTTGGCTCAGGTCATGATTCTAGGGTCCTGGGATCAGTAGCCATTAGGCTCCCTGCTCGTTGGGGAGTCTGCTTGCCCCTCTCTGCTGCTCCTACTCTCTCTCCCTCTCTCCCTCTCTGTTTCTCTCAAATAAATAAACGAAATCTTTAAAAAGAAGAAAAAGAAAGAAAGAAAGGAAGAAAGAAAGAAAGAAAGAAAGAAAAGAAAGAGTCACAATAGTTCAGGGTTTCTAACTTCAAAAAATACTTCCAGAGGGGCGCCTGGGTGGCTCAGTGGGTTAAAGCCTCTGCCTTCGGCTCGGGTCATGATCCCAGGGTCCTGGGAACAAGCCCCGCATCGGGCTCTCTGCTCGCCGGGGAGCCTGCTTCCCTTCTTCTCTCTCTGCCTGCCTCTCTGCCTATTTGTGATCTCTGTCAAATAAATAAATAAAATATTAAAAAAAAAATACTTCCAGAAAAGGCATGCAGGACCCCTTAATTGGCTCTGGACAGCTAATTATACAAACCTCTTTCCAACTCTGCATTCAGTGACTTCACACTGGTGGCTTGAAACTGGTCCCAGGTAGAGAATTTATACCCCAGAAATCAGCACATAGGACACATCAGCCTGCCCCCCGGCCCCAGAGAGATGACTGATAAACATTTACCAGCACATTAATAAATATATGAAAGTGGTTTGAATATAGGTGGGCTGATTTTCTTCATCCATCCTCATAATAACTCAATAAGGAAAGGTATTTTTTTATTTTGCCACTTATACAGATGAGAAAACTAAGATTCAGGGAGGGACTTGGCCAAGCTAGTAGATAACGGTCAGGATTTAAAGCCAAGCAGTCTGGCTCCAGACCACTGTCACAGGCAATCATGTTTAAGAATAAAATCAAACGAAAACCCCATAACCAAGTATTCATTAATAGAGCAAAGATTAAATAAGTTATGGCATATCTATTTGATAGTATTCCAAGCAGTCAAATTAAAGAAAAAAATATGCAGATTTTTGTGGACATAGCAGGAAACCTCTATCTGTATCTATACATCTATATCTGTATTTATATGGTGTGTGTGAGTGTGTACAGAAGTCTTTTCTCTCTTTCCCCACTATGATGAGTGTGTCTGTGTTTGTGGCCATGGTGGTGGGGGTAGGGGGTGTTGGTATCCACATCATTAGTCTGGCATTACACCCACACAAACTATTCATAGTAGTTCTCTATAATGTTATATATATTGATATTTTAAGTGATTTTTTTGGTAACTATTATTTTAAAAATGGGTTTTTTGGTAATTAATACGGTTATACATTTTTTTTAAAGCTACACTAAAAAGATATAGAGTAAAAAAAAATTCCTTGACTTCTCATCTGTTCAACTCTCCCCACCATAAACATAGGTATCCTTCCTAAGTTAGATGTAAACAAATATTATTATATATTTTTATATCCCCTCTTTCACATAAAAGCATATTACACACAGAGTCTTGAACCTTGCCTTTTTCACTAACAATATCGCTTGGACAACTTTTTTAAGAGATTCATTTATTTTAGAGAGAGAGGGAGCGCTTGCGCAAGAGCTGGGGAAGGGGCAGAGGGAGAAGGAGAGAGGCGGGGCTTGATCTCATGACCCTGAGATCCTGACCTGAGCCAAAAATCAAGAGCTGAAGGCTTAATCAACTGAGCCATCCAGGTGTCCCTAAACATGTAATTTTGATAAATACTGTCCTCTTGCCTCCTTACGAGTTACACTAGTATTTCCCCAGCAAGGTTTAAAATTGTCAGTTTCTCCACAGTCTCACCCAACAGACATTAATTACAGTATCACCATAAGTTACCAGACTTTTGGGTTTTTTGCCAATTTGATGGATGAGAAATGCGATCTTAGGGCAGTTTTCATGTACATTTCTCTTATTACGGCTGACACTGAGCATCTCTCCCAGATGTGTAAGGGACATTTAAATTCCTTTCATATAAACAAACGGATCACATTCTTTCCTGTATTTCTACCGAGTTCATCTTTCTGTTACTAACTTTAGAAGCTCTTCGTATTTTAAGGAAATCATTCATTTTTCCTGGAAGACGAATTGCAAATATTTTCCTCAATCTGCTACAAATGTTTAACTTTCACATTCCCCCCGCCCCCATCTTCTATTTGGAAAGAGTTTAAACTAAAGAGAAAAGTGGAAAGAATGGTGCCCATAAACTATTTGTCCTTTGCCCAAGTTCACCAGTTAACAACCTGTCCTACTGGTTTGCTCTTTCTCTGTCTTCTCTGTAGGTACAGGTGAGTATCCACATAGCTATGTCCGTATCTATCTACAGCTTTCCCTTTGCTGAAGGATTTGAAAATAAGTTGCAGAGGTCATGACATTTCACCTTCAAAGCCTTTGATGTTCCTCTTGAGGACAGTCTCCTACTAACCATTCTACCATTATAACAAGAAACTTAACATTGATACAATAATATCCTCGAATACACAAAACACGTTAAAATGTTTCCATTTGTTTCCAAAAGTCCTTTATAGGCTCTTTGGGGATATGGGCCGGACTGCAACCCAGCACCCAGGGATCCAATCAAGGCTCAGACATTACATTTAGTACGTTTGGTTGCTCAGTTGCCTCCCATGCAGAGTGGTTTTATCCCACTCCCTCTTGGTCTTGGGTGACACTGATTTTTTTAAAATATTTTATTTATTTATTTGATAGAGATCACAAGTAGGCAGAGAGGCACGCAGAGAGAGAGAGAGAGAGAGGGGGGAAAGGAAGCAGGCTCCCCGCGGAGCAGAGAGCCCCATGCAGGGCTTGATCCCAGGATCCTGGGATCATGACCTGAGCCAAAGGCAGAGGCTTTAACCCACTGAGCCACCCAGGCGCCCCTGATTTTTTTTTTTTTTTAAAGTAATTCCTCCCAAACCTACAACCTCAAGATCAAGAATCACGTGCTCCGCCAACCAAGCCTCCAAGCGCCCCCTGGTGACACTGGTTCAGGCTACAAACCCCTCTCAATAACGAGTAGAAATCGTAAGCCCCATTTAATTGATCAATGAATTATAGAATGTCCTAGAACCAGGTTTTGTCTGATTGTTTCTTCATGATTGAAAACAATTTCAACACTTTTAACAAGACTGTGACACAGGTGATCTTCTATCTCTCACTGGATCCCAACTGGAGAGACTTAAAGTCTGTTTCGTTTTGGGCATCACTCGCAAAGGTCCTGTCTGCTGGATCACTCTGTAATAAAGGTGTTTTCTTCCCTTTGATATGTAATCATTATAAAAAGCTTAAATTTAAAAGTTTTTAGGCCTCGTGAAAGCCTTTAGACTTGTTCCCATTACCATGTAGCAGAAAGGATTTTAATTCGATTTCTGACACTAAGGAGGTCTGCACAATCCTTTCAGTGAGATCTAACTTTTCTCATAATAACGCTATGACTTTATTTGTCATTAGACTCATTCTTTCATGTTTTCATTCTCTCACTTGTATATGGCAGAGTTTTTTTGAGAAGCGACAGGACATAATGTCATTTTTCTAGGACAAATGTAATATGTACTTGCATACTCTTGTATTTTTTAAAAAAACTTCTCATTTTATTTTTTTTTAAAGATTTTATTTATTTATTTGTCAGAGTGAGCACAGGTAGACAGAGTGGCAGGCAGAGGCAGATGGAGAAGCAGGCTCCCGCTGAGCAAGGAGCCCGATGTGGGACTCGATCCTAGGACGCTGGGATCATGACCTGAGCTGAAGGCAGCGGCTTAACCAACTGAGCCACCCAGGCATCCCAAAACTTCTCATTTTAAATGTCCACTATGGTAGATATTGATGGATGTAACCCACATAAACAAAAGCTCATTGGGGTGGGGCACCTGGGTGGCTCAGTGGGTTAAGCCTCTGCCTTTGGCTCAGGTCATGATCTCAGGATCTTGGGATCGAGTCCCATATCGGGCTCTCTGCTCAGCGGGGCGCCTGCTCCCCACCCCCTTCTCTCTCTCTCTGCCTGCCTCTCTGCCTACTTGTGATTTCTCTCTGTCGAATACATAAATAAATAAATAATCTTAAAAAAAAAAAAGGAAAAGCTGTTTGGGGTGCTTAATAATCTTTAAGAGCATCAAGTGTTCTCATAAATAAAATGTACGAGAATCTTCTGCCTCAGAGTCCCATCTCTGTGGTCCCCACCTGGTATCCAGGATCCTGCACCATGGTAAGTCTTGATGGTAGGAGGTTGGTTATAAAGACATATTTGTTTAAGACCAAATAATCAAAGAAAAGCAAACGAAAAAGTGAGGAAGAAAGAATCAGTATTATGGCACCATCTTCAGGTTAATCTGTGAATTACAATGATTTGTTTTTATTTATTTATTTATTTATTTAAGATTTATTTATTTATTTGACAGACAGAGATCACAAGTAGGCAGAGAGGCAGGCAGAGAGAGAGGGGGAAGCAGGCTCCCTGCTGAGCCGGGAACTCAATGTGGGGCTCGATCCCAGGACCCTGAGACCATGACCTGAGTCAAAGGCAGAGGCTTAACCCACTGAACCACCCAGGGGCCCCTACTATGATTTGTTTTAAATTAATTAACTTGTTCTCTACTTTTGCTTTTTCTGCTGGGATGTCTTTTCGAATCACTATCACAAACTAACAAATTAGAGTGTTAGAGGGAGGCTCCCATCTCCACTGTGACTAATGCTGCTAGGAACATAGGTGTACAGATAGCGCTTCAAGAGCCTGCTTTCAATTCTCTGGGGTACAGACCCAGAGCTGGAATTGCTGGGTGATAGGGCGATTCTATTTTCAGCTTTCTGAGGAACGGCCACACTGTTTTCTGCAGCAATTACCATTTTGCCTTGCCACTGTTGTCCACAAGGGTTCTAATTTCTTCACATCCTAGCCAACACTTGTTATTTTGTTTTTATTATTGTTTTTTCAATCTAGCCATCCCAGTGGGCATAAGGAGTCTCTTGTGCTTTTTTAATTCCTGATGCATGACACCAGCAGATGCCTTCCTTTCCACCAGTACACCATCTCGATGTCTCACTGGTAAGTGTTTATCTAGTGGACTGCCCCCTGCACCTTGGGGCAGGGCTGTCTGTGTTCCAGCCCACCCCCGCCCCTTCCCCTCTCAGTGCCTGCTGGATGGTGCACGACCCAGGTCTAAAATTCCTGGAGGTAAACTGAACAAAACCAGATTACTGTGGGGGAAAGTAACATGCTCATGGAAACAGTAACAAGATTCACGCAGAATTCCGAAGGAATCTTCCTACCAAAGCCATTGGCCACAGAATCTGTGAGATGCCGTACCCCTCAAGGATTTAAACTTACTGAAAAGTAAATAAATAAAGGTGTAGATTTGTTTTCTCGTAAATAATAATAATAATAAAAGAAAGAAAGAAAGAAGAGGAAGAATAGAAAAAAAGAGGAGAGTAAAGAGAGAAGGAAGGAATCTTCAAAGTTTAGAAGATTTTTTGTTTAGTATGCTTGGGGAAGGTAAGTTTCCCAGACATGAACAAGAACCTGAGCTTCCCTAAACTTTCTTATCAGATTCCTACTTCAAGTAAATACTTAACTATGTTTCAGGACCCACTCGCCCTAACGGCCAAATCCAGACTTTCCACAATAAACTAAACTTGTTTAATGGTGTCTAATGCCCATATTAGGTTTTAAGTTTGTTAAGATCTCAAGCGGTTTCTTTTGACTTTTATTTTGCCTCTTTCCCCACTAACTTGATGGGGATTTATTTTTGTTGTTTTCTTCTGGAAGAAAAGAATAGGGAGAGAATAATTGATCGTCCTTACAAAGCAACAAATCTAAAAAGGCAGGCTCTATGCTTGCAGAATTAAAATAATTTTTGTTATTTTTAAAAATTGTAAAATATACATAACATAAAACTTAACATGTTAACTATTTTTTTAAAAGATTTTATTTATTTATTTGGGAGAGAGAGTGGAGGGGAAAAAGGGGCTAGGGACTCTCAGGCAGACTCCCTGCTGAGTGTGGAGCCTGACACAGGGCTCGATCTCACAACTCCGAATCAGGACCTGAGCTGAAATCAAGAGTCAGACACTCAACTGACTGAGCCACCCAGGCACCCTACCACGTCAACTGGTTTTAAGTGCACAGTCTAGTAGTGTTAAGTACACTCACATTGTTGTGTAGCTGATCTCCAGAACATTTCTTATTTTGCAAAGCTGAAATTCTTTGGCCATTAAACAATGACTTCCCATTTTCTCCTTTCTCCCCCCAGCTCCTGGAACCCACCATTCTACTCTCCATCTCCATGAATTTGATGCTTGGGTACATCATGTAAATGAGTTTTTGTCTTTCTCTGAATGGCTTATTTCACTTGGCATAATGTCTTCAAGGTTTACTTAAGCTGTAGTGTGTGTCGGAAGTTCCATCCTAAAATAAGCCTGAATCATAATCCCTTGTGTGTATGGACCTTATGTTGTTTATCATTATGCCCTGATGGATCCTTGGGTTGCTTCCACTTGTTGGCTAATGTGAATAATGCTGTTGTGAACATGGGTGTACAATTATGTCTTTAAGACCTTGCTTTCAGAGCCGAGCTGTCCCTCCACAGATGAATGGATAAAGAAGTTGTGGTTCAAAAAACAAAAAAAGAAGTTGTGGTTCATATATACAATGGAATATTACTCAACCATCAGAAAGGATGAATACTTGTCATTTATATCAATGTGGTTGGAACTGGTGGATATTATGCTGAGCGAAATAAGTCAACTAGAAAAAGACAATTATCATATGGTTTCACTCATATGTGGAATGTAAGAAACAGCACAGAGGACCGTAGGGGGAGGGAGGGAAAACAGAATGAAAAGTCATCAGAGAGGGAGACAAACCATGAGTGACTCTTAACTATAGGAAACAAACTGAGGTTTGCTGGAGGGGAAAGTGGGTGGAGGGATGAGGTAATTGGGTGATGGGCATTAAGGAGGACATGTGATGTGATGAGCACTGGGTGTTATATATGCAACTGATGAATTATTGAGCACTACATCTGGAACTGATAATGTCTATAAGTTGGCTAATTGAATTTAAATTTTAAAAAATGAAAAAAAAAGGACCTTGGTTTCATCTTTGGGGTGTATCCCCAGGAATAAAATTGCCAGATCACAATGGTAATTTCATTTTTAATTTTTTGAAAAGCTACCTTACCGCTTTCAACAGTGGCTGCACCAGTGTACCTTCCCACCAACAATGCCCGAGGGTTCTAATTTCTGCACATTTTCACTAACTCTTGTTATTTTCTATTTATTTTTGTTTTTGTTCGTTTGCTTTGTTTTTATTATATAGTAGTCATCCTAATGGGGATGAAGTGTATCTCATTGTTGATTTGCACTTATCTAATAATTAGAGATGTTAAACATCTTTCCATGTGCTCATTGGCCATTTGTATGTCTTCTTTGGAGAAATACCTACACAGGCCCGTTACGCATTCTTAAATGGTTTACTGTTGTTGTCGTTGAGGTGTAAGAGTTCCTTACACATTCTATATATTAATCTCTTAGCAGACACATGTTTTGCAAATATTTTCTCCCATTCACTTTATTGGTTTTTCACTTTATTGATTTTGGTTCTTGATGCACAGAAGTTTTGGATTTTGAGGTAGCCTAATTTACCTTTGTTTTTGTTTTGTTGCCTGTGCTTTTCATGTCCACATCTAAGAAATCATTGCCAAATCAAACGTCATGAAGCTTTTCCACGATCCTTTTCTTCTTCTTCTTCTCCTTCTTCTTCTTCTTTTTTTTTTTTTTTTAAGATTTTACTTATTTATTTGAGAGGGAGAGCACGTGAGCAGGGTGAGGAGCAGAGGGGGAAGCAGTCTCCCTGCTGAGCAGGGAGTCCAATGTGGAGCTCAGTCCCAGGACTCTGGGATCATGACCTCAGCCGAAGGTAGACGCCCAACCCCCTGAGCCACCCAGGTGTCCCACAATGCTTTCTTCCAGTCATTTTATAGTTAAGCTCTTGTGTTTAGGTCTTTGATCCTTATGTTAATTTTTATATATGGTGTAAGATAAGAGTATCCAGTTTTCCTAACAACATTTATTAAAAAGGCTGTCCTTTTTGGACTTGGAACCCTTGTTGAAAATCATTTGACTACATACATAAAGGTTTATTTCTGAACTCTAGTCTGTTCCATTGTCTATATGTCTGTCTTTATGCCAGCACCATACTGTTTGCTTACCATAGCTTTGTAAGAAGTTTTGAAATCAGAAAGTGTGAGGCCTCCAACTTTGTTCTTTTTCAAGTTTGTTTTGGCTATTTGGGGTCCCTTGACATTCCATATGAATTTTAGGATAAATTTTTTTTCATTTCTGCAAAAGTGCCTAGGAATTTAATAGGGATTGAACTAAATCTATAAATTGCTTTGGGTACTACTGACATCATAACTATGTTTAGTCTCCCAGGTTATGAATATGCGATGTCTTTCCAATTATTTGTATTTTCTTTAACTTCTTTTAGCAACATTTATAGTTTTTAGTGTATGAGTTACTTGCCCCCTTGGTTAAGTTTATTCCTAAGAGTTTTATTCTTTCCAATTCCATTATAAATGGAATTGTTTTCTTAACTTTCTGACCCACCCCTCCACCATGTTCCAAGGAGCTTTGAATGAACACAATGAATTGCCTGCACTTTTGTAATGAAGTGAAGTATACTAAAATCCTAAAATTCTGGAAAAAAAAAAGTAAGACTTGTTTGTTTTGATGTTTTTCCTGATAATGCAGCCAAATAGAATGAGAGGGATAGAGAGAATTTGTGTTTATGTATGTGTGTCTCATTTACTTCTGTTGTTTGTATTGGCCCATTATCCCCTACTTTGAGGAAAAGCTGATTCTCATTGATGTAACTTGCTTTGGAAAGCAGTGGCTTGATGAGTGCTTGGGGGTTGGACTTGTTCTTTTCCAACCCACCTTCCATGCTATAAGGCTATCCTTTTGGAGAGGAAGACCATGTAAAGAAGCCCTGGATGACGAGGCAGCATGTGGAGAAAGAATCCGTGGAGAACCGAGATTCCCCAGGTGAGCTACTAACTGAAAGCAGCCATGGGAGTGAACAGAAAAACCAGCTTTCAAGGCAAATGTAGCTATTGCTGCAGCAGATGGTTAAAACTTCCAGCAATGGAGACCAATGCAGATTTGTTGATATTGCATCATTGTTTGAGAAGACCAGCTGTTGACTTGGTAGAAACTCAACTACTTTGGCTTCCAATGTGAAAGCACAGAGATTTGTTCTAACAAGAAGAGACACATTTTTTTTTTCCAGGTATGGCATTGCCTCTCCTGCCCATATAGCTTCCTCTAGAACCCCTGTATGAGGACTAAGGGAATGTTTAGCTCATTGGCATGGGTTTCCACATGGCATTGTGTCAGACCAACAGTCCCCTGATGATGATATGAATTGACTACATTATATATGTACACCCAGAAGGTGCAGCCTTGTAGGGAATTGGGATAGCTCACAGAAAGCACAATTAAGGCATCAAATTAGAGGCAATACTCTATGAGAATAAAGCACCATCCTCCAGGATACAGTATATATACTGAATCAAGGATATTTTATCTGGAGCTATCTCTCCAGTAGGGAAAACACATTGGTCTATGACAAGGAATAGAGCCAGGGAATCCCTACTTACCATCACTACTGGTGATTTACTGGAGGATTTTGTACTTCCTGTCCCTGACATTCCAGTTCCTGCAGTGCTAGAGATCCTGGTCCCTGACATTCCAGTTTTTGCAGTGCTAGAGATCCTGGTACCTAAAGGGAACACACTTTTGTCTGGTGACACAGTAAGAGTCCCACTGAATTATAAGCTTTGTTTGCTGCCTGGGCACTGCAGGCTTTTTATAACCAGGGTCCAGCAATAAAAGAAGAGGCGTCATCTTGTAAAGGTAATGGACGCTGATGATCAGGAGGAAGAAAGACTCTGGTTATGCTGTGAGAATAGAAAATGTGTGGGGCACCTGTGATCCACTTGGGCAACTCATGCTACTCCTTTGCCCAGTTGTGACAGTAAGTGTACAAGTGCTACAACCCCATTGAGAAGGGCATGGTGAGCAGAGTTCAGACCCCAAGATATGGAGATCAGGATCACACCACAAGGTAAGCCACAGAGATCAGCAGAGGTGAGGGGGGATCTAGAATGGATAGCAGAGAAGGGAAGCAATGAGCATCAGTTGTGTTCCTGAGACCAGCTGCAGAAGTGGGATTATAGTCCATGCTTCTAAACCTTCTTTTAAATCTCCCCCTGGAAGAGAAGCTCATCAGAATACTAGAGAAACTGCTCCCCAAATGTAAATGAAGAAGTGTCTTTGAGCAGAATGGTGGCCAACCAAGAGGAGGTGGTGGAAGACCAAGTAGACATGGATGTGAAGATTCCCATTCAAGGAAAGACTTGTTCCAGCTTTGGGGAGTGCTGTGAGCAGACAGCCTACAACCACCGGAACCTATAAGGTTTGCCTGCAGAGAGCTGCCTTGAACAAGGTCACAGCCTTCCTGGGGCAGCTGACTTCCAATGACTGATCCTTATATGAGAGTAAAAGCCCAGTCACTTTGGCCCAATGCCTAAGGTAGTCTAAGAACCAGATTTCCCCATGGGACTGACCAAGGGGTTTTCCAACCTGCAATGCAGTTTGACTTCCTCTTCCAATCCTACTCTCTCCCTATTTTCTCCAGAGGTATTAAATAAATATCCTAATAAATATCCTGTTTGTCAAACTCAGTGTCTACTTCCAGAGACATAACTTCAGCCCCGTCTTTGCAACTAACTGGTAATGAGACTGTAACTGATAGTTTTAGTTCTCTTTTTCCATTGGGATTCAATGTCTCCTTTTCCTTCAGCCAATGCCTCAACTGACGGAGCTTATTTACTTAGTGGGGTGGCCCAAACATTTATTTCACAACCCTGGGAGCTAAGACCTCCATACTAGCAGAGTCTAAAGTTGTGAGGATGAGAAGCAAAAATTCTGAGTGGATTATTAAGCATTGCAGAGAAAGTCTCTTGTCCACCTTTTGATTGTTGAACCTATATGTCTTGACTATTGAAAAAATAGTATTAGGGGAGCCTATGTGGCTCAGTGGGTTAAAGCCTCTGCCTTCAGCTCAGGTTATGATCCCAGGGTCCTGGGATCGAGCCCTGCGTTGGGCTCTCTGCTCAGCAGGGAGCCTGCTTCCCCTCCCGCCCCCTCTGCCTGCCTTTCTGCCTACTTGTGATCTCTGTCTATCAAATAAATAAATAAAACCTTTAAAAAAAAAGAAAAATAGTATCATAAACTAGCAATTAATTAATTAATTATAATTAATTAATTAATTTTAGATTTTATTTATTTTATAAAGAGAATGAACATGTGCAAGTGGCAGGAGGAGTTGAAGTGGAGGGAGAAGAAGGGGGAAAGAAACTCAAGCAGACTCCATGCTATGCCCTGAGCTCCACGCAGGGCTCAATGTCACGCCCTGAGATCATGACATCAGCCCTAACCAAGAGTCAGTTGGACACTTAACCAACTGAACCACTCAGGTGCCCCTAAATTGGCTAACAAGTTAAAGCACAACTATATCCTGTAAGAGAGAATCCTGTTTTCCTGGTGTGCTGTCTCCAAATTGGTATGATGATTGGGTCTTCAGTAGACCATTCTGCCATTTTATTAGATATTAGGTGATGGCAAATAAGAGAATTGACATAACCTTGGAATATAGCAAAATGTGCCTGCTAGATGAAAGTGACTTGCTTCTTTTTTTTTTTTTTTAAGATTTTATCTATTTACTTGACAGACAGAGATCACAAGTAGGCAGAGAGGCAGGCAGAGAGAGAGAGAGAGAGAGGAGGAAGCAGGCTCCCCACCAAGCAGAGAGCCCGATGCAGGGCTCGATTCCAGGACCCTGGGATCATGACCTGAGCCGAAGGCAGAGGCTTTAACCCACTGAGCCACCCAGGCGCCCAAAAGTGACTTGCTTCTTATGGGTCCTTGCAAACTGTGTCCTGTGGTTCAAATCTGGCCCACTGTCTGTTTCTGCAGATTAAATCTGATTGGAAAATAGACACAGTCGTTCATTTACATACTCTTTATGGCCATTTTCATGCTGCGATGACAGGTACGAATAGTTTCAACCACGTGGCCAGCAAAGCTTAAAACATTTACTCTCTGATGAGCATTCGCTGGTTTGCCAAGCCCTGAATTATACATTCATGATTGAGAGTAATAACTACAAAGTCAGTGCCCACAGTTGGATGGTTGTTCAAAAATTCCATTTGCCTCTATACCCCCCTCTTTGAACTGTGGACCATAATGGCACATTAGCTCTCCTACAATTAGCAACAACTCAAAGTCAGTACCTAGTAATCTACAAAAGATTTAGGTCATAAAACTGGGTATTTCTCTTTCTCTAGGCATAGTACCGCTAGAAATGATCACAGATGTACTTGGGGAAGTTTTGGAGGAAGAAATACATTTACTTATGGCAGTGTTCCTGGGTCTTTCTCAAGGTGACCCAGCCTCCTCTCCAGCAAGGGCTCCAGGTCTGAAAACTGAGTGATATTCCACTGTGACAACTCAAGTCAGGTTTCCGGTCATTAGATCTAGAGTTTTGCTTGTAACACAGATTAAGCAGTACTTATGTAAGCCACCATCTTTTTTTTTTTTTTTTTTTTTTTTTTTTAATCCTCAGGGCAATGTGAATGATTTGTCATCACCAAAGATCTCTATAGGTCAAAATATTCTGATTAAACCTTCATCCCTGTTACCTTTTATAAAATCTGTACCCACTTTGATTCTGGTAATAACGTTGGTTCCCAGACCCCAAATCCCACAGAAATCAGAAAGTCCATCTCAATGACAGTGTCTCCCACTCTCATCCCCCCTCATTGGGCACCCATCCTCTTATCATCTAGCTTTCATAGGATGCTGATGTTCCCACTCACATTTCTCAGTGCCATGTTGTGGGAAAGGAAACGTTCTCGGATTTCTTTGTGCTTCTGCAAAAAACCTTAGCCTATTGAGACGCAGAAAACTACACAACATGAAGCTTTTTCGCTTCCTCCAGAAACAGTTTATTCTTCACATACCATAAGCATTGGCTCTGTAGCTGTTCATCAGTTAACTGCTCTGATCAGAAAAGATAATAAAACTTCTCTTATCTCCCCCAAAAGGCCAAATGGTTACAGCCCAAACTCTGTCCCTCAGCTATGCCCCAAGGGGCTAAAAAACCTGAAACACTACCTGCCCAGGAATTTACATGTCAGGAGGGATGAAGCCTAGAATTTGGAGCCCTCTCTGGGTTGTTAACAGCAAGGTTCATGTGGATAGATACATCTGGTCCTTGGAAAAACACACTTACATTCCTAAAGGTTAGGATGAGAACCTAAGGCCCTTTCTGTCCAGTCTCAAAGGAGAAAAACAAAATTCTCTTTCTGGGAGGGGAGGGAATGGCTACCTCTCCTGCATCTAAAAAGAGAAAATCCATTGTTCTTCATCCTTTGTCGATAGGGTGTAACCCATCACCCCCATAGAAAGCTTACTTTTGCTCTCATTGCATTACCTGCAGGATTAAAGGGGGGGGGGGACACCAATCCTTCAACAGTACACTGGCTGCTGATCTGGTTGAATCAGTAAAGAGCTACAGGGGTGCCTGGCTGGCTCAGGATGCCTGGTTGGCTCAGTGGGTTAAGCTTCTGCCTTCAGTTCAGGTCATGATCTCAGGGTCCTGGGATTGAGCCCCGCATCGGGCTCTCTGCTCCGTGGGGAGCCTGCTTCCCCACTCTCTCTCTCTGCCTGCCTCTCTGCCTACTTGTGATCTCTGTCTGTCAAATAAATAAATAAAATCTTCAAAAAGAATTTAAAAAAAATTAAGAACTGCAATCCTGACTCAGGTGCCTTGTGTGTGGGCTGTATTCAAATACAGAAAAGTCCACACCTGCGCAAGCAGGGTAATATCTGAGATCCTTTACAGTTCAGAATAGAACACATAGTGAAGGGAGTGTCTTCCGGACCCTCTCGGGGCGTGTGTTGTGGGGAGGGGACAGTAGTGGCAGAAGACTAACCTTCTTGTCCACTCGGTTGTTCCTTTCTCTCTGGTCTTCTAGGTTCCCTTCTCTGCGTTAAACCAGGAAACTTTCACATCTCAATTTCATTGAATATAGGCTACCACTGAATCCAAAATTTACCCAACCAACCAAGGAAATTGTTAAAGCCAACTCCCAGGTGTGTAAGCGAACACATTAGATTCGTAATCCCCTGTAAGTGCACCCATATCATACACTGGCCTAATGCAGTGTTCTAGTCTGTTTTAACACCCTTAGAAGTCAATCCAACCCACAGTGTCCAGGTTTCTGCCAGTGTATATTGACAAGAGCTTGCAATTTTTTTTTAAGGTAAACTACGTCCAACGTGGGGCTCAAAACTCATGACCTGAGAGCCAGATATTGAGGAAGATAGGCCTATTTTGGCAAGGTAACTGCCTCAGGTGAAGTTATTACAAGATTTTTCAAGCAAGGGAAAGTTGATCTCATATATATGAAAAAGCATTGCTTCTGCTGACAAAAACAAAAAACAATAACAACAACAACAAAAAAAAAAACAAAAAAAAACCCCCTGGGGATTCAAAGTTCTCAGCTTTGTCTAAGTTCACCCAGAGGTCTCACTCGTGCCCGACCAAAGCTCTTTCAAATAAGGCAATTGGTAGGTCTGTGAAATCAACTTACACTGTAATTCTGTAGTCCACAAAATTAAAATTTTATTTACAGTAGTGTCTTCCCAAAGCTACAAAAATAAGAGATTTTTTTAGGGCTGTCAGAGATGTACTCTGGCTCTCTGATCCTGACTTGAGCTAAGTGTTCAGTGTTCTGAGTTTGTCTCTCCACTCCCCTCCTCCTGTAAGCTCTCCAGGGTGCTGAGAAATAGTTACTCTATCTGTAGTGGGCAGAATTCTGAGATGGTCCCCAAGATTCTCACTCCCTGGTGTCCATACCTTGCATAATTTCCTTCCCTTGAGTGGGTGTAAAATAATAAGATGGGATATCAGTATCATGATTGAGTTATATTACATGCCAAAAGAAATTTTGCAAGTGCAATTAAGGACACTAATCAGCTGACACGGAGATTATCAAAACAGAGATTATCGAGGTGGGCCTGACCTAATCATACCAGCCCTCTAAATTGCGTCTAGAGGGCAGAGCAAAGGAAGTCAGAGATTTGAAGCATGAGAGGGATCTGACATAAAGGAGATTTTCCACTGCTGGTTGGAAGAGGAGGGACCATGTGCCAAGGGATGTGGGTGGTCTGTAAGAACAAAATGGCTCCCAGTCCACACCTTGATATTAGCCATGTGATCTGAGAACCCAGCTACACCATGCCTGAACTTTCAACCTACAGGACTGTGAGCTAATAAATGAATGTTGTATTAGGTTGCTAAGTGTGTGGTACTTTGCCAGTTAGCAAGAGAAAGCTAATACACTGGCCCACAGCCCTTGTAGATCACAACTAACAAACGGGTCAAATGCAGCTTCTGGGTTTGTCCCAACACTTGCTTCACCAGGCGTTGCACCACACCCACGAGAGATAACAATGTAATTAATCATGAGGCCAGAGCATGCATGGATTACTGGCATTCCAATTTATAAGGAACTCAGCACTGTGTTCAATGCAAGGGATATTTCCAATCTAGACCCAGCATCTCATTTGTGATGTTCTAGTTCCTGGAACCACTCCTGGCAACAAGTAGTCTATCAGTCAGGGTCAAGTCAGGAAAAAAAGAAACAATGTAATGTATCTCAACAGAGGGGATTCAAGAAAGGGAATTGGTACCATGGTGTTGAAGGGCTGAAGGAGGGAAAAACCAAAATAACCCCCTTCCCAAACAAAAAACAAACTTCGTTGTTAGAATCCCTTCCTCTAAAGGTTGGGGGGACACACAGAAAACGTTGGAGTTGTCAGAACCTGGAATCTTCATGGTGGTGATGGTTTAAAGAGCCCCTCCCAAAATTCCCATCCACCTTGAATCTGTGAATGTGACCTTATTTGGAAGGGCATAAGGGGTGTATGCGTGTGTGTGTGCGCACACACATGTGCACAAGAACGCACAGGCATTAGGAGCTGGGTTGCAGGATGAATAGATACAGAGCCTGGACAAATGAATGATGCAAATATTCTCCATCCATGACTGGAGAAAAGGGGGCTCAGAAAGTGTCCAAAGGAAAGTTTATTCAGTCAAACTTGCTGTAAGAATGAGCAGGAAAAAAGTGAAATATATACTTTCAGAAGGCAAATAATAGAAGGACAGCATTACGTTAAAGACTGCTGTTCTTAAAGACAATTTACAGGGCACATGGATGGCTCAGTTGGTTAAGCGACTACCTTCAGCTCAAGTCATGATCCCGGAGTCTCTGGATCGAGTCCCATGTTGGGCTTCCAGCTCCATGGGGAGTCTGCTTCTCCCTCTAACCTTCTCTCCTCTCATGCTCTCTCTCAAATAAATAAAGAAAATATTTATTTTAAAAAAAGACAAGTTACAAAAAAATTAGTAATACTGAAATATTGGAGTTAGTCTTTAATATTTTCCCTTTAAATATTAATACTTTAAGTAGTAGCTATAACATGTGTATATCGAACAGTTTCTTCTTGGTTTTCATACCTTGGTCCTGCCACGATGGCTCCCACCAGGTGGAGCTGTGGAGTAGGTAAGTGTGGTCGGCCTCTCTGTTCCACCTTTGAGACTCCCTTCCCCCACACAACCTCCAAAGGAAGCAGGACCCCCATTTTGCTCCCCTCGCCCGGCCAGCTCCATTTTAAAGTTCTGCCCAGGCTTGCACTCTAGATGGTACCTATTCTCACCTTTTTCTTCCTCTACGTTATACCTGGTTTTCAATTCTGGCCAATTAACCGAATAAAAGAAATCATGCCAAGCGTTAGAAATGATAGTCTGTCTTTTTTTCTTTCTTTCTCTTTCTTTCTTTCTTTCTTTCTTTCTTTCTTTCTTTCTTTCTTTCTTCTTTCTTTCTTTCTTTCTTTCTTTCTTTCTTTCTTTCTTCTTTCTTCTTCTTCCTTTCCTTTTCTTTCCTTTCCTTCCTTCCTCCCTTTTTTTTTTTTAAGATTTCATTTTTAGGTAATCTCTACACCCCACATGGAACTTGAACTCACAACTCCAAGGTCAAGAGTTACATGCTCCACTGACTGAGCCAGCCAGGTGCTCCTCTTTCCTTCCTTCTTTCTTTCCTTCCTTCCCTCCTGCCTGCCCTCCCTCTCTCCCTCTCTCTTCTTTTTCTCCTTTCTGACAGCTACTCTTAATTCCCTATGTGCCAGAATGACTGCATTCTATGGTCACAACTCTGCAAGTAATAACCCCTTCTGAACCAGCCTGAGCAACAAAGGAGTTCTACAACAAATCTACAAATAGATCTTATGGAGGCTCAAAGCTAAAAATCAGCCTTGGAAAAAAGGGACTAGAAAGTAGTCAGGGGTTCTGGAGCTCTTAGGTTTACATGCCTTCTGTTCAAGAAAGTGCTCCAAATGGAACTGGAATCTCATGACCCCCCCATACTTAGTTTCTGATTGGCCTTATTTTGATAAAGTTTCCACCCTTGGTCCAAGCAACTGAACCCAAGTATAAGGTCATTATGAGGTGGGAAGACAGCCCATATGTTTATCATACATGTGTTAGTCATCAAGATACTTGTGAGAGATTTTATTTGTTGTTGGTTTGTTTGTTTTTTTAAGATTTTATTTATTTAAGAGACAGTGTGCACAAGCTAGCGCAAGGCAGGGGGCAGAGGCAGAGGGAGAGGAAGAAGCAGACTCTCTGCTGAGCAGGGAGCCTGATGCAGGAGTCGATCCCAGGACCCTGAGATCATGACCTGAGCCGAAGACAGAGGCTTTAACCACTGAGCCACCCAGGTGCCCCACCTATTTATTTTTTTTTTAAGATTATTTATTCATTTTAGAGAGAGAGAGAGCACGGGGTGGGGAAAGGTAGAGGGAGACACAGAGAGATTTCCAAGTGACTCCTGGCTGAGCAAGGGCCCCAATGTATGGCTCAATCCCAGGACCCTGATATCACAACCTGAGCCAAAATCAAGAGTCAGTCGCCCAACAGACTGAGCCACCCAGCTGCCCTGTGAGAGATTTTATTATTATCTCTATTTTGGAAATGAGAAAACTGAGGCTCAGAGAACATGGAACTAGGTCTCTTAAGGATTTTTGCCCCCAAACCAATGCTCTTTACCCAATTCTGAACTACATCTGTTGACCTGTTGTTGAACGGAGGTGTTGCGTTAACTTTTTCATTCATCCAGTAAGAGATAGAAGTTTATGGTCATCTAGGCTCTACTGAGATAAAGGAGTGAACAAAAATGTTGCTGCTCTCAATGGGAAATAAAAAGGTAATAAACAAAGAACATAGGTGTTGGTAGTGTTAAGTATTGTTGTATTAAAAACTACTAGTCAGAGAAAGCTATGAGAAGGGTGGAGGGAAGTGTTGTAAATCGGGGGTCAGAGAAAGACTGGTGGATAGGGGAGATCTTGTGCAGGAATAACAAATTCTAGAATCAGAATCAAAAGCCAGCAAGTGAGGCAGTTTTGCTTAGGGGTAGAGGGCTGGGCCTTTCTCCAACAATAATAAACCCTCACATATCACACTTTCCAGTTACCACCTGCTCGCTTGTTAATTCTCCAATAACAGCAATTTGCATTCCCTGTATTTGTTAACAACACAGAAAGAAGCTTGCAAAAAAAAAAAAATCATCCTCGCTGTTGGTGGAATGATTGTGTTTGCTCAATCAGCGATAATGTTGGCTAGGATGCTGAGAGAAGGCCTTCACTCCAACTCATCTAGGAACCACTTCCTTCTCAAACTGTGACCTGGCTCCCCGATGAAACCCCATATTCCCTGAGTTTCTCCAATATCTGCTTTCTCTTCTGTAACCTTCGTGCCGCTGAGCCTAGGGGAGGAGGAAATCTCCTCCTGGCTCTTCATTGCCGTTTCCTTCCAAGCTGTCTTCCCTTTCTTCTTCATGGATACATCCAGCTAGAAATCTCATGCCATTATCAGACTATTCCACTCATGATTCCCCCTTGCTGGTACTCACCTGCTGACCC
The DNA here is from genome assembly GCF_902655055.1 of Lutra lutra. Classification (NCBI taxonomy): domain Eukaryota; kingdom Metazoa; phylum Chordata; class Mammalia; order Carnivora; family Mustelidae; genus Lutra; species Lutra lutra. Next base: position 17,066,075 of record NC_062283.1, read on the forward strand.
TGGGGTCACACCCTCCTTCCTTGCAGGGGCACACTGCCACTCTATCCAACACCACTCCCATCCCAATTCTGGGAGATCTCAATGTCCATTGAGATGATGCTTCCAACACCTTCGTGTCTCTGTTCCATGGCATTTATGGAACACTCTCTTAGTGGGGAGAACTACACACAGGTAAGGATTCTGGAAAGTCAGGCACCTGGGTGGCTCAGTCGGTTAAGCATCTGCCTTCCGCTCAGGTCATGATCCCAGAGTCCTAGGATTGAGACCTGAGTTGGGATTGTTGCTGAGCAGGGAGTCTGCTTCTCCCTCTCCCTCTCTGCTCTCTCTCAAATAAATAAATCTTAAAAAAGAAAGAAAGAAAGAGAAAAAGAAAAAAGAAAGAAAAAGAATTCCAAGAAACAAGGAACAATGGGGAACTACAGGACCATCTTGATCTCAGCTCCTTCTGGTGCTATGATCATGTTCAGCTTGTGCCCTGGTAGACATGAGAGTAAACAGAACAGCAGTGAGTAAGCAAAATAACTCTTTCTCGATTTTTAAAGTATTCCTAATATTTCTGTTTAGAATATTATCTCCATGATGGCAAGCACTGTATCTTGTCTGTTGAATCCCTTATGGGGCCATTTGTAGGTGCTCAATGCAGATTTATTGAATGAGTAAATGCTCAAAAATCAAATGCTCGAAGACGCATTAAGTCAATAATTAGTGCTTAATCATCCATTCCAATAGAAAAGAGAATTACAGATCATAGAAAAACCACAAATAGGGGCGCCTGGCTGGCTCAGGCAGAGGAACAGGCAACTCTAGACCTCGAGATTGCAAGTTTGAGCCCCATGTTGGGTGTAGAGAGTACTTAAAAATAAAGTCTTAAAAAAACCACAAATAATCCATTTATATTAGTCAACATTACGACTACAATTTTGAGGAATGGAATAATAACAGTGGCAGAGTGTATGAGCCCCTAGTGACTCTCCTTCATGAGTTTGGTTTGCTGATTATTACTGTAGAGAAGGCAATGCAAGATCAGAATTGCACCAATTACAAATTCATTTGACCTTCTGTGACTGTTGGCAGTGAGCACCACCGATTCACCAGTAAAATTTTTTTTTATAATTTTTTCCTTTGAATTTAGAAAAAAAAATTCAAAACATACAGAAAAGTTGGCGATATAGTACAATAAGCATCCACATACCCTTTGCTTGAATTTATCAAACACCAGGATACTTCGTTTCTAAATACTCCAGCATGTGTCTTCTAAGATTAAAAATATTTTCCAAAAAAAATATTTTCCAACAATATAAAAGAACATCATCACATCTAAGAAAGTTAACGCTAATTCAGTATCATATGGTAAGCTGGCCCATTAACTGTATTTTCCTAATAGTTCCCAAAATCAGTTTAATACCTATTTGTTTCTCTTTTTAAGGAAGCTCCATGCTGAGCATGGAGCCCAATGTGGGGCTTGACCTCATGATCCTGGGCTCAAGACCTGAGCTGAAATCTAGAGTCAGATGTTTAACCCACTCAGCCACCCAGGTGTTACAATAGCTCTTTGTTTTTTAAACCAATCCAGGATCCAATTAAGGATCAAATGTTAGGGCAGAATACATGAACAGACACTTCTCCAATGAAGATATACAAATGGCTATCAGACACATGAAAAAATGTTCATCATCACTAGCCATCAGGGAGATTCAAATCAAAACTACACTGAGATACCACCTTACACCAGTTAGAATGGCCAAAATTAACAAGACAGTAAACAACATGTGTTAGAGGGGATGTGGAGAAAGGGGAAGCCTCTTATACTGTTGGTGGGAATGCAGGTTGGTGCAGCTACTTTGGAAAACAGTGTGGAGATTCCTTAAGAAATTAAAAATAGAGCTTCCCTATGACCCTGCCATTGCACTACTGAGTATTTACCCCAAAGATACAGATGTAGTAAAAAGAAGGGCCATCTGTACCCCAATGTTCATAGCAGCAATGACCACGGTCGCCAAACTGTGGAAAGAACCAAGATGCCCTTTGATGGACGAATGGATAAAGATATGCTCCATATATACAATGGAGTATCATGCCTCCATCAGAAAGGATGAATACCCAACTTTTGTATCAACATGGACGGAACTGGAGGAGATTGTGCTGAGTGAAATAAGTCAAGCAGAGAGAGTCAATTATCATATGGTTTCACTTACTCGTGGAGCATAAGGAACAACACGGAGGACATGGGGAGATGGAGAGGAGAAGGGAGTTGGGGGAAATTGGAGGGGGAGATGAACCATGAGAGACTGTGGACTCTGAGAAACAAACTGAGGGTTTTGAAGGGGCAGGGAGTGGGAGGTTGGGTGAGCCTGGTGGTGGGTATTAAGGAGGGCACGTATTGCATGGAGCACTGGGTGTGGTGCATAAACAATGAACTCTGGAACACTGAAAAGAAATTTGAAAAATAAAGGATCAAATGTTCCATTTGGCTGTTATGCCTCTGTAGTGTCTTATAATCTTGAACAGTCTCCTTAGATTTTTTTTTTTTCATGCATGGAAACATTTTGAAGAGTCCAGGACAGTTTTTTTTTTTTCTTTCATTTATTTATTTATTTATTTATTTATTTATTTATTTATTTATTTGACAGACAGAGATCACAAGTAGGCAGAGAGGCAGCCAGAGAGAGAGGAGGAAGCAGGCTCCCCACTGAACGGAGAGCCCAATGCAGGGCTTGATCTCAGGACCCTGGGATCATGACCTGAGCTGAAGGCAGAGGCTTTAACCCACTGAGCCAGCCAGGCGCTCCCCCCCTTTTTTTCTTTTATAAAAATGTCTCACATTCTGTATTTCTCCGATGGTTTCTATACTGCCTGTTTCTTTGCTGAGAAGGCTGTATAATAATGTCAAGTATCTCATATCAAGTATTCTGATACACATCGTATTGGAAGATGCATAAACCAGGTTTTCCTACTATTGGTGGTTCTAAGCTTGATCACTTGGTTAAAGTGAATACCCAGGTTGTTTTCATATTAATGAAACATCTATTTCATTTTCCTCTCTTTCTTCTATTTTCAGAGAAGCCACAGACACAAATCACTGCCTATCTGATAAGTGAGCATTTATCTTTCTACCTTCCCAGCATCTGACCCTTCCAGTTTTTCCTGGACTGAGCCCAGCCTGTATCCCCCAAACCCAGGGGGAAAAAATAATTGCATCTAATAAAGGTTCACCTCACTCCTTGGGCTCTTGGCTGCAGGTGTTACCCCAACATCCCGATGTTGCCTGGTTGCTGTAAATGGCTTTACTGTCCCTGGGAGCTGTCTTTGGACCTGGGGACTTCAGTCAAGATTTTTTTCTTAAGAGGTCAGAATAGTAGACTGGATAATGGCCCCCAAAGAAGCCCACATCCTGGAGCACCTGGGTGGCTCAGTCAGTTAAGTGTCTAACCCTTGATTTTGATTTTGGCTCAGGTTGTGGTCTCAGGGTCATGAGATCGAGCCCTGCATTGGGCGCCACACTCAGCAGGGATCTGCTTCTCTCTCTCTCTTCTGCCCCCACCGCTTCTCCCCCGATGTTCACTCTCTCTCTCAAATAAGCAAATAAATCTCTTTTTACAAAAGACATCCACATCCTAATTCCTGGAAACTGTGGTCTTATACAGCAAAAATGGAACTTTGCAGATGTGATGAAGGATTTTGAAATAGAGAGAGACTATCCTGGACTATCCGATGGACCTTAAAACGGAATCACAGTGTCCTTGTAAAAGGGAGATTTTATAAAATAAGATGAAATCAGAGACAGAGACAAACCTAAGAGACTCTTAATGACAGGAAACAAAGAGAGTTGCTGGAGGGAAGAGGGTGGTGGGATAGGTAACTGGGTGATGGGCATGAAGGAGGGCACGTGATGTGATGAGCACTGAGTGTTGTACGCGACTGATGAACCACTGACCTCTACCTCTGAAACTAGTAATACACTGAATGTTAATTAATTGATTTTAAATACAATAAAAAATAAAAGAGGGAGATTTTATACAGAGAAGGAAGAGACAAAGTGACCACAGAGGCACAGACTGAACATAAGCCCAGGAGTGCAGGCAGCCACCGGGAGCTCGAAGAGATAAGGAACAGATTCTCCCCGAGAGCTTCTGGAAAGTAGTGTGGTCCTGCCAACACCTTGATTTGGGCCCTTTGGTGCTGATTTCAGACTTCTGGTCTCCAAGATGTGAGAGAATATGTTGTGGTTTTAAGCCACCAAGTCTGTGGTCATTTGTTACGGCAGCCACAGGAAACTCATCACAGCAAGTGCCCTCCTTAATCCCCGTCCCCTTCTTCTCCCATCCCCCCACCCATCTCCCCTCTGGTCACCATCAGATTGGTCTCTAGAGTTAAAAGTCTGTTTCTTGGTTTGCCCTGTCTCTCTTTTTTTTCCCTTTGCTCATGTGTTTTGTTTCTTAAATTTCTCATATGAATGAAATCACATAGTATTTGTCTTTCTCCGACTGACTGATTTCCCTTAGCATTATTCTCTCTGGCTCCATCCATGTCATTGCAAATGGAAATATCCCATTCTTTTTTTATGGCTGAGTAATATTCCATTGTATATAGATACCATTCTTCTTTATCCATTCATTTATCAATGGACACTTGGGCTATTTCCATATCTTGGCTATTGTAGATAATGCTGCTGTAAACATGGGGGTGCATGTATCCCTTGAATCAGCATTTTTGTATTCTTTTTTTTTTTTAAAGATTTATTTATTTATTTGAGAGAGAGACAATGAGAGAGAGCATGAGTGAGGAGAAGGTCAGAGGGAGAAGCAGACTCCCCATGGAGCTGGGAGCCCGATGCGGGACTCGATCCTGGAACTCCGGGATCATGACCTGAGCCGAAGGCAGTCGTCCAACCAACTGAGCCACCCAGGCGTCCCAGCATTTTTGTATTCTTTGTACTAAATAGCTAGTAGTCCAATTGCTGGGTCACAGGGTAGTTCTATCTGTAGCTTTTGAGGAACCACCATACTGTTTCCCAGAGTGGCTGCACCAGCCTGCATTCCCACCAGCAGTGCCAGAGAGTTCTCAGGGTTGAACTTGGATTCTGTCTCTTGGTTAGCAATGTAATCTGGGGCAAGTTACTCCACTTCACTCTCAGCTTGGCTTTTGCAAAACAGGGATAATAATAGCCATCTCTTAGGGTTAATATAAATATTAAATGACACCACAAAGACATATTTTTTTAAAGATTTATTTATTTATTAGACAGACAAAATCACAAGTAGTCAGAGAGGCAGGCAGAGAGAGAGGAGGAAGCAGGCTCCCCGAGGAGCAGAGAGCCCGATGTGGGGCTCGATCCCAGGACCCTGGGATCATGACCTGAGCTGAAGGCAGAGGCTTTAACCCGCTGAGCCACCCAGGTGCCCCCACAAAGACATATTTTTAAAAACATTTAGTGAAAGGCTTGGCACACAGTAGCCACTCAATACAGGATAGCTTTTAGTACTCATTATTTAATTCAACAGGTATGTATTAAGTGCCTACTACGTGCAATATGGCTATCTTCAAGGAACTTACATTCTAACAGGGGAAGAAAGACAATGAACTCATAATCAATAAATATATAGCATGCTAGATAGTAGTAAATGCTATAGAGAACAAAAACAAGGCAAAGAGAATTAACTGGATCTAATTAAGGCTTGGGACACATTTGCAAAAGACCCCACAGCCTACTTGCGGTAAAACGTTATTATGATATTAATAACAGCTGTCATCTATTTATTTTGTTGTGTTCTCACCACGACGCTTAAAGTAAGGGTAAAATTATCCCCATTATGATGAGGAACCAGGCTCAGAAAGTTTAATTTTGTCTCAAACAACTGCCAGGACCAGGAATCAGACTCCAAGATCCAGGCTCCTTTAGCACCTCCATGTGCTGCTGTTAAGATGGAAATCCTCCCCTCGTCCAATCATTGACTTGTTGGTTCTTACACAGAACACAGGGTGTCTGTGATATCCCGTGTGGTTTTTGCATGCTTTGTCCAAAACACAGGAACAGCATGTGCCTCAGGCTCATACCAAATCTCTAACAATGGGGCCATTTTAGTCATGAGGCTGTCTTTCTCTCTAAGGCAGTATATTCTTTGAGTCAACCTTTCTTAAAACATTAATGAAAATTTTATCAGTGGAGTTCCATGATCAAGTAAATTCTGGAAATACTAGGATAACAACATGAAACTGTTTAGTTGTTTTTTGACTGGGGACCTCTCCTTTAATATGATTAATTTACAAAAGGAGGTTACAATGGGCAGTATTTCCAAAATCGACACAAGAGAGCTTTTTCAGGGCCCATCTGTCAGAGCTAGTGATCCGAAGATCACATTTTGAGAAACACGGCTCTTAGGAAATCCCATACCTGCAGATGTAGATACATTTTTTGAACTTAGCTTATGTATTTTTAAAAAATATTTTATTTATTTATTTATCAGAAAGAGCAGGCAGAGGGAGAGGAGAAGGAAGCTCCCTGCTGAGCAGGGAGCCCAATGCCAGGCTCAATCCCAGGACCCTGGGATCATTACCTGAGCTGAAGGCAGATGCTTAACCGACTTAGCCACCCAGGTGCCCCTGGAAATTAGTTTAATCATGACTCTTCTTTACTCCACAAAGTCAATATATTTAATCAGTGAGGATGCTTTCCATTCCAGGGGATGGAACTTTAACTCAAACTTGCTTAAACAGCAGGGGACTTTACTGATCCCTGAAATTCAGAGATCTACAGATAGGGCTACCTTCAAGTAAGGTTTGATCCAGCAGTTCAAGCAATATAATCAAAGACACAATTTCTCCATGTTCCTCATTCTGCCTCTCATGGTGTCAGCTTCATTACCAGGCTACACTCAGGGGCAGGGGTACGCCCCAACCCATGCACTCCAGGCTTTCCCTTCATGGTAGCAAAATGGTTGCTGTAGTTCCAAGCTTCTCATTTTCACTCTACAATATCCCAAGGAGAAAAAAAGATTCTATCCTGGTATGTTATTTCTGGGAAACTGTCTTTCTTATGGGTCCAACTTGGGTCACTTGCCGATTCCTATACCAAATACTGTGATAAGAGGAATGAGATTTGCTGTGACACCCCTCCCCCAATTGGAATCCATCCCTGGAACTACAGGTAGGGGTCAATCCTACCCAGACTCCAAGACGGGGAAAGGGAGGAGTGTGTTCCCCATATCCATATACAAGAATCTCAGACATTTACTAATCTTTGTCCCATATAGGCTTTTTAAAAAAAGAATTTATTTATTATTTATTTGACAGAGAGAGAGAGAGAGTGCACAAGCAGGGCGAGTGGCAGGCAGAGAGAGAGGGAGAAGCAGACTTACTGCAGAACAGGAAGCCTGACATGGGGCTTGAGCCCAGGACTCTGGGATCATGACCTAAGCCAAAGGCAGATGCTTAACCAACTGAGCCACCCAGGCGCCCCCATATAGTCTTTTTAACATGAACTTTACTTAGGAAACACTATTTTACAACTAATAAGCACAAGTGTTTCCCTAAGTGCTTCATAAATACTGATTCTCATAAAATCCTTGTTCTATAGATGAGAAAATGAGCACAGAATGGTTAGGTCTCTTGACCACGGTTACACAGCTGGTAAGAAGCTGAACGTTAGAAAGTGTCAGAATCCAAATTTGGATACAGGTAGCTTGGCTCCAGAGTCCCTGCTTTCAACCTGCTCCTCGGTTTCATCTTTGCGATTGCTTTTGCTAATACGGCTTTATTAGAGTGGGATGCTTCTAAGACTACTACCCCAGCAGATAATGAGCTTCTTGGTGATAAGGAGCACCTCTAACTATAATAACAAAGATTTGGAGCGGAATATAGTGAACTGATTCTTTTTTTAAAATTTGAGCCCCAGTAAAGTTAACACACAGTGTGGTATCCGTTTCTGGTGGACAACATTGCAATTCGACCCTTCCTCACATCACCCAGGGCTCATCACGACGAGTCTGCTCTGAATCCCTTGCACCTTTGTGAACTGCTTATCAATTACCTTAGAACAGAAGACACTTTCCTCAAATATATTGTTTTGTTTATGAACATTGGATAAGTATTATGAAACAGCGCCCAGGAGTGCTCGAGAAATGCCTATTAGTTGGACAAGTAGCGTTATTGTACTGAAGACGCATCTTAGTGGACACTCGGGGTGTGTGCCTTACTCACAGCTTCAGGCATTTCGAATGTTCTTGGTCAGGGGACTTCCCCTCATGGCTCCCTCTCCTGCACTTGTGCAAATGCCACCAATCTACTCCTCAGTTGCCTGTGAGGCCACCTGGCCTGAAAGCTTACCCAATAAGGGTGTTCCATAATGCATGGCTCGCCAACAAGTCAGTCGTTAACCAGCAAAATACTCCTCAGCCCATTCAACCAAACCACCCCACTTTTGGATGGGAAATACTCTGTAATGACAAATATTTCTAGCAGATCACAGGGAACTTACAAAATAGTATTTGTACTATAACCTAAAACAATGCACAGTAAACTTTAAAAAAATAACTTTATTCTACTCACTTCAAGAGCATGTTGAAAATTATGAACATGCGTGTGAGGTAACCTATCAGCCATGAAGTGTGTTTGTCTTACAGCAATTTGAAAAAATTGATATATGCCTGTTTTAGCAATTGAGGCATGGGTTATTTCTACATAAGCAGTCATGGGTACAACTTCTAGTCTAGCTATTAGGAAGTATAAATCAGAAATACAGAAAGATGTTCTGCCACACATTGTAGGGTAAACCAAAAACTATAAACTCAACTGATAAAGATTTTTTTAAAAACCAACAATATAGCATCATTAAAAATCAGTACCAAAATAAATGACCTTTCCCAACAATAGCTAGCCTGCTCAAGGTCCTGGAAACCTTGCTTCCAAAATTCCTCAGAGACTTAAGCTATCCCTAACCACCTCCCAATTTGAAAGTATATAATGGGCCACTTCTCATTACCCTGGTGCAGTACTTTCTGCCCATGGGTCTCATCCCCATGCTTTAATAAAACCACCTTTTTCTACCAAAGAAAAAAAAATCAGTACCAACTTTGACCCACAAAGTACCAACTTTGACCCAACTTTGACCCACAATACCCTCAGCAATAGCCTGGGCACAAATATGTCCAAGGAGGTCATGCACACAGGTGAACAAATGTCCTATTTTAGGCAAGCGAGTTCAATTTCTGGATTATGTCTCCTGTGAAGGAGGGGAAAGGAGGTGAGATCAGGTTTCTGGGCTTTACTCCTGCTCTGACATCTTGTCATTTACCAAGATGAACCATCGCCCAAGGCTTCAACATTCTCTTCAAGGGAGTGGGGAATCATGGGCCTCTCTCAGGGATCACACCCCAACGTGGCACCCAAGATCCAGCCACAGTTCTCAGGTTAGTTCATACCAAGCAAGAGTTAAGAGCTGTCAGTCATCTTGAGCGTGCCTAGGGGCTGCCTACTACTTACGGAAAAGGGCCAGAAAAACTTTTAAGACACATTCAGATGCACGGCAACTAAGATTCAGCAGTGGGAAAATCAATTTTTTTTTAAACAAGTGCAGTTGTATATGAAAGACATTTTTGTAAACTACTATAAACAGACATTTTGGATGTTCCGTTCTTGATGCTGCAAAAGTTGGAGAAAAGGCAGCAAGAAGCAAAGGACAGGATACGAATCATCGGCTCGGAAAACGTAGAAACCACTGGATCGTGGCCTCCATTACTCCCGTAACACTGTCCTACTACTTACAGTTCCTACAAAATAATTCCCGTTTTTTTCCCAGAACTATTACCTTTTAATAAAACTCAAAGTATAGTAATTTAAATAATATGAATCCAGGTAGATATAATTAATAAAATACACAGTGAATATAAACACTTTCTAACTTTCTAATGGGTTCTAGATTCAAGCCACCTGAAAAGTTCTATTTGGCCAAATCGTTTGGGAAGTTTTGAGACCCGCATTTAGAGTTGCAAATCAAATTTTATCTTAACATAGCTGTGTTCCTTTGAGTCATTACTGCTATGCGTTCCATCGTGCGTTTTATAGAGAACATTCTCAGGCACTAAAATATTACTTAAAATTCTCATAAAGAAAAAAAAAACCCTTCCATTTGAAGAGACATTAATTTCAGGAATAAACTAAATTCATAAATTGAAATAAAGAGTCAATGCTAGGGTTTTACCACACCTAATGAAAAAAAAATTACAGGCTTGCATGTATCATATTACGTTTAACTGGAATAAACCAATAGACACAAAACTGTGTTCCCTTAATAAGCAATTTTGACCAAAATTTGCCCCCAAAGAACAACAAAAATAGCACTCCCCGAGAACCACAAGCACTCATGGTAACTCGGGCAGATCTCCAGTGAAAACATACCTTTTCCCACTGCTGGAATTCAATATGTCTACGTGGAAATGTGCCCAGCAGAATTGCAAAGCTGCAATCAGGACTTCTTGCTGGACTGTTGCTTAAGAATCCTCAGCAAGTTAGCTTTAACTTATCAATACCGAGGTTAATAACATTTAATCACGCATGGCCCTGGTTACCATTAAGCAGGTCTATGCCAGGCATGCAAACGAAGTTTTGTGAATGTTGATGACAACCTGAGAGCCACAACTGGGTTGAGTAGGAGCAAAGAAGACCTGCCTTGAGTATCAGCAACACACACACACACACACAACACACACACTCCACTGCCATTAATATGAAAGCAAATAGTTGAACCTGACCCACCCCACCTTCCGCACACACACCCACATTTATACCTGTGTGTGTTGGAGGGTTCTTTTGGCTTTGAGGATGGCTCATAGGGTTCATTTTCATCTGATGTCACCTGGACCAAGATCCTGGAGGAAAGCAGCTGAGTGAGCCGGTCTTGAGCTCCGCTTGCCACGCTACCCCCCTGCCTGTGCCCTGTTCTCTGTCTCCCTTCAGAACCGACAGCAGAGACACATTATCCTCCCTCTTGGGTGAGCCTTGGCGTCTTGTTCCTCCACATCCTTGCCTTGGCTTAGAATTTTGGACCCTGCCAGGAGATCACTGACACTTTGCAGGGCACACGGGCACTTCTGCAGGGCTGTTTCACCAAAACATGTCATTAATGCATGGACAAGACTCACCAAACATTTTATTGGAAAAACAACTTTGTCGGGGTGCCTGGGTGGCTCAGGGTGTTAAGCCTCTGCCTTCAGCTCAGGTCATGATCTCAGAGTCCTGGGATGGAGCCCCACATCAGGCTCTCTGCTCAGCGGGAAGCCTGCGTCCCCACTCCGCCCTCCCGGCATGCTCTGTGCCTACTTGTGATCTCTCTTTGTCAAATAAATAAATAAAATCTTAAAAAAAGAAGAAGAAAAAAGGAAAACAACTTTGTCTAGCTGTTCTCCTGTCTGGTGTCACACGGTCACCTCCCCAGAAAGGGATTGTGTCAGCTCTTGTCTGTCTGTTCTCCCCAGCGACCCAGCCAAGGTCACTGTCACAGCTGCTCCTGAGTGTCCCAGAAGTGAGAACCTGAAAGGAACCCTCTTCTTGTCACAAGTGCCATGGCGTGGCTGAAACCTTGGCCCATGGCAGTTGTCCCGATTCAGGTCTGTGCTTCCCATGTCCACTTCTGCCACCTAGAGCAAATGCCCGAGGCAGGAAGGGAAGGAGGGACAGAGATGTCCCTCCCAGAGATGGGAGGCAGACGTGAGAGACATCGCTCATTGGACTCAAGTTGGATGACAGGCACTTAGTCCAGCCCTGGGGTGGAAATGTTCCCTGGGATGGGGCAGGTCTTGCCGTCAAGGCATCCATACCCTGATATGCCCCTGGTGCTGCTGGGGGACCCCTGTGGGAGACCAGATGTGGCTCCTCCTGGCCTTTCCTGTGAATCTCAGCACGAGAAGGCGTAAGATTTTCTTAAGGCTGATCAGTTTTGCCCAACGAGAGGTTGAGTGAACATCTCCGCTACTTAATCAAATGGCACATGGCCTGATTCTGGCGGGGAGGCGAGCCGTGCGCAATAGGAGATCAGGGCCTTTTGAGACAATAAGGCCCGGTCACTAAACCCCTGCTCAACTCCTGCTCCCTGAGAATCAGCTGTGGGATCTCTAGCAAGAGCTCCTGGAGCAGCGCTGAGGAAGACCCAGGTTTGGGGAAGGTCTACAGGAGGACCAAAATAGTTATCCTGATGGGTAAGATAAGGGGGACCCTAGGCTAGCCCTGGCATGGAGAGACTGATGGAAGAGGGAGTGGAAGTGGGGATTCCATGGGGCTGTGGACACCAAAGCAAATTCTTCTGATCCCTCCTGGGATTTGGCTGTAAGAAGAGAAGTGAGACATGTAGGGAATGGAAAGGGTTGAAGTGCTGTTTAAAGGCATGGGACGTGGGCCCCTCAGGCTCTTGAGGGTCAGCCCGCCAGCCCTGGACACAGCCTGAACATGACCTTCATCGACATCGAAACCTTCGATTGGATGTTGCTAAACGGTTTTTCTCAAAGACTTCGCCAATTGGTACGCTCCCAAAAATGCATCGGTCTTAAAAATTTTTGCTGGCCTGAAAAGGGGAAGGTCTCTACTCTTGGTTCAGTTTGCATTCATTTGATTACTACTGGGAACCAACATAGTGACCTGTGCTTTTAAGCTTTTCTATCTCTTTTTCTTGACCCTAGAGATTTCTAGGAGTCTAATTTAAAATTCTCAACACGTGGCCACAAAAATAGATGTTCAAGAGTGTTCTGGGGGCATTGATGGTTATAGAAACAAAAGCCAACACATTTCAAATGTCCATACATAGGGAATGAGCTGTACAGATTATGGGATATCTGTACTCAGGAGAGCTTGAAGTCATTTGAAAGATTGGGTTCATCCAACATACATGCGTGAGTAAAAAGATATTCAAAACAGACATGTGAAAATGTGTGCATAATGTATAACAAATACATATCTCGTTTATGGTTTTAAAACGTGGGGGCACGTATTGCATGGAGCGCTGGCTGTGTTGCATAAACAGTGAATCTTGGAACACTGAAAAAATAAAATAAAGTTTAAAAAATTAAAAAAATAATATGTGTTCATACATGTAAGTGCACAGAAATTCTCAGGAGAGAAAGTAAAAGGAAGAGAAATAGTGATGATGGTTAAGTCTGGTGAAAGGAGACTGCCCTGCAGATTTCTGAACTGTTTGAGTCTTGGGTACCTGAGGGGTTCAGTGGGTTAAGCGTCTGCCTTTGGCTCAGGTCATGATCCCGGAGTCCTGGGATGGAGCCCCACATTGAGCTCTCCGCTCAGTAAGGAGCCTCTCTCTCCCTCTGCCTGCTTGTGCTGTCTCTCTCTCTCTCTCTCTCTGTGTCAAATAAATAAATGAAATCTTAAAAAAATAAATAAATAGTTCTATTCTTGACAAAGAAAGACAGTTATGAATGGTGTGTGCAATAAAAAGACAAAGGAGGTGGGGGTTGCCTTTTCCTGTAAAGCAAGCTGGTTTCGCCAAGCTGTCTGTCCACTAGAAAAAGTGCTTGCCTTAGAACCTTGAGTATTACTCTAAAGATAACAGTGTGCATTTAACAGTTTTGATTTTATTTTATTTTATTTCATTTCATTTCATTTATTTTATTTATTTATTTAGAGATTTATTTATTTTTTGAGAGAGAGCATGAGTGGGAGGGGCAGAAGGAGGGAGAATCTCAAGCAGACTCCCGCTGAGTGGGGAACCTGATTTTGGGGTTCAGTGTCAGGACCCTGAGATCACAACCTGAACCAAAACCAACAGTCTGACGCTTAACTGATGGCAACCCCCCACCCCCACTCCTTATGTCCCAAAAGTTTATTTATTTTTTTTTTAAGATTTTATTTATTTATTTGACAGAGATCACAAGTAGGCAGAGAGGCAGGCAGAGAAAGAGAGAGGAGGAAGCAGGCTCCCTGCGGAGCAGAGAGCCCGATGTGGGGCTTGATCCCAGGACCCTAGGATAATGACCTGAGCTGAAGGCAGAGGCTTTAACCCACTGAGCCACCCAGGTGCCCCCCAAAAGTTTATTTTAAAACAGAGCCTTTCCAATTTTACCCCTCAAACAAGTTCCCTGGAGAACTTATGATGCAGATTCCAAATCAGTGCCCCCCAAAAGTTTATTTTAAAACAGAGCCTTTCCAATTTTACCCCTCAAACAAATTCCCTGGAGAACTTGTTATGATGCAGATTCCAAATCAGTAGGTCTGGGGAGGGTCCAGCTGGAGCTCAGTCCTGGGGAGCCAGTGCTGCTGCTCTGCGGAACACTCTTGGGGTAACAGGGTTTTAAGAGGGCCGTTGCTCTTGTGGGATGTCCCTCGAGTCCAGGACATCAGTTTCTCTGGCCCTCCCTCAGAATCAGAAGCATCCACCAATACAGGGGGCTCTCTCTCCCTAGAGACACAGGGTGCATGACGTGGAAAATTGGCTGAGTTGCATCAAAATCCATTGGTTTGGCTGAGGACATGTTGCCCGTATCTGTCAGTGCATTTTGGTGCCAATAAACGCGTGCACGTGGGTCTCAGGTAAACATATTGATTTAAATGAAAATTCACGGGTTGGGAAACAAAAAAAATAGGATTGCAGTGAAAACACATTGCATTAAGTATTTTACATAATCCCCACAAACAAATGCTGGGAAATGGATGTTTTAGTTTCAGTTGACAGCTCATTGAATTCATAGCCCGCTATTTGCTTCACTGAATATGTATGAGTTTTGATGAAAATGCGTTGCTTGGAAGAAATCAGTCAAGCTCTTCCCAGAGTCCAGTTGTAATGTCCTTCTTAATTTTATAGTGCCATACCATCTTTGCTCTTGTTTATGAATACATATTATTTTTGATGTTCCATGTTGCTTATTGTGGCAGTAAATAGAACAGTAGGATCTGTTCCTTGAGTTTCTAATGGAGTGGATATAAAAATTGAACATTAAGGAATATAAATGTGACTAAAATCTACGTCAGGGTAACTAAAAGATTTTTTTTTAAATCTCAAACCACTATTTTTTTTTCTGAAATTTTCTACAGAAAACTACATTTTGACATGTTGGACTAAACCTAGAACCAATTTTGACAGCATAATACTGTACTTTAAGGGGAAATATTGGTAGTGTTTGGGGGGCACCTGGGTGGCTCAGTCGTTAAGCGTCTGCCTTGGGCCCAGGGTGCTGGGATGGAGCCCCCCATCGGGCTCCCTGCTCGGTGGGAAGCCTGCCTGTCCCTCTCCCACTCCGCCTGCTTGTGTTCCCTCTCTCACTGTGTCTCTCTCTGTCAAATAAATAAAATAAAATCTTAAAAAAGAAAAGAAACGCAACATTGGCAGTATTTGATCAACATATAATATAAGTACAATAAAACTGCTCTGGAGACCAATGTCCTGAACTGAGGACAGAATTATAATTTGTATCAAATGAATGCCTTGAAATGAATGAACCTACATCAAAGGGAGGGCTCATAAACATGTTGCTAATTCCTGTTGCTACCTAAAGATGGACTGCTGGAGAGGGGGAAGGAGCCAGGAAGTTTTATTTATATTGTGACCATGTTCTGATACAGTATTTTAGACCCTCAAATGGATCAAAGTATAGCACGTGGTCAACCAGTTGTCTGGTGTGCAAAATTATTCTTGATTCGATGTGAGAATTAAAGGGTTGGGGGCGGTTGGGGTAAAAGTTACATGGATGCAGCTAGTTAAGATGTACTTATTTTATTCACCAAATCGAGCTTGACAAGGAACTCTTAAGTCTCAACAGGCTTCACCCAGGAGTGAGAGCATTAGTGCTTTAGGAAACAGGGATGCCATTTTGTTGGGTCACTTACAAAATCCAATCCGGGTCGAAATTGCAGGCTCCGTGGCTGTGTGAACTCCAGCCTAACTTCTTGCAATTTGACACTCAGAGCACAGTCTCCTTCAATGATGCAGTCTACCTAAAAAAAGGCATTGTATTTTCTCTTCTCAAGGTCTAGACTTGGCTCAGACTGGTTAAGCATGTGCCTTTAGCTCAGCTCATGGTCTTCTTGAATGGAGCCCCACGTTGGGCTCCCTGTTCCGCAGGATGTCTGTGCTTCTCCCTCTCCCTCTGCCCTGCCCCCTGCTCATGCTCTCTCTTTTTCTCAAATAAATAAAATCTTAAAAAAAAAAATCTAGCCTTGATGGATTATTTCGAGGGGACGTGTTCTGAAGTATATCAGGGTGATGTATCATGGTTTCTACAACGGACCTTCAAATGACTTAGAAAAATTATAAATCTCTCTCACACATGCATACGCATAAACACATACACATATCATCTATTATCTGTGTATCTATCTCACATCATCTGTCTATCTATCTGAGAAAAAAGCAAAAATGGCGAGGTAATAAGAACTGTTAAATCTAGATGAGGGATATTTGTGTGTTTGTACACCATTTTCCAGCTTTTCTGATGATTTGAGTTTACTTTTTTTAAAAAGTTGGGGGGGGGAATTGCCTTGTTTGGGTATGACAAAAAAGAAAGTGCTGAATCTAGAGTCTGTATTAATGTATTAATTAAAGTATCATAAATGCTTGACACATGGTCAGTGCTAATAAATAATTTTTAAACTTAAGAAGTTCCTTCATTTGTCAAAAAGAAAAAAAAGAGAGAGGGAGAGAAGGTGGGATGGAGGGAAGGAAAAAGGGAGGGAGGAAAGGAAGAGTTCCTAACAGGGTGATTTAATTTGTGGGGTGTCAAATTTGAACTAGAAGTCAGTTAAAATAAAGAAAAATTTGAGGGGCACCTGGTGGCTCAGTGGGTTAAGCCTCTGCCTTCAGCTCAGGTCATGATCTCAGGGTCCTGGGATTGAGCCCCGCGTCGGGCTCTCTCCTCAGCAAGGAGCCTGCTTCCCTTCCTCTCTCTCTGCCTGACTCTATGCCTACTTGTGATCTCTGTCTGTGTCAAATAAATAAATAAAATCTTAAAAAAAAGAAAGAAAGAAAGAAAGAAAAGTTTGAGGGGTGCCTGGGTGGCTCAGTGGGTTGAAAGCTTCTGCCTTTGGCTCAGGTCATGGTCTCAGGGTCCTGGGATCAAGCCCCGCATCAAGCTCTCTGCTCAGCGGGGAGCCTACCTCCCCCCTCCCCCAAACTCTGCCTGCCTCTCTGCCTACTTGTGATCTGTCTGTCAAATAAATAAATAAAATCTTTAAAAGAAAAAAAAGAAAAGTTTGAGACTTCTGGGAGGAAAAAATCTCGCCTTGATTTTGATTCACCCCATCTGTTGTCCATGGGCATACATTTCACCCTATTAAAAGGCATCCTCCTTGTCCCCCAAGCTCTCTTGGACAGTAGAATTCCACTCTGGTATTAAAGAAGCAATCTGAAGCTATTCAAAACCAAGAAAGAACACAACCTTAATCGCCCCAGACATTGAACAATATAAAAGCTTTAAGTGCTTGGCGGTCTTCATGCTGCTTATATAGGAACCTATAAAAGATAATAGACCTTCAAGTTTTTGAGAAGTAATGCATTTGGGGAAAGAATAATGGGGTGTTTACTTCATCCTCTGGGGATAAACAGAGTTTTTCTTTCTCAGATACATTCCCAAGGTTAATTTCAGAAACTTTGGGGGTGATACAAACGTGGCATAGACGTAAGGACAGACTTCTAAGGATTAAAGGCCTGAGAAGGTGAATAATTTTAACTCAAAGGCCTATAAGTAAAGCCCAAGATCAGGGGCCATCCTAACGCCAGGGAAGTAGTTCATTTGGAGGACTGACACAAGGAGACCTAGGTGAGTTGAGAGGAAAATACAGAATTAAAAAAAAAAAAAGATAGATGAAGCATTGTTATTCTTATTTTCTATTTCCCAAGATATCAGCCCCACTATTTGATCCATTCGTTGCCAGGATTATTTATTTTATTTCATATTATTACTATTATTTTAAGTATTAAATTTTTAAAAAAGATTTTACTTATTCATTTGAGAGAGAGAGTGTGTGTGGGGGAGGAGCAGAAGGAGAGAATCCCAAGCAGACTTTGCGCTGAGCAGGGAGCCCAACGCAGGGCTCGATTCCAAGACCTCGAGATCACGACCTGAGCTGAAAGGGAAAGTCAGATGCTTAACCAACTGCACCTCCCAGACTCCTTTTTTTAGTTGAAGTAATCGCTACACCCAACATGGGGCTTACACTCACAGCTCCAAGATCAAGAGCCTGACCAAGCCGGCCAGACACCCCAACTTCCCTATTTTAGAATGAGCCCCTTCCCCCTTAACTTTGATGATGATGAGCTCCAGTTCAGGCCGGAACATGCTTCAAGGACTCCAGCGGTGCCATCTTTCCATATGTGTTGAGTGTCTTGTCCTGTTGGCTCTCAATCCTGCCTGCACAGTCAGGCTTCACCACAGTCCCAATCCCACAGATTCTGACTGTGTTGTTCCGGTGAGGGGCTTCACCTTTAATTCTCTTTTTTTGTTTCATCAATACTATATAAAACTCTCCTAAGGATTCCCATGTACACCCCGGGTCTAGAATCCCTGGATTAGGCACTTTTCCTGTGCCCCGACCTCATGGAAAGAAGTATGAACTTTGAGGGAACATAGCCAGTCCCTCTCTGGGATTTTTCAAATCCCAGGGCCACCTAGGCCTAAAGCGAATTCTAGAATGTCAGTTCTCTTAGGAGAGCCTACGAATGGATCACTCCTCTCTCCCAAACTCTCTGGGTGTTGAGGGGCCCATGAAGCAGAATATACCAGTTTTTAGCAGAACCGATCATAACCATGCCCCAAATCTCTGATATAATGTGTTTTCCCAAAAGAAGAAGTAATATATGTTTTCTCAAGATTTTTTAGTGTGTGCTTCATGATTGAAGAAATCTAAATTGTTAAGGAAAAAAGCACTAATCTTAGATATCACTTCAAATTCCCTTTTTGGTCCCCTTCCTCCTTCAAGACATTTGATAGAGTGAGTGTTGAGACCTAACAATTTCAGACATTTACTTATTCTTTGGTTTATGTGTGTTTTCCCTCATGGGGTTTTCTGTAAAATTCATGTTAGGATCATCCTTCTTTTATAGTTTACACAGTCACTGGTTTAGGAATGTCTCCTTCATTCATTCATTCATTTCATTCATTCAAAAAGACTTTTTAGGCGCGTCTGGGTGGCTCAGTGGGTTAAAGCCTCTGCCTTCAGCTCAGGTCATGATCCCAGGGTCCTGAGATCAAGCCCTGCATTGGGCTCTCCGTTCAGTGGGGAGCCTGCTTCCTCCTCTCTCTCTGCCTGCCTCTCTGCCTACTTGTGATCTCTGTCTGTCAAATAAATAAATAAAACCTTTAAAAAGAAAAAGACTTTTTAGGGGCGCTTGTGGCTCAGTCATTAAGCCTCTGCCTTCAGCTCATGTCATGATCCCAGGATCCTGGGATCGAGCCCCACATTGAGCTCCCTCCTCAGTGGGAGGCCTGCTTCTCCTTCTCCCACTCTCCCTGCTTCTGCTCCCTCTCTCGCTGTGTCTCCTCTGTCAAATAAATAAATAAAATCTTAAAAAAAATACTAAGTATCTCAACACTCTCTACTCTTTGGGTGAATATTTCTGTGCACTTTGTAGTGGGGAGAAAAGAGTTCCATTGACTAATGGAAGCTCTAAGCCACTGCCCACTGCTAGAGGACACCTTCATTACTAATTCTACATCTTTTTTTTTTGATAAATAATTGATATAACATTAGGCTAAACTGTACAATATAATACTTCAGTATTTGTATGTATTATAAAATGATCACCACAATAAATCTGGTTAATGTCTATCACCATACATAGTTACAAATGTTTTCTCACTGGGATGAGAACTTTTAAGATCTAGTCTCTTAGCAACTTTCAAATATACAATACAGTGTTATTAACTATAGTCACCAGGCTGTACATTGTATTCCCAGAACTTATTTGTTTTATAACTGGGAGTGCTGTAACTTTTGACTACCTAGATTTTTTTTAAAGATTTTATTTATTTATTAGAGAGAGAGAGAGAGAATAGGGGCAGAGGGACAGGGAGAAGCAGACTCCCCACTGAGCAGGGAGCCCGATGCAGGACTCGATCCCAGGATCCTGGGACCATGACCTGAGCCGAAGGGAGACGCTTAACCGACTGAGCCACCCAGGTGCCCTGACTATATAGATTGTTAAACCTGTTCCCCAGTGACGATGGATATTCCTCTAGGAATGGAATGCAGTTCTGTTTTTCCTTAGCACTGTTAGCTTTCTTCCTCTAAGCTTCTTGGCTCAGTCAGAGAGGTTTCCCTTAAAGGAATGTCTTTATGTCTTTCTTTCTTTCTTTCTTTCTTTCTTTCTTTCTTTCTTTCTTTCTTTCTTTCTTCTTCTTTTCTAAAGATTTATTTATTTATGAAAGAGAGAGCAAGCACGAGTACAGGGAGGGCAGAGGGAGAGGATCCCAGCAGACTCCCCACTCATGCAGAGCCAGACTGGGCCTCGATCTCACTACTACTGAGATCATGACCTGAGCCGAAATCACTAGGGGACACTTAACCCACTGAGCCACCCAGGTGCCCCAAGGGAATGTCTTTCTTTCTATCTCAGGGCCTTAGGCTGACAGTCTTTCCCATGAACCCAGAGATAACCTTGCTCTGTGACACCATGCTGTGTTGCTGGCTCCAACCATAGCCATGCTCCCTCTCTCTTTCAGTGGGGACGGCAGCAGCTTCTCTGGGATTCTATGCCTTGTCATTTCAGCTCCGTTTTCACATGCCCTACCTTCAATCAGATCTTAAGATTTATCTCCAAATTGCGGAATGAGAGGGTTTATCTTGTGTTAAAAGAATTTCAAGCATTGGCAAGCAAAGGGGGTAAAGGGCCAGTCCGGGCAATGAGCTGATGCTTTGGGCAAACCCCTCAAGGTCCTGAAATCTTCCTCTTAGAGCAAGGAGAATGTCAGCATTCTAATGTGTTCAACTGATCTGGGCATTCCATGCAGGTTACCTGATTCCAAAGTTCGAACGTGTATTTTTCATTTGTAAATGTAATGGCGTAGGTGTCAGAGTGCAGGTATATCATAAAGGAAAAGATGGGAGTGCTAAAGGACAATGATTTCATTTCCCCCCACTGAGTTGGTATTTCTCTCCGTTCTTGCAAACTCTTATCAAACCTCATCTAGGCTGAAATACACGTGTGCTAGCCCGATAGTCATATGAAAGGCGGGGGGTGAGTCAACTGAAACCAGACTCCAGCTCTTTTCTTCCCAGTGGGCATAATGAAAACACAGTCATATTTCTCCCAGTCTTTTCTTCCACTAAAGGGATTTCATCTCTCCTCTCCACTTTATTCCTTCTGGGAACATTCTAGCTAACAAAGTAGGTTCAATGTAAAATCTCAAAGTCAAATGTTTCTTTTCTTTTTTTTTTTACTGAGCTATAATTGACATATAACATTGTGTAAGTTTGAGGAGTGCAATGCATTGGTTTGAGACATTTGTCTATTGCAATATCAATCCTACATAGCTTTGATGGACACCTTTTTGCATTCAAATTTTTCTTATAGAAGAAATGAACATCCTAGAAAATTCAAAAGGTACAAAATGGTCAGGTGCAAAAATGATCTCCATTCCTGGATTTTCTTTCAGTCAGTTCAGGTCTTTGCAAAGATAACATTGTTGTTAGGTACTTTTGTATTTCTAGATAGTCTAACTGTTTCCAAAGCAAATACATATACATGTTATTTATGCCCCTTGTTCTTACAACAGTACCCCAAGTTTAGTTGGGGCTGCTCATTGCTATCCAGCTGAAAAACTACATTTAACAGCCTTTCTTTTAGCCAGTAATGTTGACCATGTAACTCAGTTCTAGATACTGGAATGGAAGCACAGGTGTATGTCAGACTTCTCACAAGATTTCTTTCTGCGGGCTGGATGGTGTCCTTGATGACTAGATCTTGAAACAGCCCACTCAGAATGGCAGATCAATGCAATTAGAGAAAGCTGAGTGGCTCAGGTGGTTAAGAAACCACCTTTGGCTCAGTTCATGATTTCCAGGTCCTGGGATCGAGCCCTGCATCTGGCTCCCAGCTCACTGGGTTAATTTCCTTTTCCCTCTCCCTCTGTTCTCCCCCTGCTTATGCTCTCTCTCTCTCTCTTTCAAATGAATAAATGAAATCTTTTTTTTTTTAATAAATGAAATCTTAAAAAAAAAAAAAGCTCATCCTGACGTTCATCAAATCTTGTAAGCTATGACCTGCCTACATCCGGATTTCCTCCTATTGGCAAGAGAAGTCACTTAAACCTTTATTATGAGGTTATTATTTGAAGCAAAATACAATTCTTTTTTTTCTAAAGATTTTATTTATTTATTTGAGAGAGAGAGAGAGAGAGCACAAAGGGATCAGGAGAGGAAGAAGCAGGCTCCCCTCTGAGGAGGAAACCCGATGCAAGACTCGATCACAGGACCGTGGGACCCAGGATGGGGATCTGAACCAAAGGCAGATGCTCAACTGACTGAACCACCCAGGCGCCCCCAAATACAATTCCTGACAGATGTGTACTTGACTTTTTCTTTTAACACTATGATCTTGGAGATTCATCCATTTCAGCACAGAGAAGTGCCTCCGTCTGGTAACATAAGAGTATTCCTTTATGTAACTATACCATAAGTTCTTAAAGCATCTTAGTTACAATTTAGATTGTTTCCAATCTTTGCTAGAATAAAAAATGATACATCATTATCTACCCATCATTGCACATATTCCAAAAGCAAAGACTTTCCATCTATGCCTTCCTGATCACAGCTTACTTTTGTCATGTTCAGAATGGATCCTGAAAGTAGGAAAAGACCAAATCTGTCATGTTAGAATACTTATGTATTTCTTTTAGTGGGATTAAACTGAGAACAAAATCATCCAATTTTACACTCATTAGAAAGAGAAAAATGAGCAAGTCACACCATATAAGGTATGAATAAATTAAATCCAACAAATGAGCTTTGAGAAAATTCCAGTAGATGGCAGTATTGGCCAACTTTTTTTTCTTAAAGTTCATTTTTCAAGATGCTAATGAAACCTTGTTTGGGCAAGTTAGATTCTTTCTTCTTCTTCTTCTTTTTTTTTTTTTTTTAATATTTTATTTATTTATTTGACAGAGATCACAAGTAGGCAGAGAGGCAGGCAGAGAGAGGAGGAAGCAGGCTCCCTAGGATCATGACCTGAGCCTAAGGCAGAGGCTTTAACCCACTGAGCCACCCAGGCGCCCAAGTTAGATTATTTCTTAAATTTCTAAATAAGAATTGAGTTAACTGTATGGTGACTAACATAACATAAAATAAGAATTGAATTGAATTAAATAAGAAATTAGTTAAAAATAAGAAAAACCTTTAAGTGTTAATGACATAACAGTACTAGAGTAAGTGAGATATGAAATAACTTTTTTTGAGTTTATTTATTTTTAAGTAATCTTTACACTCAACATGGGGCTTAAACTCATGACCCTATGATCAAGAGTTGCGTTCCCTTTTGACTGAGCCAGCCAGAGGCCTCAGGAAGTAACATTTTTGAGTACTAAGAAGTGTTAAGGGCTTTGTAATGGACCCAAATGTACTTGCCCATCCCCCAATCCATGTGTTGAAGTTCCTACCCCAATGTGACTGCATTTGGAGATAGGGCCTGTAGGCAGATAATTAAGGCTAAGTGAGGCCATAAGGATGGGCCCTAATCCACTAGGACTTGTGTTC
Source organism: Lutra lutra (assembly GCF_902655055.1). Classification (NCBI taxonomy): domain Eukaryota; kingdom Metazoa; phylum Chordata; class Mammalia; order Carnivora; family Mustelidae; genus Lutra; species Lutra lutra. The sequence goes on from NC_062283.1 coordinate 17,089,751, forward strand.
CTAGAAGAAGGGGAAGAGATCTCTCTCTGTAGAAGCACAGAGGAAAGGCCATTGGAGGATGTATCAAGAAGGCATCAGTATACAGGCCAGGTCAGAGCTCTCATCAGAAATCAACCCTGGCTTAGGTGCCTGGGTGGCTCAGTTGGTTAAGTGTCTTGGTCTTCAGCTCAGATCATGTTCCTGGAATCCCAGGATCAGGTCCCACATCAGAGTCCCTGCTCAGTGGGGAGTCTGCTTCTTTCTCTGACCCTCCTCCCTCTCATGCTCTCTCTCTCTCACATAAATAAATAAAATCTTAAAAAAGGAAGAAAGAAGGAAAGAAAGGAAGGAAGGAAGGAAGGAAGGAAGGAAGGAAGGAAAGAAAAGAAATCAACTTTGAAACACCTTGATCTTAGACTTCCATCCTCCAGAATTATGAGAAAATAAATTTTTGTTATTTAAGCCACACAGACTGTAGTGGGTTTTTTGTTGTTCTTTTTTTTTTTTTCTGCAGACTGTGTCCTACCCCCTAGTCTCTAGAATTTTTTATGGCGGCAAGAGCATATCAATACACCCTTACTTAGCATCACCTTTTTATTTTTAATTTTTATTAGTTGTATGCATTTTATTTATTTTTATTTTTTATTCATTTAAATCAAGTTAGTCAACATACAATACATCATTAGTTTTTTTTTTTAAGGTTTATTTCTATATTTGTCAGAGCGAGCAAGCAACCAAGCAAGGAGGTAGAGGGAAAAGCAGGCACCCTGCTGAGCAAGGAGCTGGACACGGGACTGGGGACTCGATCCCATGACCCAGGGGAAATGACCCGAGCCAAAGGCAATTGCTTAACCGAACGAGCCACCCAGGTGTCCCAGTACAACTGCATATAACACCCAGTGATTATCTTTTCAGGTTCTTACCACTCTGAGGTAGGAATTATTCTACCTCTTTACCAGTGAGAACACTGAGGGATGAGTAAATAGCTTAACAGGAGCCCCATGTTATGTAGTGAATCTGGCTAAAACCAGGGACCTTTCTGATTAGAATGTCTCTGGGCTTTCTACCGCAGGCAGTGACTTCTCTGTGACTACAGCCAGGGGTCTACCTTCTGCTCAAACTGTCAGCAGCATCTGATAGAGCAGTTCACTCCCTCTTCAGAAAATGTGGTTTCCAGAGTCCACGCGCGATGGCATTCCTCTTCCTTCTTTGGTGGTTCCTTTCTCAGGTGTGCTTATTGGACCCCGCACCCCCTTGACACTACACGTTGGAGAACCCCAGAGCTCCGTCTTGGGCCTCCTCCTGTTTATCTGAAAGCACTGCCCAGGTGATCTCAAGCAGGCTCATGGTAATTGCTCCAGCCTCCAAACTGGTTTTCCTGCTTCTACACTTGTCTCCCTATGGTGACACAGCAGTCAAGGCATCCCCGTTAAAACATGAGTCAGATCGTGTCGTTCTTTGGCACAAACCCCTTCAAAGTCTCTTCTCTACCTCAAAAGGAAAAGCTAAGGTCATTAGAGTGTCTCAGAAGGCCCTTTGCCAGGAGCACCTCCAGCTCCTAGGCCTCCAACATTTCACAATTTCTCTCTGGCCTGATCAGTTACTATTCTTTCCTTTGTCCAGTTTCTCCAACCACATAAGCCAGTCACGTTTCTGCCTCGGGGCCTTTGCACTTGCTGATTTCCCTGGTGATGCAGATGTAACCTTATCCTTGGGGGCATCCCTATCTAAAATGCATATCATGCACTCTCCCAGTACTTCCTAACTCCCCTTCTTCATTTAGATTTCCTTTAGCCCATACCGTTGCCTAGCATACTATATATTTTAGTTATTTATCTGGTTTATTGCTGGGTTTCTCTCTTTAGAAAATAAATTCTACAAAGGCAAAGATTTCTGTCCTTTATTTTCACTGTCCTACCCCCACAATCTACAATAGGGCATGGTACACGGAAGAGACTCAATGAGTATATGCTGAATAATTGAAAAGACCAGACCATGTTGCCCCACCCAGAGTAATTGCTAAGAATGAGAAAGGTTATAGTATAAAGAATCCGAACAGCTGTCTACATCTCACACAGAGACAACAAGAAAAAATTTGATGTGAGCCACTAACATGAAGGATTCTACAGAATTAAAAAAAAAAAAACTACCAGATATTGAAAATCCTCAAGTATTGCAATAAGCTCTAAAAAAAAGAACCAAGTATCTGAAGACATCGGAAAATAGAATAGTTTCCAAATTAGCTGATATTTCCCTTTGCTCTGTGTAAAGGCAAGAGGAAGAATTGACTAGCTTCTCTTCCAGGCCCACGCACCCAGAACTGCGTGGATAGGGATAAATGTAGTCTTTTTTTTTTTTTTAAAGATTTTATTTATTATTCATGAGAGAGAGAGGAGTAGGCAGGGGGAGAAGCAGGCTCTCCGCAGAGCAGGGAGCCTGATGCAGGACTCGATTGCAGGACCCCAGGATCACGACCTGAGCCAAAGCCAGACACCTAACCAAGTGAGCCGCCCAGGCTCCCATGAGATAAATGTATTCTTTATCTGATCTTTGTGCATTTAAACATTCAAATGTAGCAATCTTACATGCAAAGAGGATTTGACAGACAACAAATAGCTTTGTAAGACTAATTCTGATTTTATTTTATTATTTTTTTAAAGAGTTTATTTATTTATTTAACAGACAGAGATCACAAGTAGGCAGAGAGGCAGGCAGAGAGAGAGGAGGAAGCAGGCTCCCCACTGAGCAAATAGCCCGATGCAGGGCTCGATCCCAGGACTGGGATCATGACCTGAGCCAAAGGCAGAGGCTTTAACCCACTGAGCCACCCAGGTGCCCCTGATTTTGTTTTTTTATTCACGATTTTTTTTAAGTTTATTTAAACAATCTTCCCACCCAGCATGGGGCTTGAACTCATGACCCTGAGATCGAGAGCCACGCGCTCTACCAACTGAGCCAGCCAGGCGCCCTGACTATTTCTGTTTTTATAAAAAATACAACAGCAGAATTGCCTATAAAGACTATTATACATAATACATTCATAGGCTTGCATGAATCAGTTCCCTTGAGGAAATGTCATAATTTTTATTATGTCTCTGAGTATTATTGGCATGTGTTTACACAGCTCTCTTCAGTGGAGCTAAGAATGGGATGAAGTAGCAGAACTTACCTGGATTTTGTAAGTTAGGATAAAGAGAGAGATACCACAGACAAAAATGTTTTGCCTAGTAACAGATAATCTAAAATAGGACTGAGGGGCGCCTGGGTGGCAGTGGGTTAAAGCCTCTGCCTTCAAGCTCAGGTCATGATCTCGGGGTCCTGGGATCGAGCCCCACATCCGGCTCTCTGCTCAGCAGGGAGCCAGCTCTCCCCACCCCTCCGCTGCCTCTCTGCTTACTTGTGATCTTGTCAAATAAATAAATAAAATCTTGAAAAAAAAAATAGGACCGCCTCACGGGGCACCTGGGTGACTCAGTAGGTTAAGGATCTGACTCTTGATCTCAGTTCAGTTCTTTTTATTTTTCTTTTTTAAAAAACATTTACTTATTTGACAGAGAGAGCACAAGCAGGGGAAGCAGGAGAGGGAGAGAGAGAGAAGCAGGCTGCCTGCTGAGCAGGGAGCCCGATGCAGGACTGGATCCCAGGACCTGAGCCGAAGGCAGACGCTTAACCAGCTGAGCCACCCAGGTACTCCTCGGCTCTGTTCTTGATCTCTGGGTCCTGGGATTGAGCCCTGCATTGGGCTCCATGCTGGGCACAGACCCTCCTTAAAAAACAAACAAATGAGGGGCGCCTGGGTGGCTCAGTGGGTTAAAGCCTCTGCCTTCAGCTCCAGTCATGATCTCAGGGTCCTGGGATCGAGCCCCACATTGGGCTCTCTGCTCAGCAGGTAGCCTGCTTCCTCCTCTCTCTCTGCCTGCCTCTCTGCCTACTTGTGATCTCTTTCTGTCAAATAAATAAATAAAATCTTAAAAAAAAAAAGAATAAATAAAATGAAACAGGACCGACTTTCATCTCTCCTGAACTGTTTAACTTCACTTTCCTCTGAAGGGGACTAAATGCTTTAGACGATGTTTCTTAGTTGTACGTTTCCCTTCCAGAAAAGAGATCTCTAGGCTGCTGTTTGGGAACTCAGCTGACAGACACGTGAATCTGACTCAAGGGGCTTTTAGATCTGGAAGGAGCCTCAGAGATCATCTTGCTTTCCAAGTCAGGAGATGTGACCTCAAGACATGGAGCCACTTGCCCAATGACATACAGGTAGCTTGTGACAAGGGTGACATTGGAGTCCCATTCTTTCAACGCCAGTCTGAGTCCCTTTCCCTCATTCCATGCTGCTCAGAAAACCCCCACATTCCTACCCACTGCAAACTGAGCATGGCCCTACCTGTGACGGTAGCCCTTTTTAGAAGGCTAGGTACTCTATTTTTAAACAGGTCCTACGGCTTTGGGAAACAATGGGCATAGCACAGGAATGGGGCTGGCGTTTGAGAAGCATTGCAAAAATGACAAAGCCTTCGCAATAATGAGTGGACTGCAATCAGACCCAGCACTTGGCTCCTCCACCAAACTGAACTTGGGCTCTGAAGGTCATTACTTCACACCTGTCTCTCTGCCCTTTGCTCCAAGGACACATATTACACTGGTGGCTCTCAGAAGATTCTTCTGGTTATATTGCTAATAATGTCTATAACTATCATTGGTTTCTTGGTACAGAGGGAGAAGTGGAATAACAGAATCATTATTTAGATAAGAACACATGAATATTGGGACGCCTGGGTTGCTCAGTCAGTTAAGCATCTCTCTTCGGCTTAGGTCATGATCCCAGGATCCTGGGATCGAGCCCCACATTCAGTTCCCTGCTCAGCGGGGAGCCTGCTTCTCCCTCTGCCTGCTGCCCCCCTTGTTTGTGCTCTCTGTCTGACAAATAAATAAATTAAATCTTTAAAAAAATGAATATTTCCTACACCCTAAGTCTGTTTTCTGTTCAGTTATATATTAAGCCATCTGGTAATGGAGAGAATGTTTGAAAATCTGCCTATGTTTAACCTGAAATGTTACATTTTAATGCCTTTGGGGATTTGGATTTTTTAAATTTCACATTGTGATAGATGGTAATCCGACTAAAAGTAATACCTCCCTTATACATATGCACTTGTTGAAGTCAGGGTACACGTGCATATAATTCACATAGCAAGACACATGTTTTACAATATGCCAGTAATGCTTAGGAAACACAAGAATGTGAGACCAGAATCAAGTTCCTCCAAGCAACGGAGGGTAGAAACATTTACCGCATTGTTTTGTGAGGCATAGTATTCTAGCACGTGAATATTCTAGCGCTAATATATGATATTCAAAGGAGGGCTCATAAATCTGAATATGACTTAGAACCTTGTGCCCTAGGGACGTAGCGACTGCATTAATGTTTCATGTGTGCAAAGAAGAAGACACACAAAAAAGTCAAAGGGCTTCGCAGTACATCACGTGGTGATATTTCCGTTAATGATGAACATGAAAACCAAAGCCAAAAGTAAAAAAAAAAAAAAAAAAAAAAGGAGGCCAAATTCTTTCAAAGAAAAACAGATTTGAGTACAGGAGTTTGCAAACACTTTGGTCATTAAAGCCAAGCAATTGATAAGAAACAATCAGCAAATCTTGGGGGGCCTGGGTGGCTCAATCAGTTGAGCATCTGACTCTTGATTTCAGTTTATGTCATGATCTTGGGGTCCTGAGACTGGGTCCTGGTCGGGGCTCAGTGACGAGTCTGCTCGAGATTCTCTCTCTCCCTCTTTCTCTGGCCCTCCCCCTGCTCATGCTTGCTTTCTCTCTTTCTCAAAAATAAATAAATAAATCTTAAAAAAGAAAATGAAAGGAAACAATTGGGAAACCTTGATATCCTGGTATCATTTTAATGATTTACATATTCAAGGTAAGTGGTAATGAAGTTTATACCACTAGTAATTACTTGGAAGAGGATAGTAGTAAATGGCAATTGTACACATTATGATAGTTTAGGGATTGTGTCTGAATTGTAAGAAAAATGTCTTTATCTTTAGGCTTAATCTTATCCAGGTGAATAAGAAAGTTTCTACTTGTAGGTTATCTCTGCCCAGTCTTGGTTTTGTATTTGCAAATGAATAGACTGCTTTAGTTTGAAGACAGAAGTGAAAGGAAGAACATTCTGAAATTATATCGTCACACATTTTACTATGTTAAGATATACATACCCATTACAGAATCCTACTTATAAAACATCCCTATACAATATTAGCAGAATTCCATGAACTCCCAGGATTTCCATGTGCATTGTTCAAGGAACCTCATTTAAAATAAGTGTGCCTGCTTTTAAAAAAAAAAATATCAGGGTATCAGGATGATGACTAAATTAAATGTCTTCTACTCTAAATTAAATGTCTTCTACTCACATACATATTAAGTCCTGAGGTAGGACAGCTACGGGGTTAGTTAATTTAGCAGTTTAACAAGATCATCAAAGACTGGAATTATTTTAGTCTTTCCACTCAGCTGTTCCTTGCAGGTGGGAGCTTCCTTCATGGTCACAAAGTGGCTGCAGCAGCTCCAGACATCACATTCCTTCTACCCTCAGATGGTAATAACCAAAACCTAGAAGGGAAAATAAAGACATAACCTCATCTTCTGTTCCTTTCTAAGAGTGAGGAAAGCTATCCCAGATGCCCCACTGCAATCAGATTTCCTCTTATAAGGCTGAAAATTGCATCATGTGTTCATTCCTAAACTAACTGCCAGAGAAGTGAACGGAATGATCATCACTGGGTTAGACAGGTGATTCTCAATCCAGGTTGCACACTAGCATCACTTGGAGAGTTTTCAAAAACAGTCAAGCTCTAGACCAAGTAACCAGAATCTCTGGGGGGAGACTGGGAGTCAGTATTTTTATAGAGCTTCTCAGAAAATTCTGATTAACAGTGAGCAGTGATCACATCTCTTAGAATGGCTAATATAAAAAAGACAGGAAATAACAAGTGTTGACAAGGATGTGAAGAAAAGGGAATCTTTGTGCACTATTGATGGGAATGTAACTTGGCAGAGCCATCATGGAAAACAGTATGGAGGTGCCTCAAAAAATTAAAAATAGAACTACCATAGGATCCAGCAATACTTCTGAGTATTTATCCAAAGAAAAATTATGCTAGCTCAAAAAGATATATGAACCCCTATGTTCATTACAGCATTTAAAAAAAGATTTTATTTATTTATTTGACAGACAGAGATCACAAGTAGGCAGAGAGGCAGGCAGAGGGAGAGGGGGACACTGGCTCCCTGCTGAGCAGAGAGCCTGATGCGGGACTTGATCCTAGGACCCCACGATCATGACCTGAGCTGAAGGCAGAACCTTAACCCACTGAGCCACCCAGGCACCCCTACAGCATTTTCTACAATAGCGAAGATATGGAAACAGCCTCGTGTTCATCAGTTGATGAATGGATTAAAAAAAAAAAACTGTGGTATGTGTATATATATACACCCCCACACAGGAATATTATTCAGCTGCAAAAAGGAGGAAATCTTGCCATTTGTGACAACATGGATGGACCTTAAGAATAGGCGCTAAGTGAAATAAATCAAAGAAAGACAAATACCATAGAATCCCACTTACATGTGGAATCTGAAAAAAAAAACACCCCCCCTCCAAAAAAAAAAAAAAAACTGGGTTTCTAGATACAGAGAACAGATTGGTGGTTGTCAGAGTGAAGCTGAGGGTTGGGAAAATGGGTGAAGGGGTCAAAAGTTACAAAATTCCACTTATAAAAGCAATAAGTCATGGTGATATAATGTACAGCATGGCAACTGGGGTTAGTTATACTGTATTGCTTCCTTGAAAACTGCTAACAGAGTAGAACTTAAAAGTTGTCATTGTAAGAAAAAAAATTGTAATTATTCATGGTGATGACTATTAGCTAGGCTCATTGTGGTCATCACTTCACAATACATACAAATATCAAACCATTATATTATACAGCTGAAACTAATCTATGTCATTTGCACCTCCATAATAATAATACTAAAACAAAAACTTCTGAGTTAAAAAAAAGAAGGCAGTGAGAGTTAGTGAGTAGCCTAATTCTTAGATGAACCAAGATTCATCCCCTTGGGTAAGGGAGGGACCCAGCCTTTCTTGAAACACGTGGTGGCCTGATAACTAAGTAAAATCAGGGTTCTGTTATCAAGGAAATAGGGAGAGAATAGTTTTGTGAAGTTTACCATGGATTTGCACAGAAGATTTATGAACAGCTAAAGCTGTAGAAGCACCTGTTATTAATACGTACTATAAACTGTGAAGATGATTTTCAGTTTTCAAATCACAAGCAGTCGGCTTCATAATTGTTGGTCATTAAAGAAAATGAATTCTTTCTTGTCTCCTTAGGCTCGGAGCTACTCAGACATTGAGAAGCAGGTTTGTCAAGATGACAGAGGACCAAGGTAATGGATTCCAGTGATGAAACAGGAAATTCATTCATGAGTTTTGGGCACATCTCCAAGTTAACTACCTAGCCAGAAATGGAATCACTAGGTTTTCCTACTTCTGTTTTATTATCCTCAATGAGAATGACCAAATATGAGGCTAGACGGGGCCTTAAAGAAAATCTGGCTCCCATCATACCCCGTCCTGCCAACCAGCCACCCATGTTAATATTTTAAAAAGCAAAGGCATAAAGAAGTTATGCAATTCCTAGAGATTACATCAGAAGTCTGCTGCAAAAGTGAGATCTTTTCTCCACCTTTCTCCAGCCCTGCCTTTGGTGCTTCTTCCTACAATGATTTCAGCGTTTCTCTGATTGTAGTTCTGTATATCAAAATTGAATGCTGTCTAGGAGATGCTAAATAAATGGGATTTCGCCTTAACACTCAGTTTTCTAAAGGAACACATGGGGGCAGCAAATGTTTAGGAAAAACGTCCAGATCTAACATGTAAGAGATTTTGTGTGTGTGTGTGTGTGTGTGTGTATTTGAAAAATGTTTGGAAAAGAGATTTTCAGAGACAGTGGTAGTCACGGTGATTCAATTTTGCTTCCAAATGTGCCACCGCTAAGAGATTATCAAAAGCACTCTTTATAAATAGAATGTCTTCTTCAGAATGTTTTTTAATATTAAAGAATTTATTAAAGAAGTTAACAAGATTTTATGTCACATGAACTTATTAGTTGAACTTGCTGGTGAAGATTTCCTTCAGCTGCTATTATAACCCATTTTCACTGTTATGATTACTGATGAATCAACATTCTCTTTTAGTAGATACTTCAATTTTTTACTTTCCTACTCATTTAATGTTTTCTTCTTATTTTTGCTTGTTTCTTGTCGCTCTCTAATAATTCTTCCCAAATAGTGACTCTAGAAGTATTAGTCCCGCTTTCCTGCCATCACTTATTACTAGAAGTGGGCTGCTAATACTAGAATTGTGTACTCTAAAATATCAAGCAAGTGTCTTGACAATGATGAGACATTGCAGGCATAGTTAGACTAGAAGTGTTTTACATTTTCTGGCTTTCTTGTAGCTTTCGGTAGAGGTTGACTGTTTGGTGGGAAACAGTCACCAGTGCAACATCAACATTAAATCCAAGAGCCGTCTCTCTAGCACCACCAGAATCAAGGCCTTGGTCATTTCTATCAACCCTGAAGATTCCCCATCTGCAATTAACAATGGGTACATAGGTCATATTTAATCTCAATTCCTTTAAAGTGGGTTCGATACTTAGGTTTACAAACATTTAGTTAAAAGGGTATTGGAATCAGGCCTTTAATCCCGAGCACAGTCTAGGACACAGTGTCATGGACTAACTCAGTGGGGGAACAGGTGTAGCGAGGGAAAGGCCACCCGTCTGGACACCTAGTCCTGACTCCCTTGGCTACCAACAAGCTGAATGGTGTTGGGCTCAGAACCTGTACCAGTACTAGGCTCAGAACACACTTTGTGGTGAAGGGCATTATAATGATTCTTTCTCCCTTGGGATAAAACTAGGGAAAGCATCTTGAAATCCCGCTCTTTGGGAGGTTTGAGCCAGGCTGCTGTTGAAAATCACATCAGATTGTTCCTAGCTAGTGTTGGCATTGAGATACACCAGGGCCAAGGAAATCCTACTGTTTAAAGAATTTTTGCTTTGTTAGTTTCTCTTTCTAGCAGGAAATGAAAAAGAAAAAAAAAAAGCTAAAAATCTTGTCAATATCCTGGGAGGTGGGGTTGTGTGTAAATATTTGAACACAATAAGAATATGTAAACTGGATATGTATTTTTTTACATGTTTTACTTAATCTGAATTTTATATAAAGGTGTTTGTGCGCTCCAACAATGAAAGGAGAGAATATGTATTTAAACAGTTTTTAAGTTTTATCCTTTATTCATACACTTGAGAGTGTCCTCTAGCTATAGTTTTAAAATCAGAAAAAAAAAATGGGGCCCCTGGGTGGCTCAGTCGGTTAAGTGTCTGCCTTTGGCTCAGGTCATGATCCCCAGTCCTGGGTTCCAGCCCCGGATCCTCCTCCCTGCTGGGGGGGGGGGGCTGCTTCTCCCTCTCCCACTACCCCTGCTTGTGTTCGCTCTCTCTCTCCTACAAATAAATAAATATCTTTCTAAAAAAGAAGATTTAAAAATTTTTAAGATAACTGGAAATTAAAATCAGTCAACTGCTATTGTCTGTTCAAAAAAGTGTCTCAGATGATTTTTCCTTCAAAAGTTCCTGAAGCAAATAAAAATGAGTTTTTCAAAATGAGAAATCAAATATTTAAACTGAAGACCACAGTTAACTTAGTATCCCATAACTTTGGTATTTTAAATAGTAATTCTCAGAAAGGGGAGGTCAAGTCAGAGAGAGAACTGTGTGTATAAATTGTCAGGTTCTGGTGTTTGTTTGCAATCGCTTCCCAAGAAAAAACTTCCTTTCCATTTTCCTCAGCACTGCACTTCAAAGGACAATTGTATAATTCTTATATCCACAACATAAAGGCTGAAATTATCCAATTAGGAAGGTTGTACCATTTACATTGTAAGATTTAGAAAAAATACACTTTGAGTTTGGAAACAGATGAAGAGATGTGTGCTGTCTCGATTTTCTAAAAACCTCACATGCTTGATCTGGCCTTGTTCAATTATCAACTTAAATTTCCAATGCAACTTGCCGTGTAGAAATAAATACAGTAGAACACAATACCATTTGAACAATGCCTCCCTCCAAGTTTCCAGAGCCGTTTTAAGCATCCTTTTATTTTTTGGGGAAAAAAAAAGACTTCCAAAAATATATTTTTTCTTTAGACTCAAGAAGCAAGACACACACATCTTTGATTTTGGAACATGTAATTGGAAATCCAGAGATAGCTGGCCTGTTCCTTGGAGATCCCTGATAGTCTTGCACGGCCTCAAAACGCACAGCAGAGCACCCCCACTGTGGGCAAGTCTTCTGGCAGCGCGTGAAAAGCAGTAAGGCTCCATTATTAGGAAACTGCATGAGATCCCAACATGGAAGTTGGACAGGTTTTCATGGCAACCGAAGTTTGCTCTTTTAAAGTCTGTGGTCGCGTGAAAAAAAGCAGTGGAATCTGGCGTGTGCCAGATTGAGCCCACCATCAGGAGCTTCCTTGAGGAAGACAGAAAGGCCAAGCTCCCGATCTCCACTTTTTGGAAAAGAAGGCCTTACCTCGTGTTTCTAAATTAAAGGGGCAAATCCTTGAGAAAAGCTCAGAGCGCGCAGTGCAGCCGGTTCTGCCACTAGGCAGCTAAGACAAACTGAAAGTAAACGGAGCCTCGCCGGAGTCCAGCCACGACCGCAGACCCCTCCGGGCAGCGGGAAATGGGCGAGCGTTTAAGCGCCCGCACAAAGGGAACCGGGACCGAGCGCTCGGACAGCCCCGGCTTTGCATGCGAAAAGTTTTGAGGCTTCCTTCCCAGACTTTCAGGAGACGTGCCTCAATTTAGGAGACTCTCTGTCTCCACCAGACTCTCAATTGTGAATGGGAGGGAGCCCGATCGGCTCCCCCCACCCCCCGCCGCGGCCCTCCCGGGTTTGGCGCCAGAACGCCCTCCAGACCGCAGCCCGTGCGCAGCAGGGACCCTCCGCCCGGCGGGGGCGCCCAACTCCCGGCGCGGCGCCCCCTCCTCCCGCCGCCGCCGCCGCCGCCGCCGCCGGGTCCGGCCTCCAAGCCACACAGCTCCCTCCGCCCCCGGCCCCCGCACCCCGGAGAATACCCGTTCGGCAGCCGAAAGTTGGGGGGGGGGGGTTGCTGGGAGCGCGGCTCGCCAGCGGACCGGGCGCGACCCTCCGCGCCGCCTGGGAGCACTCCCACCTGTTTGCCCAGATGCCGCCCTAAGGATAGACACTGGGAGCCCGGATGGTGACCAGGCCCCGACCGAGGCGCGGCAGGGCACCTGGGCGCGCACCTTTTTCTAGATTGCGTGACCCGAGGGGCAGCTGCGTGGGAAGCCCCGAGGGTAGGGCGCGCTCCCCGCGGTGCCAGCCGGCAACCGGGACCCAGCCGCGCCGGCGGCCCGCCGCAGGGAAAGGCGCCGAGCCGCTCCGCCTAGCCAACCTAGCGCCCTTTGGGTACAGATCCGGCAAGCTTGCCCTAGGAACCGGGCCCGGGATGTCCGAGAGGGCGCGGCGACTAGGTGCGCAACCGATCAGCAAACTTAACCCGACCGATTTGGGGCAAGATGGAGAGGAGGGAGACTGCACGCCGGCAGTGCCGGAAGAAGTCGGAGAATGGAGGAGAGTTGTGATCGGACTTAAGATTCCCGGGACAAGTCCCAGACACGTGGCCTGGGCGAGTGAGACAGAGGTGCCTAGCAGGGTTCCAGGAGTTGCAGGTGGGGGAGGGGCGACGGGGAGAGAAAGGGTAGAGAAAGACTCAGAAAGAAAAAGAAGCCCAGAGCTCAGAGGTTGAGTAAAAAGTTCCATCTGACCCCAAGTCAAACCCAGGTGTCGTTCTAAAGTGTAACCCGCGAAAGCGGCCGACGCCACCTAGAGAGGCGGGGAAACGCTGAGTTTGCAGGGGGTTGTTTAGCAGTGACGTCGAACTTGTTCCTAAGTTGGTTAATTCTAATGCTGGGAAGTTGCTGGAAGATTGACACGTCTCCGCACCTCAGCCGAGACAAGCCCTGTGTTGCCAAAGGATGGACAGGTAAAACCCAGGGGTCGCAGTTTTTCGCTAAGACAAAGACGAATAGCGGCGGCTTGCAAACTCCGCCTCGGTTGGAGGCATACATTTCCCCAGGTGAGTGGTTCCCAAATTTGAGCGCGCACCAGCATGGCTGGGAGGGCTGTTTCCAATACTGATTGGTGGGCCTCACCTTCAGAGTTTTCAGCAGAGCTAAAGTGGTGCCTAAGAATTTGCATTTCTATTAAGTTCCCATATGATGCTCACCTCGCTGTCCTATAGACCACCCTTTGAGAACCACTGCCCTAAGCCATTAGTTCTCAAATTTGGCTGCACAGTGCAGTCACCTGGGATACTTTTAAAAATATTTATACTTGGGTCCTAATCTCCAAAATTCTGATTCCATTGATTTGGGTGCCACTCCGGTACCAGGATCTTCACATTCTTTAGGTGATTCTAATATCCAACAAAGGTTGGACACAACTGCCCTAAGTCACTTATTGTCCCAAGATTACACAATAACTTGTGTGCGGTGAGAGGGGACAAGGACCTTCCCCCATCCTGTTCTTGGAGATTCTGCCAGCATTAGATCTAGCGCCCCAGTCTTGGGAAAGACAAGTCCCCCACCTTACAGATGTTTTGCACAGTGATGCAAGCATGACGTGGACTCTCTGTTTTCAACTGTATAGGAATTACAAAGGACGAAACAATTCCCCCCAAGGTTTTAAAAATACAAATGATAATTTCTCATTGATAATTCTGCATGCCCCAGCTCAGAATATCCCATTAGGAGCCAAAGTGATCTCTCTGGGTTAGTGATTGCAAGTGTCATGGAGCCCAAGAATCCCAAATCTAGGCTAGATCACAGGCATTTGGATACAAATTCACCAGATGCTGTCCTGGTACATTAATGTTGATTGCAGGGGAAATTGCACCCTTGACTAGGAGAGTGGGGGTGGGGGGAGCCGTACTGGATTTGAGGATCACCTATGCCACGCCCAAACTCTGGTTGTATTATGAAGTCTTGAATTACTGACAGCTAGACTACAAAAGTCTTCACAATGGAAAGGAAATGGGGAGGGTGGGAAAGCCAGCTCTCTTTGCCCTTCAAAGGGTGACACAAGGGGCAGAGACACCTGTGCCCCAGAGGAAGCCCCCAGAGGTAGCTGGGCATAGGTTTGATCGCGGGAAGGATTTCTCATTTCACTCTAGACAAGGCAAGGGATGAAGATAACCCAAAGAGACTGGACACTCACGGGGATTGCTTATAACTTCCCAATAATTTTGCACCCGTCCCGCAATTTCCAGACCATTTGGTCTGTATTGCCAGAGCGGCCTTAACCATATCCTCCTCAGCAACAAGTATGGGTGGGGGAGGGGGGACGCCATGGGAGTTAAAGGGAACAAAACCCTCCGCCACTGGTTAGGAATTACTGAAGACTGCTAGTGAACCCTGCACTGCCCCCACAGGGAAGGAGATCAAGAGGGACTTCGCAGTTTCCAAGAACTCACTTTTCTCTCCTCTCTGCTCATCTGTGGGGAGTGGGGTGGGAGTCGAGCATCTTTGAAGACCCTAGAAAAGTAGGCATCCGGCGGGAGAGCTACAAATTAGTGGATTCCAAAGACGAAGAGATTGATCGGGCACTCTGCCCTACCCAGTCCTGCACCGGGCTCCCCTTCGCACCCCGGAGCCAGAGCTGGGTCTACCTTCAGTCTTTCCCGGCCTGGAGGGACGCTGCCTGTCCAAGAGATTTACTCTGGAAGAGTTGGGCGAATTCCCCTTTCCTTTGCTGTCCCCGCATCCCCCGCCCCACGCGCGCATGCACACACACACACACTCCTCGCGGTTCTTCGCTAGGGTTTCCCTCCGGGGCAGATTACTTTATGACAGGGTGTGATAAGTGGTGATTTTGTTCCTCTTTTGATGGCAGGATTGCTTTGTAAACAGAAGCGCAAACTCGTTCCGATAGTGGTTCCGCACCAGCGAGCGGCGGCAGCCCTGGCACAGCGGGCGGCGGAGGCTGCGGCTGCACCTGTCGCCTGGGGCCTGGTGGAACCCGGGCCACGCGTGAAGGGGGTCACGGTCCTTTGACCTCCAGGGCACCTTTAAGTTTTTGGCCTCTGGGCCTCCTGTCTTTGCACCCCTCGGGCCTTCTGTACCCAATGCTCCAAGAACTCCCAGTTCAAAGTGCCTGCCTGGGAGGCACCTAGGTTAGCGCAGCTCAGGGACGCGGTGAGTCCCTTCTGCACTCTCTCTGGGCAACTTCGGTGAGAGGTCTGGCTTCCTCTGCGGTTACTGGTAACCCTAATCCTTTGCTCTAATCCAGTTGGAGAGATGAGAGGGCTTTTGTGTGCTGAAGGAATCGCTGGAGGGTCCTGGCGTGGCAAGTCACCTCATAGCTCCCCTCACTTTTCCCCCGGAAGAGTCAAACCTTTCCCTTCCCTGCTCTGATCCTGGGGTCCACTTTACCACTGAGAGGGGCCCATGAATGACCCAAAAGTTGAAGGTTCTGTCAGGTTCAAGGGCCAGAAATATGAACTTCTGTAGGGGAAGAAGCTCCAGGTGCAGTGAGTTGTCATTCAATCTGTCGCAATAATTCCAGACTCCTCTAAGGGAAAAGCAAGCTGAGGCCACCACAGGTGTGAAATTCTGAGTTAACCCATTGCTCAGACTTGAGTTTAAATTTCCAAGTGCCTTAAGGAGCCTCCACTGGGCGGGGTGGGAAACGCTGGGGAGGGGCACTTGATGCGGAGTGAAAAAACGAAAAGGTGAGGTAAGTCCAGAAAGTTCTGGGGTGGGGAGGAATGCAGTTGGAGCACAGCTCTACCCTAAGGGAGAGATTGCTCCCGCTGCAACTTTGGGGCTCCTGGAGCTGGGAGGCGGGTTACAGGATATGAAAAATTCCACCCGGATACCTCTGGGCACCAGGGTCTGCAGAGAGCCTGAGGTGAGCATTACATGAAACTGGGAGATTGGCGCCAGCTGACATCAAGTTTTCCAGCCTCTCCCCGCAGCTTTGGCTGCCTGCACAGAGCAGCGCACAGAAAAGTTTGCGGTTGGGTCGAGAAGTCTCAGGACCTATTAGCTGCGGAACCTGCTTTTTGGAGGCAGGGTCGGTAGAGGGGAGGAGGACTCCTGCTGATCTCCTTTCCCTTGACCCAGCAAGAAAAAAAGGAACAAGAAAAAAAAAAAGTCTCACTTTTCTCTGGTTCTCAGGAGGCCTGAGGCCACAGTTCTGGAGACTGCTAGGTGCTGACTTGCATCACCAAGTGCAGCCAGTGGTCTTGGGACTGCCCTGGTACTGGGTGCATCTGACCCGCGTCTGGGTGCTGGGTGAAGTTGGGAGGTGCCACCCCGCCTGCCCCCCAAGGCTCCCATCTGGAGGCAGAGTCAGGCTGGTGTTGGCCTCTGGAGAGGTCGAGGGGGGAAAGGCCCAGAGTGGAGAATGGGTATCTGGGGAACAAGGGGGAGGGCCCACACATGAAGAAGAGGGTTTTATGGAGGAAGTCGCTGGAGGCGCCGTTGACCACAGTGTCTGAATGCAGTGTGCCAGTGGAGGGCCAATGGAGTTGACTGCATCTTGAACTGAACCAGCCTCAGGGACTCTGAGGGTGGGGGAAGGGCGGAGTAGACGGTCCTTGACCAGGCTCCGCTGCTTTCCATGAGAGCGCAACGTGGGATAGTGCTGTGCTAAGCGCTTTTCTCTGGTGAATTCTCACAACAAATTACCCATTTTACAAATGAGTAAAACTGAGGTTCAAACGAGCTCAGTAACTTCGCTCAGCCAGTAAATGTAAATGGCTGCGCGGAGTCTGGACCCCGAGTGGTCGTTCTCCAAAGCGAAATGCTTGCTCCCGGCTGCTTCCGGAGTCTTCCTTCTCAGTCCCCTCCCCACCCGGACCCCAGCCCCAGTCATCCGAACAGAAACCCTCATGCCCAAGGCCTAGGCTACTTCGATTCCAAATCTTCTTGTCCACTCCCATGCAACCCAGCGCAGTGGCGTGGCTTCGCGCTTAACCGCGCTGGTAGCTTTGCCTTCTCTTTCCCGCACGCGCCCTGCCACCCCCCCCCCCCCCGCCCCTAAAAGGTACCAGAGTTGGAGACGGTCCTCTTTGCGCCCCACCCCAGCCCCAGACCCAGCCCACGCTCGCCGGACCTTCCCGAGCTCGGCCGGGCCCCGCCAGCGGGTCTCAGGTCCCTCCAGCTCTTGCGCCACCAGCGCGCGCGAGCAGTGAGGCTGCCGCGGCCGGGAACGGTGTTCATTTTGTAAGAGAGCACAGCGCCCCCCGCCGGAATCTCCGGGACGCGCCTCCCGCGTCTGTCTGGGGACTTTAAAGAATTCGACGTTCAGCGACCTGCTCTGACAGTGTGGAGAAAGCCGGGAAAGTGAAGTGGAGATACTACGGGTTAAAAAGGCCATAATTTTAATTATTTAAAGTTCTCGGAAGGAGAAAAAAAAAAGCACTCAAACACACACCAAACTTGTTGAGCAAGGTTCTAAGGCAGGTCCAAGAAAGTTTCAAATCCACAAGAGAATAAGTACAGGGATGAGAGTCCCTCAGCCCAGGGACGACTCAAATGTCTAGGCGACACGGAGACTCCTTGAGAGTCACCAACCACACCATCTCTGTGCATGCCAGGAGGGTACAAGGCCAGTGGGGCAGGTATGGAGGCTCGAGCTCAGAGCTAGAAAGGGGCAGTTTGAGTATGGGGACAAGTCTTCACTCCTCAGCTTCTGAGCTGACCTCTTACACATTTTGCCTGATGTGTCGTGGTCGATTTGAAGCTGGTTCTTTGTTCCTCTTAGTCCCCGCGACGGCAGCCAGCCGGGGAGGGTAAACGGCCCTGCCTCAGAGCCTGTCCCAGGGGTTACAGGCCCAAGCCCCGGATTCTCCGATCTCGTCGCTGTCGGGATGGGGCGGGCAGGGTCTCGGAGGAGCGCGGCCCGAGGCTAAGCTCCTCACCCGGGCCTCCCTCCCAACCAGGTGTGGTTCCTGATGCGGAGGTGAGCTCCTCGGGAGCCCCAAATCCTGTGGCTTCCTTTAAATCTCCCTTCTAATTAGAAGCAGCGGTGAAATCACTTGAGTGATTTTATCTGTCATGGGAAAGCAAACCCCAGCCCAAACCTCAGTTGCCCATCCCAGAACCACCAACGCCCCCATTCTCCTTTAAAGACTTATTATTGGAAAAGATAAAGAGCAGGGAACTCATAGAGGAGTGGGGGAGGGGGCCACCTTAAATAGAAGTGTAAGTGTATGAGTGTGCAAGAGTGTGTGTTTGTGTGTCTGCGGTGGGAGGAGACTAAACTAGAAGTCAGAAATGAAACAGAATCGCGAACGTTTCCACTTACTGGGAAACATTTTGATCTGGGATTGGACGCTGAACCCCGTGGGGGTTGCGGACTCCGATCCGCGAGGGCCCGGACTGTCCTGAATCTCCCCGGCTAGTGGGGAGGCCCGCCCTAGGGTCTGGCCCAACCGCATGCGTACAGGTGTGCGGGACCTATCGGGTCGGGCCCAGTCTCCGGGCCTTGCTCTTTTCCCCTCCCCACCTCCAATTCTCCCCACCTCGGGGTGGAGACTCCCAGCCCCAAAGTTCCGAGGAGGGGAGGAGAGTCTGGGGAAGAGCGCGTAGATGCCCCCATTGCTTGAGTGCGAAAACACACCCACTCACACTCGCATCGAGCCTTGCACACCCCAGCAAGCAGTCTGCCTCTGTTCCCCGGTCAGAAACCGACCGGGAAAGCGGGTTGGGGCTGTTGGGAAAAGCTGGAGCTGATGGCGAGATTGCCGTGGCTATAAATCCATCACTTCCCAGGTCAGCTCTGCGAGGCGCTGGGACTAGAGCTGGCTGAGTGAATTCCTGGGCTAGCGCGCATGCGTCGGCAGGTAGCAACCCAGCTCTTTATGACCAGGTGAGATGTTGGTGAGCAGGTAAAAAAGGAGGATTTGTCTAAGCGATTCCAGGGAGCGGGCCCGGCCGAGCCCTACAGCCCATGCCCGGCGGGGATCCATCGCCTGGAGCGCCGAGCCGCGATGTCCATACTTGCCAAAATGGGGGACTGGCAGGTACGGGGGTTTGCCTTGGCTGGGGCTGATGTGGGCGGGGGTTGAGGGGGGAGGGGGCCGGGAGGGGGGAGGCTGAGAGGAAGAGCCTTGGCCCTGGGCAGGAGAGTCGTTAGCGAGGCGCGCCTGGCAGCGCCCAGGAGAGTTCCCAGGAGAGAAAGGGCAGAAAAAACACGCGCTGCCGGCGGGTCCGGAGCGGAGGAAAGTCCGGCACACGCTCCACAGGTGGCCCCAGGGGGTCACCTGTGGTGTGCGCTGCGGCCTTTCACGCCCCCCCTCCCCACCTGGTGGAAACAAGGGAGGATGACTAATTCTAGAGGGGGAAGGGCGCGGGGCGGGGGTTGCAGTGCGTGGTAAGGAAGGTTCACTACTCTGTACGCCTTCGTTCTTGCCCTAGACCCCAGGGTGACGCATGAGGTGGGGTTCTGGTGCACCTGTCTCTCTTCCTGTCTCCAATTTGGGGGGCCTAGTGGGTGTGGAGAATGGAAAGGGGTCCGGATGGACGGGGCGCGCCCGCGAGAATGTTCTTTGGGGGAAATACTTAAAAGAGTTTGCACAAAGTTTAGCCTCTCTCTCGGTCCAAGTTGTGAAGCCAGTTTTCGCCTCTTGGGCTACAGACTGGGGTGACTGGATAAGGGGTGAATGGTGGGTGATAAGGGAGGTCCAAAATTTGCAGAAACCGAAGTCTGCCAAACTCGGCCGGCTAGGCCTCGGATACCTCAAGGCCAAATGGGCCCTTGATCCTGCTCTTCTTGAGTCCTGACCCAACCCGGGCCACAGGAGCATTCTTCCGGCTCTCTCCTAACTTCCAGACATTTCCCCTGTGGAAACCAAGGCAGCTCTGCACAAGCTGGTGAGGGTAGCAGACTCTCTCCTTTTTCCCCCCGATTTCATCATGGGAACCGTGGGGCCCTATTCCCCTCCCCCCACCTCCCACCGAACCTCCTGGCCAAGGGAGGCCTAGTTAGGGCAAGATTCTGTGCGCCTAAAAGGCTGCAGGGTAATTTGAACCGAAGGTGGGGAACTTCCCAGAGAGAAGTCAAGGCTCTGCCCTTTTCAGGGGTGAGTTCTTTTTCTTTTTTCAGATTCATGCCATTAGAAATAAAGTTCAGAGAAGTCTCGTCTTTTCTATATTCTTTGGAGTTGGGGAAAGGAAATAGTCTTGCAATTTTTACTTCTCTCCTTCTATTTATTATTTTTATTAACCCTGAGCTTTTTTATACCTCTCCTCCCAATTAAACCTCACAAAAATGCAATTTCATCCCCCAAATTAGACTGACTTTGTGGTTTAAGGATGCAAGACCCACACCAAACACAAATGTTGGGAATCCACACCTTTCCCTTCCTTGCCCCAGTGGGCCTCAGGGTCCTTCTTCCTTCTTTTCTATGGAGGGTGTAGACCGGGGGAGGTCTTGGGCTGAGGTCCTTGCAGTTTTCTCCACAAACCCGGTGGACCTCCCAGCCAAACTCCTCGGGTCTGAGAAGGCACCAGTAGCTCAGGATCATCCTGGGTCTGAGCCTCCAGAGGGCCTACCATTTGGGTGCAGTGAGAATATGGCCCAAAGGGGAAAGGAGTGAACCCTGGGCCTGGCTCCTGCAGGCTCACAGTTTGGCAAGTGGTGGGAAGCCTGCCTCTCGGGTGGGGCACGTGGATTTGGGGCCTGGAGGGGCTGGATCCTTCAGGCTTGGCCTTTTGGGCCCTCGGGTCCCACTGAGTGGTGAGGACTAGAGAAGAGTCATTCGGACCCCTTGCTGTCTCTTTGTTTCTGCCAGTGTCTCTGTCTCACACTGATACTCATTTTTCCCTCCAATGGCCTCTTCACGCCCCCACTTCAGGCCTGGACCCCCCACCTCTGGCCCCAGGCCTGGCGCTATTGCCCTGGGGTGCTGGTGGGGACAGAGCATTGACATGCAATGAAGAGACTTGTCGTGGTAATGACGTTCCCACAAACGCGGCTCCGCTGGCTCCAGGATCTACTGGGGCGCTCGCCTGGGCCTTTCTTGAAGGCCCAGAACTCTGGCGGTGGCGCAGAGCCCGCAGGCCCTGATCTGCACCTCAAAGGCACCCTCGGTGGGAATATAACAACAGTTTAGCAAGCCCTAGAGGGTGCGGAGCCAGAAATCTGCAGGGCGCTGGTCAGCAAGGGGGGGATGGGTGGAGAAGATAAAGGGCCTTGAATGCCTTCCCCAGCCCACAATCTGAAAGAAAGTGAAACTTGGAAGTTTCCTTAAGCCCAGTGCGGCGACGTCCGAGGGTGTAAAAATCCCACGCTCCCAGGCCTAGGATTTGGCCTACAGCTCATGCTCTGAGGCTGTGTCCGCTTGCTGGGAAGGTGTAAATGCTTGCGGCGGCCCACCTCCCAACTTCAAGCCACTGTGTTGGGCGGCGGGCCCTGGGGCAGCCCCTCAGGGTGAGTGGTGCGAGTGCTGGAAGTTGACCGTTTTCCGGGTGGAGCGTGGCGCTTAACCTCGGGCTGTGTTCAGCCAGAGAACTGTGATAGTGTGCAGGTGGGGAAAAGGAGTGCAGGGCAGAGCCGGAGGAGGGTGTCCCTCATGCTCTAAATCCCCCTTCCAGCTTGAGCCATTTCTCTAACTTTTGGGAGGGCCTCTGGCCTACTCTGCCCGGCTTGGGGAATTTGCAGCAGCCATCCGGAAGGAGAAATTGCCCTCAGCAAAAGGGGGAGGGGAGAGGGAGGGGTCCTCCCTCCTCTTGCCTTCCTTCCACCTGTTAAGAAAATCTTGGATTTGCAACACCCTTTACCCCCTCTGCAAGGACACACTTTGGAGACCTGGGAGGCCTGGAGATTTGCAAAAGACAGGCCTAGATGGAATCAGAAGTCGTTCCTAGAGCAACTCAGAGGCAGACCTACTGTTGGTGAATTTGCAGTATTCAAGAGAGAGAAAGACACACAAAAACTTTTTTATGGAGGACAAATGAGAAGTTTGACCAGAAAAATTAATTACTCCGTATTTCAAAGGATTACATCACGTCTTTCTTTTTAATTTTTTCTTTAAAACAATTCGCCAAAACAGAAGGAAAACATCTATAAAGCCCCGCTGGGGCGAGCCGGTCCCTGTGTGGAGCCGGGAAAGCCTGGACTGGCCAACCTGGACCAGGGGGTGGCCCCGGGGCCTGGGGGTTCCGCGTCAGCCGGGCACTGCGCCGCAAGCGCGCCCGCTTTAGTAACATCACCAAATCATGAAGGAACTCTCCCTGCTTTAATTAAAAAGGGGGATCTTGGGAAAACTGGAGCAGATTAGCACAGCGAAGAGTTGGTTCCCAGCGACTTATTTTGATGCATGCATGACACGAAGCACACATATCGGTATTTCCGCACAACTCCAGGAGCGGCTGTGAGTCTCCGTAGGAGTTCTGTATTTTGTCCACATTGCACCTACGAAACCCTTAGCCCCAACACCACGTTGAATTATCAGTCAGCCCTAGCTTCATACAAATGAGAGGAAAATCATTTAACCCCTGGAGCTGTCAACTAACCTCTTCGGGGTACAATTTTTATTTTACACGCGGCAATTAAAGGATCGCAAACCCCAGCCGAGCGACTGGAGCTGTTTGGCAAAATTCTCAACCTGGGGGTGGGGGGGGTGGGGGGGGGTAAGCGCAAAGCCAATAAAACTCCCAGGGCGCTGCGGCCCGAGGTGGTGGCTGCCGCGAGCGGAGGCGATCTCTTGTTGGGCAGAAATCCTGGAGTGACTTTGCCGGTCTTGGTTTGATGATTATATTTAATTGCGAAAGGGATAATAATTTCTAATAAAATTGGACGGGGCCGAAAGGACAGCGCGGTTAGCGCAGGCAGGGGTGAGGGAGAGGTGGTGAAAGCCGAGCCCCAGGCGCCGCCGCTTGGACCCTGCACGGTGCCGGGTTTTTGCGGAAGGCTTCTCCCTCGAGAAGGAGACGGAGAGGAAGAGGAGAGGGGCGGAATGGCGCGGCGGCGGCGACCGGAGGTGGCTGGGAGCGGGGCGCGCGGCTGGTCTCAGGGGAGATTCCTCGGCTCACAGGCAGGCGTGCGCTTTAGAAGCAAGTTCGCGGCTCCGAGAGGCCTTTATACCTGGGTCGGAGCGGCCGGCCGCAGATTGCGGTGCTGGCAAGCAATTGGACTATTGTTGATATGCTAATGAGGCGATTAGGCTGTTGGTAAAGAGCTGGAAAAGGGAAAAGTTTCTACCATTAGAGGGAGATCTCCGAGCGCACACGGGAGCTCTTTCCCTTCTCGCCTCCTCCCTCCTCCTCACCCTCCTCCTCCTCGCCCTCCTCCTCCTCCTTTTTGCCCTCCTCCTCCTCCTCCTCGCCCTCCTCCTCCTCCTCCTCGACCTCCTCCTCCTCCTCCTCCTGCGCTCACCGCCGGCAGCCGACACTTTGCGCTTACCCAGAGAGTAGCTCCACTTGGGTGCGAGGCGGAGAAGGGGGCAAATCCGTTCACGCCGATCCATGAAAATGCTTTGGAAACTGACGGATAATATCAAGTACGAGGACTGCGAGGTAAGCGCGGCGTTGGTTATCCTTGCGGCCGCAGGCTCCGAGCTCTACCTTCCCGCTCCTCCTCCTTTCCTCGCAGCCAGCTGCGAAATGCGGGTGGAACAAACTTTCCCCAACGCAGCGCCGGCCTCTCCAATTCGCCCGAAGAACTCAAGGGAGAAGCTGGAGAGGAAGGATGTGGACGCTGTCTTCTTTCATTTTCCTCCTTGGAAGCTCGTGTCCCACTTTCCCCCCTTCTATTTTCCGGCCAGCTTTGGGACTGCTTAAGAGTGGAAAGAGGAGCATGGGTTTTTGAGGCAGTTGCTGGCAATTGGGCATGCGTCTGTGCACCCTGCGTGTGTCTTGAGCGAGATTCTGGGAGCCCGAGTCACCAGGAAGAGAAAGGAAAGAGAAAAACCCATTTCCCTCCTTAAGTCCTCTCGGATCTTTCATAGTCCTTCTTTTATTTATTCATTTTTTCCCCTTTCCTTCCTTTCTATCTTCCCCTCCCCCTTTCTAAAAAAGAAGGGTCTTTTCTGTTTGGAGAAGGCGCCCGCACACTTCGCTCAGAGCTGTGTTGCACCTCCCAGTTATCGGGTTCAGTCTGGAAGCGCCCCTCTCCCAAATTGCTGCGGGGCTCGCTCTGGGTATCTGTGTTACTGAAGAAGTTCTAAGCACCTTCTCCCTTTGAGGGATACTTTGAGAGCATCCCTGGGGCGGAGGTGGGAGGGCTGCCCCGCGTGGAGCCGCCTAGTTGCCGGGTCCTCAAGCTGCGGGCCCTGGAGCCGCCCGGCGGTCGGCTGAGTGACCGTGGGAATCCTGGCCCGGCTGCACACGACCTCCAGTGCGCGGAGCCCGCGGCGCCGGTGGAATGCGCCTCTTTGGAGCCCATTTTAAAATCCAGGGTCTCCGGAGCTCGGCTTCTTAGGGCAGCCGGGGAAGCCCCAGCACCACTGGCCGGCCCGCGGGAGGCGCTGGGAACCCGCCTGGCTGCTCCCTCGCTACTCCCTCACAACCCCCCGCTGAAATAAGCGGAGGAGTCACAGGAGGGGGAGGGGGCCGAGGCCGATGATTACCTAAATAGGTGGTAGTCCCGGCTTTCGATATTTTTTTCTTCTCTGTTCCTTTCTTTCTCTTTGGCATTTGGAGCTGGAAATGTCTGGAGCAGAGGTCTGTGCGGGCGCAGCAGCGTGGGTCTCGTCTTCACTTGAAATCAGAACCCGGGTTTGTGTGAACGGTGTGTCACTGGTTCCCTTCCCCCTCTCCTCTCCGTCGACTATTTTAAAATCTTTCTCCTTTCCCGGGCTTTCCTTTTCGCCTTCCCCTCACCCCTTGGGGCACAGGGTGACATCCCGCGGGGACGAGCTCTTCTCTGGGGGCTCCTGCTGTGCGCCGTGCGGGGCGCAGAGACCCCAGGGCACACTAGCCGCTTTGTTTTCAGGCCCGTGGCGGGGGGGGGGGGGGGGGAGGGCGGGGGGGGGGGGAGGGCGGGGGGCGGGGGTACTCTGCGAACTGGTCCGAGTTAGCTCCTCAGTCTCCGCAGGTGAATTGTGGCCGCTAGGGCTGTGGCCCGAGGCTCGAGCATTTCACCTTCGCGGAGGCCGAATCCCAGCTCTGGGTGCCAAGCCCTCGGCGTGCGGGGTTCGAACCTCTGCACGGCGGTGGGCGCCTATGAGACCTAGGTGGGAGGCAAAGAACTTGAGGGACCCTGTGGGGGCGCGTGTGAATGTGTGTGTAAGTGAGGCAACGAGAGAGAGAGAGAGAGAGAGAGAGAGAGAGAGAGAACAGTGAGGGCTGTTTCAACAACTTTGACTGAGGTGGGCGAGCGCCGGAGCAGGGATTTCGGGTTTCCGAGCCGGCTCAGGGCTGTCTAATTATGTCGGGGCTCTGCAGGGACACGCAGGAGGCGAGGTGCCGCTTGTTCTGACAACCCAGCGGGCGGACTGGCAGCGACGGCAGCCTTGCCGCGCTGGGAGCGAGCGAGCCGTGTCAGCGGATTGGGGGGGGGGGGGTGTCGGGCGGGAGTGGCCCAGCCAGTCGGACGGGTTTGCGCCGGGAGCCGGGAGCCCGTGCCAGCGGCGCCCGGGCTGGGCCGCTTAGCGTCTCTGCGCGCCCCGGACCGCGTCCCGGCTCTCCCTCTCCGAGCCCCTGCCCCGAGAGCTGAGCGCGGGGCGGCAGCTGCCACAAAGCGAACGGCCTGGGCTGTCCGAGGGAAGCTTGAGCGGCGGCCGAGGCGAGGGCCAGTGGAGCGGGCGGGCTGGCCGGTCCCGGGCGGGGCGCCGGGCCATGGAAGAGCGGCGCGGAGGCGGGCAGCCGAATCCCGAGTCCCAGGCCCGGCTGCGGAGCGGAGGAGTCCGTGGCCGGAGAGGGCCGGGCAGCACCTCCCGCGCGGAGAGCCCGATGAATGCTCGGACGCGGTCCCCGGCAGCTCCTGCCCGCGACACGCGGCCCCCACGGTATCCCGAGGTCTGCCCCAGCCTTTTAGGTCTGATTGTCCTCGCTCGCTTCCTCTCCCCCTCCCCCTCCCCCTCGGCCTCCCCCTCCGTGCGCTCCGGCTCGGCCCCCTCCCCCTCCTTCCCTCCCTCCCTCTTTCCCTCCCTTCCTCCTCTCGGGCTCTCCCTCCTTCCCTCCCTCCCCGCTCCCCACTCTGGGCTCCACTCTCTCACCCACACTTTCTTTCTCACACACGCACGCAGACACATTCTCCCTCTCTGCGCTCTCTCCCTCGGTTTCCCTCGCTCCCTCTTTCTCTTTCACTTTTGCATGCCCTGCAACCTTTTAAAATGTTGCCCCTTCCCTGTGATTCGCCAGACGCCGCGCCGCGGCCCCCCGCGCGCTCGCCCGCTCCCTCTCTCGCCCGCTTTTTGTCTCTCGCGCTCCCTCTCCCCACCTCCGATTTGCTACACTGAGGCTCCCGTCAATGGACTGCATTGAGAGCCGGCTCCGGCGCGAGTTGCCTCTCCGCTTCACGCTCGATTTCCAGGCATTCTTCCCTTATTAAGTATTCGTGTAATATTAATAGTCATGAATATCTGCTATTAGGAGGCTCCAGGAACGCTGCCCAGCGCGGTTATTAGAAGCTCAAGCGAAGCCGCCGCTAAGAAAAGAGGGGAGACACGGATTAAGGAACACGCACATACACACAGACACACACACACTTTTTTCTTTTTCCTTTTTTTGGGGTTTTTCATTTTTTAAGGAACTTTGAATCATAACCGATCACGGCAGGATAGAGACCGTGGGTTCGACCAGCTGAAGGCGCCGCTCGAATCGGTGGTTCAAGTTCGGATGGACCAGAGCGGGGCTCCAGCGCTCGGGGGAGTGTCTGCGCCGTGACTGGAGTCCTGGGTGGCGCGGGGCTCTCGGCGCCTTTTGTGTGGGGCGCGCTCGGGCGGCGGGGCAGCCGGGCTCTCCAGGCTTGCTTGTTTTATTCCACCCTGACTCGTTACCCCAGACTCTTCGCAGATGTTAGTTCACAGTTTTTCAGCTATGGTGAGTCCCATCCCCACCCCCATCCCTGTTTCCTTAGGAATTCTCTTCTGGAAACCTGGTGCTGCGGAGCTGCCCCAACCTCGGGTTTCGCGCTCAGGTTTCCTTCAGGGCACCCTTTCCCCATTTGCATTTCGCTCTTTCCCTCTTTTCTCTCGCTTTTTTCATTCTTTAATCGAATGCATTACCCCCCGCCCCCGCTCGACCTCTCCCGGCGCGCAGACCTACCTCGCCGCTACTTCCCCAGGCGTGTTCCTAGCCACGTTCATCCTTATTTCTTTGCGTCTTCACTTGTTCCCGAGTTGTTCTCAACGTTTGATGCTTAATCCATATGCAGGAAAAACGCTGCCCGGTGTGTCCCCTGCCCTCAGGGCCGGGGCTGAACCTCCCAGGGTTCGCACCCCCTGGAATCAACTCTGTTCGCTTGTTTGGCAAGCGAATCGCAATAGAGGAACATAAAGTCTGGCGTTTCTTCTGCCCTTTGGGGCTGGGGTGCAAGGGGCGGGAGCCTCCGCGCCGGGTTGCACCTCTCTCTTTTAAACCCAATAAGGCTGAATCTTTCTATTTTAAACCTTGACTTGACGTCCCCCCTCTCCCCATCCATATTGTAAATCGACCCTATTGAGAAAAATGCTCCTAACTGAGAAAGCGGAAAAGACAGAACCCCATCCTGCAGTTAAAACCTTCTTTAAGCTGGTAATTTAAAGGTGTGCTTTCGTTACAGCCCCTCTACGAAATGTTTCTATTTAAATAGTCATGAAAATGGTAATAGTCTTTGAACGTGTATGATTTTTTTCTCCCTCCAAATAAATGGAACAGGGTAAACAATAACGCAGTGGCAGGCAGGTTCAAATCCGGGGGAAAAAGAAAAGGCCGCTTCTACTGTTCAATATTTAGCAGGAATTTTAATTTTCCTTAAGGGAGGTTTCATGCTGCAGCTTAATGGGCTGTATTCTGGGAGGCCTTTTTCTGTCCCCCCCCCCCCACTTTGAAAGAAACGCCTAAACAGAGCCTCTCATGCCCCCACATTTGCACGATCTAATTCTCTGCGTTTTTGGAAGAAGCCCGTTTCACTTCTGGGGTACCGAAATGAACAACTCAGAGCTCATTTCTTTCGGCGGCCTGCCGACGGGAATGAACGGTTTCCCACGCAGTCTTGCGGAGTGGATTTAGAGTGGACAGATGTAACTCGACGCCTGATTTCTTGTTCTCCCCCCCCCCTTCTTCTTCTTCTCTCTCTCAGGACCGCCACGACGGCACCAGCAACGGGACGGCGCGGTTGCCCCAGCTGGGCACTGTAGGTCAATCTCCCTACACGAGCGCCCCGCCGCTGTCCCACACCCCCAATGCCGACTTCCAGCCCCCCTACTTCCCCCCGCCCTACCAGCCTATCTACCCCCAGTCGCAAGATCCTTACTCCCACGTCAACGACCCCTACAGCCTGAACCCCTTGCACGCCCAGCCGCAGCCGCAGCACCCGGGCTGGCCCGGCCAGAGGCAGAGCCAGGAGTCTGGGCTCCTGCACACGCACCGGGGGCTGCCCCACCAGCTTTCGGGCCTGGATCCTCGCAGGGACTACCGGCGGCACGAAGACCTCCTGCACGGCCCACACGGGCTTAGCTCAGGACTCGGAGACCTCCCGATCCACTCCTTACCTCACGCCATCGAGGACGTCCCGGTAAGAGGCCGCACAGGCGGTGCGAGGGAGAACTCAGCCCCTGCTCACCCACCCCCAGAGAAGATTAATCAGGACACACAGACTGTGGCCCGGGGTTTCCCTCAATGGCATTTACTTCTTCAAAATTCCATTTTATTTTTTGGGCGGACACTTGGAGAACCCACATAAACGACCGAATTAAAAAATTAAAAAGTAGTTGAGAGTTATAGCCCTAGAACAATGGTTCCTGGAGCTCCTTCAAACAATGCCTGCATTACCATTTCCACCGACACAGAAATAAATCAGATGAATGTCACCATTAACAATATCTGCCCCTCTCCAGGACAGTAAACTGTTTCGATTGGGAGAGGATCTAATTCCACCGCTGCGTCTGGCGAGGGGGATTTATCCCTATCCTGGAAAAGATGTTAAATTCAACCAAAAGAACTCATTAAATACCCTAGGAGTTTAAAATAAAGTGTGAACAACATATTAAGAAAATTATTTCTACCGGATTTCATAAGCACTAGTGATGTCTAAAAGTTCTGTGTGTAGCTTACCCTGATTAGAGAATAGTTAAGTAGCAAATCGGAGCAGAGGGACATTAAAATGAAGCCTTCTCCTCCTCCTAGGGGTGCTAAGTGCTGACCTCATAAATCATTAGCTGGGTTTCCAACTCCTATCAGAACCTGCTACACCCTAGATTAAATTAAATGTTTTGAGACTATTGGGCAATACATTATTTGAGTTCTAATCCAGTTATCGATAAATGCAGTTTAAAACGATTTCTGAATAAGCATGGTATTAGCACATTTACTGTTTACAGTGTAAACCAGGCTATTGATAATTTGAAAATACTTTCTGAAATTAAATTTAAACCAGCATCTCTGTTTCAATTCTACGTATTTATGGTTTCCTCACAACCCTCCTGAAATGGAATTAGAATGAGCCAATAATTTTATTAAAGCTGTAAAGGCTCTGTTAATGCTGCTTTTCTTTGGAGAGGAAATGTATCTGGATGTGATTTTTACTAAAATGCTATTTCAAATTAGTGCATCAAATATTGCAGCAATATGTCCGTTGACAGTTTAATGATTACTGCATTAGATTGCAAAGAAAATGGTCAGATGAACTTACCTGCTTGCTTGGTGAATTTAAAACATTATTTAAGTTACATAGGAAAATAGAAAATTTATTACAGCTCTCATTTGGCCCAGTTAATAACTGAAATTTGTTGGTTATATTCAGCAGCCTTGCATGGAAAGAAGGAAAGCAGGCACTTGATCCATTGTGGGGTTTAGAAAGCATTGTGTGTATGTCTGTGTTCATAAATGTTTTTGGAAACTGTGCATTTCTTGGGAAGTAAAATAAGAGGAGCAGTAGTTGAGAAAAAGCAATTAAAAAACAAACCTGGAAGTTGTGATCATTTCAGTTCCCCTTCCCAAAGAGTCTCTGAATCCTTTTTCTAACCTGCTCTTTGGACATATTTGAATTGCAAAATGCACTGCAGCCCTTTGGAATTACTGTGAATTAGAATTGCTCTACTTTGCAAAAATTCCAAAGTGGCTGGTGTGAATTCTTAACACCTGTATAGTCACTTTTTGTGGTGAAATTAGTCAGTAGGAGAAATTAACCAAAAGATAAATAAAAACAAGGAAACCCAGTTGCTGCTCTTCCCCACCCTCCCCCACCTATTAAGAAAAAAATTCTTTCAAAGGAATTTGGGTCAGGAAAAGGGTTGTTTTCAATTTTCCCATTGCTGCAACAGTTAACCTTAATAAGAATGACTGCTAAATATTTAAGAAAATCAAATTGATGGTGAAAATTATTTAATCATTAATATCTCAGTGGGGTTTTAAACTTAACAATCTTCCCTGTATGGACAAGGTCTAGAAATAACACAAATAAAAGTATTATGCCACACTACATTTACTTTATGGGTTTAGGGTGCATGCATAAAGGGATCATATTTCCCCATATAGTTAAAACACAAGAACTGCAGCAGTAGTCATTTCTGAACATTTCTCAATTTAATTATACTTAAATCCAGAAGCACTTTAGGCAAGTTACAAATGAGAGCATTGAGTATAATAAAACCTGTAATAAAGCAACTTAGTACCATCCACCCGGAATCATTGCGATCAGGCACAATTAACAGGAGCATAAATCCAAGACAGAATGGAAAATGTTCGAATCGGTATTATTGTTGGACAAAGACTAGAGAAGGAAGTAATAGTTTTTTAAATGGTAATGCCTGTGTTTGGTAACGATTGCGAAATCTTCTATCTCAGCAGCCCTGGTGCTAATTTGTAAACACAGCCAGACATTATATTGCCTGTCAGTTTCTGCATTAGAAAACATGATTTCATTTTACTTTCTAATCACGTTTTGACTCTAGCACACACACGTATACCCATCCATCTGTTTAAAAAAAAAAAAAAAAGGAGAGAGAGAATGAGATAGAAGGAAAAAAAAAAAAAAAAACCCACACCAACAAACCCGCTGTTGGACAACAGGGGGAAAAATACCCTCAGAGGTTTTTGCTTTTGTTTTAATCGTTTTCATATTTGTTTCTCACACCCAGTTTAGGCTGTAATCGTCTTTAAAAATTATTTTTAGTTTTCCATAAGTGAAGGTGTGTATACGCCTTTGCTTTTTATTACGTTACCTAAAACGCTTACAACACTCCCCTGTTACTCCCGCCTCTGTCATTTCTA
Organism: Lutra lutra; assembly: GCF_902655055.1. NCBI lineage: Eukaryota > Metazoa > Chordata > Mammalia > Carnivora > Mustelidae > Lutra > Lutra lutra. The sequence continues at coordinate 17,121,261 of NC_062283.1, forward strand.
TTGTGTTTCCCTAGCTTTTGCTGCCTCAACACTGGAACCGCTAAAGTCCGAAGCCGCTGAGGCGCCAAACTAAAGCTAGGTGCATTTTTAAAGGTTAAACTGACTTTGTGAGAAAGATTAGGTGCTCCCAAACTTGGTTTAATTTCCAAAGAAAGTTTTATTCCCCCTCCCCCATCTCCTTCAAACATGGATTATTTGCTGGGGGAGGAGAAATTGGCTGTGGGTGCGCAGTGAAACCTCTTGAGTTCCAAAGCCTCAAATTCCAATAAGCCAAGAAGAGATGTTTATATATAAATGTCACTATACAGGAGGGGGAAATTTTGATTCTACACCTTCCCCTCCCCCCATCTTGCACAGAATATTCATTTCCTTTTGTTTTGATTACACACTTACATCCATGTGTATCCTTTTGTTGCAGCATGTAGAAGACCCGGGTATTAACATCCCAGATCAAACTGTAATTAAGAAAGGTAAGCCATTTCCTTCTACATTCCAGGCATGTCCTTACAGGCATAGTGCTATTTAAAAGAACTCTCAGAGCTGTATTTATTTTTTTCAAATAGGATTTCCTAAAGGCTCAGAATTAGCAAATAGATGGCATAGAACAGCCATGCTTTAAATGATCGGCTTTCAGTATGTTAGTAATGGCAACAGGCTAGCTTTGTTCATGATCTGACCATTTAATTTAGTTTAATGATATCTAGACAGACACATGAAATCTGTAATAGTTGAACTGATTTGGAAGTGGCATTTCAATTTTGAAATGGTTTAATAGTTTAGTTAATCCGTTGTGTAAGTGGCCATGAGTATTAAGAAGTGTATAATGCTAAAATAGTGCAAATAATTCAACATCAGTATGAGAGTTGTGTCTTTTGTACCACTCCTTAGCAGAGGAAGAAAAAAACTTTCATGTTCTTCAATTTAATTTCTCATTAGCTGTTTAAGGGTTTTTAAACTTTGTGAATTAGGTTAACAAAAATTTGGCTTTTGGATAAAATTAGCATCTTGAAGATGTCAGGATTATTAGCATAATTGTTCAGAGCAGAAATTGTTTTTAAAAAGTGTCAAGTGATTTGGATGGATTTGTAATTTGTATTGTGTTTAGTGAGTAGAAATAAAGTTTACTGGATTAAATGCTATTCACAGCAGCTTTTTGTTGTTGTTGTTATAGTAGCAATGTTACATTGCAGGATTCTAGGCACCACCAGAGGACGATGCTATATAAAACTGTTCTCATTTCTAACCCCAATCAGTATATTGTTAGCTAGTTTAAAGTTTCATTTTTGCATCTGTGAAGTCTTTGTCACGTCAAATTAGATGTGCAAGGGATAAATCTTAAGAGATGCTCTTTCCAAGTCGACATGATAATTGGCTCTTTTATTAGTAATCTCTCAAGAGTTCGTTTAACTCCTATTGTCTCTATTAGCCTCCCCAGAGCTATTAATGTCACAAGTGATCTATCCAAAACCTAGAGCCCCCCACCTCCCCATACATCTAGAATATCCCCATTAAGGAGGGAGGAGTACTGAGGAGAATGTATGCATATTATTATATATGTCTCCTTGTGGAATTTTAAAATACAAATGCATACAGTACGTAAATGGTTGTGAATGCATCTGAATTATACTGGTGTTGAGAAATGTAACATGGTAGTACACTTTTTCCTGGTCTTGAATTTTTTTCTATGGTGGGGCCGACAAGGAAGAGCTTGTGATTTTGCCTAGTAAGAATATATCCTCTCCACTTGCCAATGAAGACACTCAAGCAGACAAGGATATTAACTCTTTGCTCAACAGAAGGGCATTGATAGAGCCTATGGTAGGCCTGTTTATCTTTCTTCTCTCCCAGTTCAAAATGGGACTGTGGAATGCATTTCTAAACGGTCCTTTTTAAAACTAAACATAGGAAAGGGCCTATTTATCAAAAGGATGGGACACTTGCCGTGTGTGTGACCAGAGAATCCACCACCTCCCAGCTTGGTGCCTTAGCTGAAATGTTCACATACAGGCCACTTCAGCCATCTAAACTCTCTGCTGATCTTTGTAACAATTTCTCCCCAACACTGAACTCCCCACCCTACAAAACCTCCAAAGTACACATAGCTTGCTCTCGCTGTGCAAACGTAATCCCCTCCCCTGCACCCTCTGCCCGTACTGCAGCACCTCTCCTCGGATGAGAGCCCTGAGGGTCACAATTTCACTACCATTTCTAGACAGCACCCTGACGGCTAACAGGAAAGGGTCGAGGCAGAAGCACAATCCAAGCTGGTGGGGCGAGGTGGGGGCGCCTCCCGGCCGCCGGGCGGGGTGCGCCGAGGGGATGAGGCTTGATCCCCAGAACGGGAATACAGCAGGGAGTAGGACAGAAGGTGGGGTAAAGGAACCACAGGATTTTTCAGGGCTGGAAGGAAAGTGGGGGTTGCGGCGCAAGCCGGGGCGAGAGCCGGGGTCGGGCAGGACTTGGGAGGGACCCCCGACGCCCACACGCAGCTTCCCCGTCTGTCTCCGCAGGCCCCGTGTCCCTGTCCAAGTCCAACAGCAACGCCGTCTCCGCCATCCCCATAAACAAGGACAACCTCTTCGGCGGCGTCGTGAACCCCAACGAAGTCTTCTGTTCAGTTCCGGGTCGTCTCTCGCTCCTCAGCTCCACCTCGAAGTACAAGGTCACGGTGGCGGAAGTACAGCGGCGCCTCTCACCGCCGGAGTGTCTCAACGCTTCGCTGCTGGGCGGAGTGCTGCGGAGGTGAGGCCCGGCACCGCCCTGCCCGCCCCGCCCCGCGGCCTGGGGAAACACTGCGCCTGCGCTTGGGCGGCGACGCAGACGGGCCTCGCGCCACGGCCCTCCCTTCGCGGGAAAAGAAAGGGGCGGGGAGAAGGGCGTAAAACGGGGTGGGTGGGAGCTAGGGGCGGGATGAGGCGGCGCGCGCCTGCGCTCTCCGTAGCCTTCTCGCGCGCTCGACGTTCCAGCGCGCGCTCGGTTTCGTCGCCGCAGCGCGCTCCCCGGGCCCTCCGCCCCCAACCCAACTGCTCGCGCGCACGCGCAGCTCACTGCACCGCGGGTTCAGTCCCGGCTGCTACAGCGGCGGGGCGCCGTGCAGCCGCCTTTTCCCTCCTCGCGTACACCTTGCACGCCCTGGAAAACTTCCTCTCAGGCGCCTTACTTTGTCTTACCTCCGTGTAGGGTCTCCGAAGGTAACCCACCGTCCCTTGAATAGGGTTTTAAGTAGAAGACATTGGCTTTCTCTTGAGTCCGCCGCCCAGCCACCCCACCCCACCCCACCCCACCCCGCGTCACCGTCACCTCTGGCCAGACGGCGACTCCCGGTGCCTAAGGCGCTCACATTAGTGGTTCCCAGGTACTGCTGCCGCGACGTGCTCCAGGCAGCACGCATGACACGTGTACGTGCATTATGTGTAGTCGTTACCCACCAGTCATGTTACATACGTGGCTAGGGATACACGTCTCAGCCCTGTGAGGTCGGAATGATAAGATTTGATAAGGGTCTGCGAGGTGAAGCACCTTCCCTCAGGGCAGGTTTCTCCCTGCTTTGGGCTTCCCCCTCTTAGGGTTCCACCCAACTTTGTGAGTGGTGGGTGTTGGGTTGAACTTTCCCAGATGATCTTTTTTCCTTTCCTTTTTTTTTTTCTTTTTTTTTTTTTTAAGTAGACCAAGAACTTCACAGTTTGCCCCTTATTTATTTATTCATCAGTGGACCCATAGTCCCGCTCTGATGGGCATGTTCCACACAAAGCGTATAAAACCATTTTTGGAAGGTTTCAGACATCAGCTTTTCCAGTTGTTTTCTTCCTCCTTCACAGTCATTTTGGCTTCCTTTGGTAATCTTTCCCTGACAGATCTGAAACCGCCCTCTGCTTTTTCCTCCCCTTCCCCCACCCCCAGTATTGGAGACTGTTTACCTAGGGGAGTATAATCTAATCCACACAATTAAAGAGCACTTGAGTAGGGAATAAAATCTGAAATTAATTAATTTGCTGTTTTATTTAAACAATTTATCTTAACCACTTTCTGATTATGGGAGTCTATGTAGACATCTATTTAGAACCACCTCCATTGTCTCTGAAATCAGTGAAATTTTTAAAGGCCAATACCGGCTTTTGACATTTCCGGTTAGGCTACTGACATAGCATGTAAACAGTTGTTAAAATGAATTTCCCATTGGGGTTAAAGCCAGAGCAGGAAACGTGAGAGTGATGATAACTTTGGTTACTCTGAACAGCCTAACAGTGGTTCTAGCAAAGACAATTTAAAGACCCCATTGGGATTTGTGTGATTGTAACAACAGGGAAAATACACAGTAATCAGTTGAACTCAAAAATACCTCAAACCCCAGAGATGAGAACCCTGTTTGTTTGTTTGTGGTTCTTCTTTAGAGAGTTGGGGAATCAAAACCTTCCAACCTGCCACCAGGGTTGCAGGAATAACTGAACACAGGGGGTGCTCTACAGTTTAGCCTTTGTCTCCCATGAGCTTTCCCTACCATTCCTTCCTAGGTTTCCCTCCCTTAAGTGTCTCGGGGCCATGATTCTCAATTTTTAAAAAGCACATGTTAGGTTGTCAGAGTGACTATAATGTGACTCAGAGCCACCCAATGTTTTCTAAATCCCTTTCTTGCATGTATTTGTGAAACAGGGCGAAGTCTAAAAATGGAGGAAGATCTTTAAGAGAAAAACTGGACAAAATAGGATTAAATCTGCCAGCAGGGAGACGTAAAGCTGCCAATGTCACCCTGCTCACGTCACTAGTGGAGGGTAAGCGAGTCCACTTGCTAACAAGAAGGGAACTGTCTTCTGGGAAAATGGATAATACTCTGTGGCCAGATGTTTGGTTGTATTTTGTGTCAGTTGGGCAGTTTCTTTTTTTTTTTTTTTTTTTTTTTTTTTCTGGCGAATATAGCTGGAAGGGAACAGAATCCTGGCACGTCAAAAAACTATTTGCACTTACTCCTGTCCTCCTTTCTTCTTCCCCTTTGCCATAAAATTCCACCTTCCTGAACCCAATTCTGACCTAAACAAAGTGAAAATTTAAGAACTGCATATTCTCTCCAAGTTCCTGTCTCCTCCACAGAGCTCAGCAGTAAATCACTTAAGCTATTCTGACATCTGCGTTTGAGAAATGCGTGACCATTACTTCCTGAATTAATTTGGGAATCTTTGACCTGCATCCTGATTTAAGACCGTCCTGAAAGCTCAGGGTTATATGCCCTTTTAGTTTTTGTTTTCCAAACATATGCTCCCTTATCTCTTACTTAATTGTGCTTCTCTAGTGGAGGGGAAGAAAAGTAAGTGAACAATCTTAGATTTTGAATTGTTGGGCTAGGAAATAAAAAAGAAACACAAGCCTTGCTGAAAGTTCCTCATGGCAGTTTTTAACACACACACACACACACACACACACACACACACACACAGCTTCCAACCCCTTTAAAACAAAAGCTACCCCTGTTCTCACTCTGTGCCCTAGATACACTGTCATCAGAATCCACTCACATTCCTACTTCCTCCTGATTCCTTTTAAGTTCTTCTGATAGTAAATTGGCTTAAGTTTAGATGTGTTAGAAGGAATGTCTAAGCTGTCTTGCGTTTTCCTTTGTGTTGTGTTGGAAATGTCTCCTGCCAGTGGAAAAAGAAAGACACTTAAATGATCAGGTAGATATCAAAACTACCATTTATATTTAAAGAAGGCATTTTGTCTTCTTTACACCTTAGAGTTGAGGAGATAGATCACAGTGGAATTTGGGTTCCAGCTTTATAAAGAACTGTAGTAAAGTTTAAAATCACACACTTGAGGAGGACTCCCAGGAGGCAATCTGTGAACAGTGTTAAAGATGATAACATAACTGTTAAATAATAAGCAGTTCTTCGGGGCCAGAAGCTCAACAACAGTAGCTTTGCATTAAAAATACCATGAGTACATACAGAACCCACTATGCATACCCCAGAAGAATTAAGCTCAGAGGAAATGGTCGAAGTGGCTTTGGGTGTCGTGTGAGAGTGTGCGTGTGAGAGTGTGCGTGAGTTTGGGGGTTGAGTCCTGTTCCAGGGAGGCAGTTTCTGGAGAACTGTTATTGTTTGTGATCCGCTCCATTTTATGGAAACAAGCTCTGCAGAGAGGGCTTTGATGCTCTAATTGGCGCATGCGTTCTTCCGGAGCTGGAGCTAATGGCAGGAAGCCCTGCAGTAAAAGCCAACTGGTTCAGGAAATTAAAACCAAAGATTCGAAAATCAGCAACACAGACAGACTCAGTGGAGTGACCCTCAAATCCTCTTGGTTAATCGGTTTGGATGAACAGATAATTATATGCGATCAAGTTAAAATGTAAACCTTGAGTTGTTCCCCTTGCAGAAAAACTCAGCGAGTAATTATGAATATCATTTATGAATGTGTTGATAGGTGCGAGGTTGGAATACAAGGAACATTTTAAAAGAGAAGTTGGGGAAATGTCATCAGGGATCAGGGTGGGTGGGGGATGGGACCGGAGGGTGGTGGATGGGATTTACATTTTCAAGTCATATTGGCTTTACTGGGACAAGTGGCCATTTTTCCGGATAAATTCATCTGCCAGATCCTACAGAGAAGGAAATAAAATGCCTGAAACGAGAAAACAAGTAGTTTGTGTTTTCTTAAACATCTGGGTTAAGAAAATAAGAGTGTTGGGAGGAAAATCTGACCTCAACTCTTTTCATTCTCTTGCGCTCACCTCCCCTCTCGCCTCCTGCCAGGAGAAGCAGTCCACCTAGCCCGGGACTTTGGGTACGTGTGTGAAACTGAATTTCCTGCCAAAGCAGTAGCTGAATTTCTCAACCGACAACATTCCGATCCCAATGAGCAAGTGACAAGAAAAAACATGCTTCTGGCTACAAAGTAAGGCATTTACCTTACCTCTCCGGGGTCTCTGTCTTACTGTCAAGAGAAACAACCAGAATTGTTTCTGGTCACACTTTTCTCCTCTCTTCGTTTGGCGTTAATCAGCTTTGTTGTCATAAATAATTGAAATTACCAACCCAGTCTTAGAATCCATACTCAGCCTTAAAGGGGAAATGTAGGTGGGATCCTTGGTGTGCTCCTATTCTTGTCCTCTCTTCTGCTCCCCCTTTTAAGTTAAAACAAAAAAAGTGTGTATGGGGGTGGAGTATGGTAGGGGTGTGTTGGAAGCTGAGTGTGGATTGGTGACTATGTTGTTTTAGAAAGACCAGCATTGAGTCTGTAAACGGGTAAAACAGGCTTGCTTGTATCAGTTTTTGTCTCCTATCAATATGTTCTCCGAGAGCAAGGATTAAGCAGTGGCCTGCAAAATGTGCAAGCCAGAAGTTGTCCTAGTTTCAGCCTTAATCCCTTATCCCATTTCTTGCCTTTCTTTCACCTCCCTCCTGGAAAGTCTCTCTCTGTCTCTGTCTCTCTCGCAAGCACACAAACACACACACAGCCCACAAGGTTTAGCCTACAGGCGAGATGTCAAATAGGTTTCAGAATGGCCCAAGTTATATTCCCATCAGTGCTTGGGCTGAATAGGCTTCTCCAGGTGGTGTGTGAAAAGAAAATGACTGTTTTGATATGTTTTCTGGAAATTAAAAGGCTTGTTTGGAAGCCCTTAATTATCAAAGTTGATGTCACAGGAGGGCTTGGAACCAGAGGGCAGAGGCTGAGGCCTCAGGTGGGGCAGTGTTGTCCTGGGGACATCAGCTGGCCTTGGAGAAGGCAGCCTGCCAGTGCTCCCCCATTCTCCCTCTTCCCCATCTGCCTCATACCAATACCCCCATCCCCTCCAGACTGATGCTGCCCCAGGAAGACCCCACCTAGGCCTTGCTTCCCAGATTCACAGACAGCTTCCAGTGTACAGGCCTCTGCTGTCTGTATTTCCGACTTCTCAAGACCCTTTCTGAGATTTCAGCTTTTTCTCTTCCCTTAGCTTCCTAAGCACACCTGTGTTCACAATTTTTCCTCGAAATGGGGAAATTGAAATTGAAGCATCTATTTCTTCTCAGAAATCAGTCTGAGGGGCACCTGGGTGGCTCAGTTGGGTAAGCGTCCCACTCTGGATTTTAGCTCAGGTCACGATCTTAGGGTCTTGAGATCTATCCCTGCCTCTCAGACTGGGGCTTGGAGCCTGCTTGAGCTCCCTCTGTCCCTCTTCCTCCCCAGCACTCTGTCTCTCTCTCTGAGCTGGCTGTCAGTATCAGTCTGCATTGTCCCCAAGTAACCGATTTTTTGTGCATTTATTTAAAAGCAAAACAATCCCAAGAAAAGTTTGCCTTTCTGTCTGCATCCGCCTGATTTGTAGGATTTCATCCCACCAACTGAGGTCTCTCTAGAACAGAGCTGGAAGCAGGTCTCTCTGATATTTTGAACAGGACAACTGATGGCTGCATGCTATTGGCTATTGGGAAATGCTTTTGTTTCTGACTCCTCATCCCTCTCCTCCTCCTTTGTTTTGTTTCTCTTCTAAACATGTGCAATGTTTCTCTGTGTCAGGGGTATTTGGTGTGAGTGAGAAAGAAGGGGGCTAGCCGTTAGGTGTAGCTGGGGAGCGACAGAGGGAGAATTTGTGAAGGTAGGAAGGGCCACATTCAGTGGAAATGGAGGGGTGACTGGGTCTTCCGGCTTGTGCCCCTCCCCAAGTCTGTCTCTGGGGCCTTGGGTCAGGTCAGGGTTCACTGGATTCCGGTGGAGGTAACTGCAGGGAGAAAGGTTTTCTCTTTGCTGCTCACGCTGCCCACAGGGGAGCCTCAACTCTCTCTCTCCCCACTCCCCACCTCCCTCTTTCTCTCTGCTTCACTTGTGCTGCAGACAGATATGCAAAGAGTTCACTGACCTGCTGGCTCAGGACCGATCTCCCCTGGGGAACTCGCGGCCGAACCCCATCCTGGAGCCAGGCATCCAAAGCTGCTTGACCCACTTCAACCTCATCTCCCACGGCTTCGGCAGCCCAGCGGTGTGCGCCGCGGTCACAGCCCTGCAGAACTATCTCACCGAGGCCCTCAAGGCCATGGACAAAATGTACCTCAGCAACAACCCCAACAGCCACACGGACAACAGCGCCAAAAGCAGTGACAAAGAGGAGAAACACAGAAAGTGAGGCTGTCCTCCCTGCCCTGCCTCTCCCGCCTCACCAGTCCGGCGAGCCCACCCACCCAGTCTCCAGCCCCCTACTGCCTCGGGCAGGTGACAGCTCCGGGACCAGCGCTCCGCCCCCCCCCCCCCCCCCCACTGCTGCTATTGCTGATGCTGCCGCCACCACCGCCACCACCTTCAGTCCCCCAGACGTTGGGGGACTCTCTGCCGTCAGCGGGCCAGCACCTGCTGACTGGGCCCCTAGCCTCGAAGTCCCTCGTCGGCACCAACTCCCCTTTGCCCTCCTGTGGAGCCTAAGAGAACAGAACAGGCCTTGGAGCCAGCAAAGAAAAGTTCTGTCCAAGTTTGTGAACGATTTTTAAAAAAAAAACAAAAACACAAAAAACCCAACAACTCAACAACCACCACCACCACAAAAAAGCTAAAAACATTTTTTTCTAAAAAAAAAAATAATAATAATAATAACATAAAAATTAAAAAAGAAAATACTATATGCGCTTCATGGGACTGAATCACCACCTTCCCTTACATACTTCAGATTGTAGCCATACTTTAAAAAGAAAGGCGTAAAGGAAAATGACATTTTTATCAGTATTGTGAATAAACTTGAACACAAATACACGAAGTTCCATGTCATGTCTTCAGTTGTAGAAGTTTTTTCCTCTCCAAGGTAAAGCGACCAACTTGAACTTTCTCTGGCAACACGATTCACAGTTATATAAGGGAATCCGTGTTCACGTCTCTGTATATATTTATTTATGTGTAATTTAATGGGAATTGTAAATATGGTGAGTCTGTTTTAAGCCTCTCTCTTTTTTTTTTTTTAATTTATCTGGTGATCTCGTTTACCTCTTGTTTAGTGGGTTTTGAATCTTCCCTATTAGTTCTTCATGTGGTTCATGGTACTTATTTAGAAATTCAAGTTTTGGGGGACTTCTTTTCCCCCCTCTGGGATTCATGAATTTAGCCCTGTTGTAGCATGTGAAAGACGACAATGAAACAGCTGAACAGAATTTTAAAAAGTAAAATAAAATTTTATATATAATTAGTACTACATTTAGCATTTCATTGAACTGAAAGAAAAAAGTTGATATCGGACCCTGGAAAGATTTTTAAACTTGAGTGGTTTGATAACCCTTCTATGTATTGTGGGGAGAAAAAAAAAGTTTATTTTATTTCACTGTCCTCCCTTGAAAGCATCATTTGAGCAATAAATGAGTATTGTCTTTAAACCAAGGGTAAGGGATTCCCCCCACCCCCACACTCTGTCTCTCTCTTTCTCGCTCTCTCTTTTTGTTCAAAGAACTTCAAACATTTGGGACCACCTGGTATTCTGTATCTTCACTGGCCATTTTGGAAGCAGTTCGAGTTGTATTGTATTGAGTTGTGCTGGCGTAGTTTCCATGCCTGTCAATGTATCATAGTCCTTTGTTGCCCAGATAAATAAATATTTGATACGCTTTATGTCGATTTTTTTTTTATTCAGTGGCTGTCTTTACCCAGGCGTATTTTTGTTCTTGGCCGTATTTTTTATTCAGTATGGTTACAGTAATTGAGTTTAACTCTCCCTTGGCAATTGCTCCTCACAATAAGCAGCTGAACCCGCTGTTTCCCTCAAGTATAATAAAAACTTACTTTCAACTTGGAGTTCAGAGCAGGGTATCATTTCGATATTCCACGGAGTCTGTATTCAGACAAATGACACAATAAAACCCAATGTATTCTTTTGGATAAAATATTGTTTGTACTGCTAAAGAAACGACATACTATCTTTTCCTTACTAGAAACATTAATTTTATTATTAAAAATAAAGTTTTATTTTATTTATGTTGATCCTTTAGGTTTTCATTTGTGTTCTGGAAACCACCATATAAAACCTTCAGAACCAAATGTTAAGGATGACAAGGAAGATGGAGAACAGAACAGAAGACCCTCCCCCGCCCCCCCCCCCCCCCCACCTCCAACTACTTTGGAACCTGTCTTAGAGGATAACTGAAATTTGAATTGTTAGTTCATTAGCACAAAGGAAATACCCACTTAAACCTTTACTTGCTAGCTCAGGCTTCTCTGTGCCTGAGACATGTAAATGAGCAAAATCTAGCTCTGGTATTCTGGAAAGAGAAAAGGAATGGTGGCAGAAATGCATGAAGAGGAGAGAAAGAGAGGGTACCTTGTCTCCCATTTATTTTAGTATTTTCTTTAGGGATGAGTTCACCACAATGCTCTTCTTGGGATCTCCTGAGATAGCAGAGATGAGTGGGGAATTATGTGGATTCCCAGAATCTTTTCTGCCCGCCCTCCCTAAATGTTGACCCACCCTTTTCTATCACGGAGGGGCTCCTCCTAGGACCTTTTAGAAATACAAACCGTGGTCTGAGGTGGGATGGAGAGGATGGGGGAGGGCTGTGCGTCCTGCCTCTCCAGACCTTTCCTATCTATCTTCTACAGTAACGGGGCTGTGTGCTCAGCTCTTAGAGCAGGAAGGACTTCCTGTATGTAAAAATGGCGAATTTAGTGCTTTTATAAAGTCTGATTTGGAAAGACTTTGCTTTGGAAGTGAGGGAGATTTTAAATGGTTTTTAAGAAGAAAATGGGGGTAGTTAACTGGAAGGTTTATAGGAAAGGTCATAGAAAAAGTGTCTAGGTATACACACTGGAGGAAATTTAGCATTTGTTCATCCAGTTTGACATTCCGAAGGACTAAGGAAGCACAGCATTAGACAGTGTCCATTTTGCAGCCTTTTGCTTTCTAATCTCCTTATGGGAGGCTGTGTGAAATCAATCTCGACAGACGAACGAGAGTTGGTGGAGTCTAAATTCTATTTTCCAAAGCCAGAGAATTCACAACAATGGTGGGTTTAAAAAAAAAATTTTTTTTTTTCAAATGGAAAGTGTACCCTTAGAAAGCCACGCGGCAACTGTTTTTTAAAGCGGTTATTTATTATTTCCTAGAGAGACTGGTTAACTGGAACCGTAGATGTAACAAAATAATGAGGCGAATGAACCCTAACTGTACATACTCTTGACAGAAATGAAATGCACACAGCATCGTAGCAGGTGAAGTGAAGCATTGTCTATCAGGGCTGTTTTTCTTGGCTGCATCTCAGATTGTGTGGGGGATCCTAACCTCAGGCACAATAGCATTCATAAACAGCCATACATTGCTGCTCTTTCTCCAACGACACATAAATACTCATTTTAAAACGAAAACAATCTTATTAAATACCATTCATTCATATCTGGATTTACAGATGCCTGTTATGTTGGAAAACCTGAACCCAATATAATCCTTGCATCCTGAGAAAGATAGAAAGGAAATAGTGGGTTAGAACATTACAAGGTCATAATAAACAATGGTTTCCAAATGCACAGAATTAGTTATTTTTATTCTGTAGTTGGACATTTTGAGAAGTAGGATACTGTGACTTTTTTTTTCTTTCTTTTTTAACAAAAATTTAAAAGAAGTTATATATTTTAAGAGGTAGGGAGGAGTAGAGGGGTTATTACTAAAAATTTTTATGGGACTAATTGAAGACTATATAGATTTTTTACTTTATCTGTTGTGACCAATGTGTATTTTTTAAATCACATGGTGATTCTTGACAGGTCACATGTTTATATACTAACAATTGTGATTCTCTTTGGATTAACTCAAATTAGGATACATACTTGAATTATAAGGATGCTCACTAGGCTATGCTAATCACCACACCCAATTTTTATAAAAACACAATGCTCCTTTATTACCCCTTCTATTCTCCAACACCCTTTAAAAATCACAATCCAATCCATTCCTCCCCAAAATCGAGTATTAATATAATTTGAGTTCTTGATGGAACTACCATCAGGACTGCAATGCCCCGCAGCTGAAATAATATTTAAAATAGAAGGGATTTGACATTTGAGAAGTCAGTGGCTTGAAATACCCAGTTGTACTTAGCTAATTCAGTCCTTAACCTCTGGTTTCAAATAAATCAATTACAGTCGATTCCACTTCAGTTCAGAAGTGCACAGGGTTTTAGTTAATTGAATACATTTTATTCACTTGCTAGGAATATTCATTTATCAAAATTCCAAATTTAATGTACATTTCTTTACAACTCAGGTTATATTAGGCTGCACAATCAGATCAAGTTTGCCCTGGTTTCCCCAAATCCTGCTAAAAATCTGAATTCTACCAGTCTTTATGAAACAGGCTCTCCCCATTTCTTTCTCAATCAAAAGTAAATTCATCCTAATTTAATGGCAGGCAGGAGAGCTACTTTCCCCCACAAAGAAAAAAGTCCTATGTGGTCATCAACCTTGTGTTAAGTTTAAATAGGTTAAGAACAGAGCTGGATTAATTAAGTTTTTAAAAAGTATTGACCTGAAATTTAAAAAAAAAATTACGCATGGATTTCATTAGAGCTTAACTTTGTTGCAGCTGACAGGTATGACAGCATTTTGTGGCCTTAAAGCCGCAGGCTCCTTTTCTTAACCGTCTCTCTTCCTCTGCCTCCTCCCTCCGGTTTTTGGAGAAGTGCTTGGACAAACAGCGAAATTGTTAACTGAAAGCAGTGTGGTTGAATGTGCCCAAATGAAGTTGTGCTTTAAACAGATTTTGATGTATGCAGTGTTTTATATTTATTGTTTATAGCATCCTGCTGGCAGCAGAGTACTGTTTGGAAAAGAAAGGGGTTAATTAGCGTCATTATCAATCACTAATGCTTGCCTAACGTGTCCAAAGAATAATCAAGTTAGAGGACGGCATGAAGCCAACAGCTGCTTCATCCCAGTTACAGATCTCCTAAGCCACTCAGTTATAGGGTTGGGGGGTGGGAGGGAGGAGAAGTGAGGGGAAGAATCCTCATTGCTTGGGTAAAAGGGCCATAAAAACCGGGTCAACTCACTGGAGATCCAAGAGGCGGAAAGTACGACATAAATAACCAGCGTTTTCATTCTTTGAGTTACAGGTACAGAGATGTCAGCGGTCCTGAGGCCAGAGGACTGAAATTTGTTCTTTAATGTGCTTGATTATCCAAGTTGGACATTTGAAGAAACATATCTATGTTTCCCCATCGCTTAGTATCATATGGTAAAAAAGAAATCTAGAATGCAAGGAGAGAAAATACCCCCCACACCACAGACAAATCCAAGTCAACTGCTCGCCTCACCCAACCACCCATCTGAGAAGAATGAAACCACACAACACACCAGGTAACAGCAGTTCTCATACCCCTGCATCCCCTCTTAGGATGCTCAGGGGTATTTTTCCTTGTGAATGTCAATGAACAATTCTTTTCTATACTAACCTTGATTGCTGCGCAGATAGCCATCTCAGTTTCCAACAGTTACTACTTACTTCTCTTAAGGATACTGTCCTCCTTGTGAATACTCTGTGGGAGAGAAACTGAAAAAGTTTGACCCTGTTATGGGTTCCTCTCAGAAGCTTGTCTGTAGATATGTTATTTGCCAAGTTAACCCTGAGTTAGAACTGAAAATCCCATTAATGATCAGAATTTACTCAACTGTGTTTCTGAAGGCAGGGATGAATTAGTCCGAGGTGGAGTATTTATAAACAGAGAGCAGTTGTATGATTGAACATGACATTGATTTCTTTCTACCAAAGCAGTAGCCCAAACTCATCTGTGCCCACGTGGATATAGATGAGAAACATTCTCAATCAAATCACCAACACAATTTAATTCTCCCTCCAAAGAAGTAACTGGGGTTTCCCCACTGAGGACAGCAGGATGGTTATCCAGAGTGGGAAGAGAGAAGGATATTGGGAGGGAAGCCTAAGTAATTCATGTATATGAGAGGTTCCTGGGTTTGAAAAATAATATTCTGCCCCTTAGGATCATGACTGCAAAAGCACAGGAGGGAATGAAGGAAATTTGAGGTTGAACCCCGGGGTGGGGGGGTGGGGGCTACAACTAACTTTAAATGTTATTCATGTGTAAAACTGTGTTGTTTCTTTTTTTTTTTTTAAAGGTTTTATTTATTTATTTGACAGAGAGAGATCACAAGTAGGCAGAGAGGCAGGCAGAGAGAGAGAGAGAGAGAGGAGGAAGCAGGCTCCCCGCTGAGCAGAGAGCCCGATGCGGGGCTTGATCCCAAGACCCTGGAATCATGACCTGAGCTGAAGGCAGAGGCTTTAACCCACTGAGCCACCCAGGTGCCCCGACTTTGTTGTTTCTTTTTCATCTTTGATGCCTGAAAAGAACAGCATAGCCAATTTTGCTTTCACACAGAGATGTATTTCTCAACAAAAAAAGCAACACTTAGGATATTACTGGAGAAATCTATGTTAGAGGAGAAGCAAGTGCAGGTGACATGAACTTTCAATAGTGGAGATACTTAATGGTATTTATAACATGGACCTTCCTTCTTTCCTTCCTTCCTTCCTCTCTCCCTCCCTCCTCTCTTCCTTCCTTTTCTTTCTCTTTCTCAGTTTTTAATGTGAAACCGAGTCTGATCATCTGTGGGGAAACTCCACAGAATTACTTTGACTTTCCATACTAACTTCCCCTTAGAGGTGGGAATATTTTCAACAGCAGGACCAGGTGGGGGTTTTTTGTTGTTGTTCTTTTTTTTTTTTTTTTTTTTTTTTTTTTTTTTTTTTTTTTTTTTTTTTTTTGTGGCCCAGTTCTATGCTCTGCTTTTGCTGCTGGTGATTTTTCTATGGAAATTAAGATTATATACACTAAATTCCAGTTACAATCCTAAACCCAAGCCTCAAACAGAAGTGGAGTCTCCTGGTCCAGCCTCTCCCTGCACCACCATGCCCTGCTGTCCCATTATCCACCCTAAATCTCAAATTTTGCAAGTCAGGAAGCCTGGGCCCCTGTTTCTGCCCCTGAGCTCTCTCTTGTTCTCGTTCATCACCCTTTTAGAATCTAGTCTCTCCTGGGGAAATATACACATCTATGTACACAGATTTATTTATATTTTTATTTGAACTGTTTGGTCAAACTAAATTTAGCTAATATAGCTTAAAAGATTTTTTTTCCCCCTAAGGCGCTGAGTTAATGCTAGGATCAAATTTCCGTCTGCTTTGTCAGCTACCAAATCCTATTTCAGAATTCCCCCCCACCCCCGTCTTTTTTGGAGCCCCCAAGTCTGGGCTGTGCCTTTGTCCGCAGCATGGAGTCGGTCCCCAGCGCCAGATCTCAGCTCCGGGCGCCAGGACCCCAGCCTAGGAGGAAGCGGCACGATCCGCACCCCCTCCATATACCCCGCCAGATCCACCCAGATCCCGCCCGCCGGCCTGGGCGCCACCCTAGCTAAATTCGCCCCCGAATACCGTCGTGTGCCTCTTTGGATCGGAAGCAAAGTGCAACTTGATTTTGAAAGTCTGGCGTTAGAGGTGGGAGGCGGGACTGGTGACGGCGGAACGGGAGACAGTGGTTCGAGCCCAGCCTGGGGTTGGATGGAGGCGGGGTTGGGGACCGTAGGGAGCCGGGAGGGCAGCCCCGGGATGGGGTGTGGGCAGCTTGGGCGGCGGCCACCGACCCTTGCGACTAGGTTAGACCCAATTAAGCTGCTGTAAAACCTTGAGAAAGAGTTTTGGGACCTGCCTGAGCCTCCTGCCTCCCTGCGCGCGCTCACCGGTGCAGTGAGAGCGAGCCGGGAGGCTCCGGGTCAGAGTTTTAAGGGCCTTTTTCACAGGAGCGGTGCTTTAATTAATGATCGGAGGCAGGATCTCGGAAACTTTCTGCCTCCACGACTCCCAGGGCGGCGCGCAGTTTTTGCATCCCTGGCCTGGGTCTCTAAGCAGCTAAGACTGCGTGGGACTTCGACCCCAGGCACCTTCACCCTTTCTTTCTGACCAGGCCTCCCCAAGCTTCTTTCCACAACTCAACCCATTTCACCAAACACCTCACTGTCGGACACCTCTCCCGAGGCCTTGCCTTCATCTAGACCCACCCGGACGCGGAGAACCTGTGTCGCGCGCTCAGCGCCTCCTGCCCTCCCGCGACATTGACCATTAGCCACCTGAATCTTTAAAGAGTCATTAAGACCTTGTTTTATTGCAACAATTTGGTTGACCTTCCAACACCCGTTTGAGCGAACATCCCGGACTGAACTACTGAAATTTCATGGAGGAGCGTTTCGGTGACCTCCTCTGGGTCTCCGCACCCAAGCCTGGACGTCCCATTAGGATGACCCGAGATAAAAGCCTTGGGTGGCCCTTCTCGCCAATCCCAGGCCCACTGGCACTTCTGGGATTCCCTGCCCCCATCCCTTTCCCCCTCCTCCCAGCCCTCTCCTCCTCCTCCTTTTCCTCCACCTCTCTTTGTAAAAATGCGCTCTGACTTTTCTGGGCGGGGGCGGGGAGACTGGCTGGGCTGGGCTGGGCTGGGGAGGGGGGCTTCGCAGATAGTTGATATTCCGGGTCCAGCCGCTCTCCGCGCTCCCATTCTCTAAGCTCAGCCGGGGGGAAGTGTCGCCCCGGGCCAAACATATGCTTCTTTCCAGCGCGCTAATCCACCTTCAGCGCGGAGGCATAATTGCTCGGGTGTCCATGGATTCTCGGCGCTTTGTCCCTCGCTGGCTCCCATCAGCCCTGGCACACGCCATTTCAATCAAATCTTTTCAGAAAACTGTCTCCTTTTATCAAGTCCCAGCCCCTGCGAACGACGGGAGCATTTAACAAAACACCCTGCGTGTTCCGCCCGTCTTCCTCGGCCCGGGCGGAGCGGGGAGCTGCGAGGATTGCAACAACTTTTCATTGAGTTCGGCCTCTGAGAAGGCAGAGAGGGGAAAAGGGAGGAAAGGAGTGAGGGAGGGAGGGACCGAAGCGGGCAGAGAGACGGAAAGAAAGAAAGAGAGAGAGGGAAAGAAAGAGAGAGAGAGAGAGAGAGAGAGAGAGAGAGAGAGAGAAGGAAAAATAAAAGAAAGGAAAGAGAAAAAGAGAAAGGTAACATCAGCATCCCAGACCTAAACGGGTCTCTTTCTAAAGCCCTGGTGTCAGGTGTATTGGATAGGAAAGGTCAGAGGTCACCCTCAAAGAGAAAACATGTTTCATCTCAGTTATTTTTTTCCTTGAAATTACAGAAATCGACTGCCTCTGTGGAGTGTTGGGGCAGTGTAGTGGGAGAAAAAGACAGGCAAAAACAAGCTCAGCAAAAATAGGCAGCAGGGAAGGATCCTGTCTAAAGGATATTACTGGTAGTCTGTTTATCACACAGCTTTGACAAAAAAAAGATCCCCAGCACTGATTCCCTTGGACACATCCAACCTCTCTTGTTGCCAGTGACAGGCACAAATAAAAGTTGAATCTGAAGATCTCTGCCTTATGGTAATATCCTCTTGGTGAATATGCAAGTCTTACGTCTCCTGATTTGATAGTTGGGCTGGATTTCTAGCTTAGGGAGCAAAAAGCTTTCATTGATTAGGCAAAAAAGAAAGAGGGAATGACAGAGTGAAAAGATAAACTCTGGAAAAGACCTTAGAAGCAGATAGACAAAATATTTTTGATGCTGTAGAAAAAAAATAATGAAGCCGAATGCAAAAGATGAAGCTTGGAGTTTGATTTTGTGTAGCAATTATTATGCAAATATACACAAACAGAAGACATTGTAGTTCTATTATAGGAACACAGCTTTGCTGCTTGTTTATAAAATGAGAACGTCAGAGTAATGAACAGTTTTCTTCAAATCTCAAATCACCCTATATTAGGTGGATTTCAGGGACTTAGGTAGTTTTCCTTTTGCAACAATTTATTTCATGATGATCAAGGAGGAGAAAGGCAATGTAAAGGGACATGCCATGTGTTCTTCCGTCTTAGAATACAGTGCGCTTTATGGCATGAAACACCATGGGGCTTTCTGGTGATTCCCCTTACTTGGCACAAACCCAGGCTAAGGAAGCACTTCATAAAGTACTTGAAAGGGTTATAATCTCTCCATACATACAGCCCGTCAATGCCAACACCACTAGCCTTGACCCATATCTGGAGTCAAATGAATCCTTGAGGTCCCCTGGATTAACCAAGCAGATAAGCCATATTTGTTGTTGATGTCAAGGTCCAGGTATTTATTTTGTCAGACCTTCATGACCACAGTTTTAATAGGAAATGTGCTGTCTTACATCCTCTGAAATGTTCAGCCTGTGGGATGGGGAAGTGATAGGTCTCTGGGCAGAAGGCTGTCCTGACTCATCCTGGAAACTGGAAAATGAGACCCATCTCTTAGCTAAGTAGCTTTATATCTTGAGAGCAAAAACATTACTTTCTTATGGTTATGTGAACCACTGAAGTATGGTTAAAATCCTTCAAAACCTAAACCATGAGGATTGTCAGTGGGAAAGAGATGAAAAGGGATTTTTTAGTTCTTGTTCATGGGCTTATATCATGATCTTTTGGTAATTATACAACAAAAAGAAGACAGTAACACCAAGACCTCCTCCATCCCTCTTGTCAACCCTGCAGTAAGACTGGGGGTTGGGAAGGGAATGCAGAAGGAATCTTGGGGAGGAGGAAGAAGTTAAATATGATAGATCAGGATGGCAAGGAGTGGGAGAACCCCCTAATGGTGCTCAGTGAGCATCACTATTGGATGTTTTATTTATCACACACACACACACACACACCTCAATAGCGGGTTGAATGGAAGGACCCAAAATAATAGGTCCCAGGTAGGAAACTGTTTTCTGGAATACCAGGGAACATGGGGAGTGATGAGTCCTGACTTTGTGGATATTTCTCCAAGCAAGAAGGGTCTTGGAGATCCCCATGAAGTTCTCCAGAGGCTGGGAGTTGAGCAGGTTTCTCCTCTTTCATCTCAAGACACAAGCTGGTGGCTCCAGCATTCAGGGTCACCTGAATCAAGGTGGCATGGGGGGGAGACCCATCCTGATGATGAATTCCAGGGGACTTCTAACCATCCTGGGACTGTGCCCATAAAAGCTTCAGGAATAGCAGAACGGAGGAAAGTTCAGATGAGGAAAATCTAAAATTCAGTCACCAGTTAATAATGAGACCTGTCTTAGAGAGGGGTTTCTTTTTCAAACACTTAAAGAGACACTGATCTCTCTAAACCCCACCTACACCACTGCCATCTAACTTTGTTTCAAGGCCAAGAAGCATCTTGCTTGTAAGATGGGGAGAGGGCTGGCAGGAATGTCTGGACTGGGACCACCCCTCCAGCAACATGACTTGATTGGGGTGGGGGGTGGGGGGTATCTACCTGCACGTGTCTGAAGAGGCCTTTTGCTACTAATCAGTCAGGAGGTCTGAGAGAAAGGCTGGAGCTGACTGAGCAGGGGGTGCCACAGAGAATCTTGGGGCTGGAAAGTCTGTTACTATACTCTCTAGTAGAACTCCCAACCACATTAAGAGAAGCAAGTCACTGGTCTGTGACCGTACAATGCTAGAGGTAGTTAGGAAAATGATCTCAGTGGGTCTTAGTGAGTTTGGAGAAAGCTCTCCCAAGGAGAGGAATCTAGAAAAAAACAAAAGTTCAGGGACTCCTGTTGAATTTCCCTCCCACACCATCTTCTTCCCCCTTTCTCCCCACTGAGCATTCTGGCTGAACTTAGTGTTTCTTTGTATT
Organism: Lutra lutra; assembly: GCF_902655055.1. Taxonomy (NCBI): domain Eukaryota; kingdom Metazoa; phylum Chordata; class Mammalia; order Carnivora; family Mustelidae; genus Lutra; species Lutra lutra. The sequence continues at coordinate 17,141,888 of NC_062283.1, forward strand.
TCCCTCTTCTGCTGAGAAAACCCTAGTAACCTTCTACTAGGCTTAGATTTAACCACAACCCTTACAGAATCTGGTTTATGAAAACCAGACTTCTCTAAGAGACGGGTCTTCTGGCAGCAATTAGTCTGACTTTTCTTTAACAAAATTCTTTGTAATGCCATTCAGAAAATGGGTGGGTAGGAGTTTGCGGCAGGGAGTGTGTATGTGTGTGTGGGTGGGGATGGGAGGGGATCTTGGGGGAGGGGGATGGTGTTACAGAAGGCCAATTTGTATGACTTGGTGGGGGGAAAAGTCCCCCCTGTTAGCACATTAACTTTGGGACCTGTGAAATATTTAATTAGTGCACTGGTTGGGATCTTATTAAAACTGGCTCTATTTCTGAAGACTGTCCTGAAAAATCTGCTTGTTCCTTTCCTCTACGCAGAGTATAAAATAGCATCGCTATCTCTCCTTGCCACTGAATTATTTCAAATAGTTTACCAAAGTGATTTCTCTTTAAAGCAGGAGTGCCTGGAACAAATGAAAGAAGGATCCAATTCGTTAAAAAAAAAAAAAAAAGAGGATCCAATTCGTGAATATTCGAAAGTAGAGAATTCTATGGGTGGGTATGAGGGAGGCGTAAGAAAATCCGGAGGGGCAGGGAACAATAGTCTGTTACTCTCCCAGCAGTGACTTCTCTGCTTCCGACTCATGGGGCAGCAACACAGTCCTAGATGTGGCCTCCCATTGCCCTCCTCCCCTACCTGTATTTAGAAGTCCAATCCCAAAACACACACAACAAACAAGAGGCCTATTCATTGAGTCTGCAAAGGCACCTTCTTCTCCTGGTTATGCAAATACTAAATTGAATCAAGGAGCTATAGTGTTCAGCCCATTGCTGAAATATGATAGAAAAAAAGTGGAGTATTCCAAGGAAATTGATTCCAATAGTTCATTTTCAGTGGGGTGGATGTCTGTGTTGTCTGAAGGTGGAGACGCAAATAAATCTTGTTAAAATTGTGGCTGCCATTCTGAGAAGCAGCCTAGGGTTTTAGATCCCCCTCCCCCTTCCACCTCTTCTAGGGGAGATAAGAATTTGAGCCATTTAACGGGCAATGCCCAAAACTCGGGGCAGCTGTCCCTGGGGGAGAGAGGACTCTTCTTTGAACATGCTTTGGCCCTGGTTTCCCCCACCGTTGACAGGACTCCAGGTCTGAAGGGCCAGCTGAATTGAGAGTCTTTCCCAGACGGGTTGCGGGGGGGGGGGGGGGGGGCGGGGGTGAGGGGGAAGAGGTCAACTACCTGACTCCTGGCCCTGGCCCAGAGGAAGGACGGACGTGGAGACCACCTGAGAATGCGCTGGGAGAAAACACAAGCCTCCCCCCTCCCCTTCAGACTTGGGGCGCAAGGACCTTCTTGAGGCTATCAAGAGAACTGAGGCAGGCTTTTTCTCAGAAAACCAAGGGACACCCTAGGACGTTCCTCTCTAGGTCCCCCGGGGTCGCTAACTTCTCGAACTTATGGACATCCGTGCCTGTGGTACCCCAGTTTCCCTAATGCGGCGACAAAGGCAGGCATTTGAGGGGACTGGCGGCACTTGCTCTGCGGGATACCAGAGTGGGGTCAGGCAGAAGGAGGGCAACAGCCTCTCTCCGTAGTCCAAGGCAGGGTTCCCTGGGGCGCGAGATCTTGAGCAGAGCCCCGGGAACCCAACCCCAGCCCAGAACAATAAGGGCAAGACACAGCTCTCGCTCTCCGCCACCAACTCCATCGTAAGCATTGTTAAAAAAAAAAAAAAAAAAGTCCAATCTTTTTGAACACCCAATACATCATTTCAAAAAGAATGACTTCACTTTAATAAAGATTTAATACGTTAAATCTGTCTTTGTCGCTGATTGATGCCTCTTTGTCTTGAAAACGATTTGGGTTTTACTGATCAAGAATTCTGGGGGAAATGCTGTAATTCCAAGTCGGGGGTTATTATTATTGTTTGAGAACACTTCCCGAGGAGGAAAAAAATCCCGCGTGCGCACTGACGCACACGCGCGCTCTCATACTCAGGCCCTCTCGCTTTTTCTCCTTGGGCTCTCCAGCTTGGAAACCTAGAAAGCTCTCGCGAACTGCCCGGGACGTGGGGGGAAGGGGAGCGCGGGGAAGGGAGGGGTGGCGGGCCGGGAGGGGTCGGGCGCGGAGCGCAGCGTCTGTCGGAGAATCATTTGCCCTGAATCACAAATTTTCACGGCTTAAAAAGAAAAGGTAAAGCTAATGTCTGGCTCAATTAATAAACATGGTAATTTCACACCCGGAGAAGGACATAATTTCATCCGAGCGCTATCTGCGCCATCACAAAGGGTCAGGGCGCAGCTGCGGCGAACCCGGGTCATTACGGAGTCGCCGAGCGGCTCCCGCGCCCCGGCCCAGCGCGCGCCTCGAGGCGAAGGATGGCTGCGGGCGAGGCCGGGGCTTCCCCCGATAAAGGACTTACCCACGGTGCGGGAAATGGAGCCGCTTTCAGACGGGGAGTAATCAGCTCGCAGACGTAGCGCCCGCCACGGTCCTCCCGCCCCTCTCCGCCCCCCCGCCCCCACCAGCCATTTACTTTTTTAAAAATGAGAGATAAAACAAGCAAACACCCTCTCCGTAACCTCTCAGTCTTTTTTTTTTCTTCCCCTCTGACGCCCTTCTACAAGAAAACCACGACCAATGTGATATGGATGCACGCGTCCATATTTTTATATATTTTTAGAGGTTGTTTTTGACTCGCTGTCCATAGACACCTATTGTATCTGTAAATTTCAGGACAGTTGTAGTTGATAAATTTCTGGTGTCAAGATTTGGGGCCAGGAGCTGGGAGACAAGATATTAGCTTCAATCTCATAATCTCTTAATCACATTACACTTTAAGTGAGCATGTGTAATTTCACCCATCAATGATTTATTTAAGCATTTGGAGCACAATTACTTGTCTCATACACAAATACTGACTGGAGCATTGTTTGCTAGAAAGAAACCCTGAGATTTAGGGGGAAAGGACGTATCTTTTCCGTTCCATTACGTGTCCCACCTCGGAATCAAAATTCATCTGTAATCGAGACCCGCAGGGCCCGTCTCCTGAAAGGAAGGGGTCCCAGAGGCAAATTCACCCGAACCACAAGGGGTGGGGGCGCCCCATCCTCCCTTTTCTGGGTTTAGATTTTTAAGCAGATCTTCAAAGCTGACATAAATGCCCATTAAGTAGCCGCATGCAAATAGGATGGAGCCGGGCAGCTAACCCAAAGCCCATCTCACATAAAACAAAAGCATGATTGATGGCAACCCGGATGCTCGTGTGTTTAGAAAAAAAATTATACCTGTCCAGTCTCCCAGGTGTCTAAATTATTGAAGAGCGATGTGCATATTTCAACGGGAGAAGGTGGCCGAGGTTAGGGACCCGCGGTCGGCGCCGCGAATGCCACGATGTGGTATATTTGGGCCTGGGGAGACTCTCGTGCCAAGAATTTTTTTAAACACATTCTTCTCTGGGTGGCCGAGGAGGCAGCGCTAACCTGACAGCTCTTGGGCAAATGGTTAGAGAAAACGGATCGCTTTCCTGGGCCAGAGACTTCACTTCCCGGCCTGGGAAAGGCTCTGCAGGGCTGACCGCTCCGCTCCGCCAGCCCTGCAGGGCTGACCGCTCCGCTCCGCCAGCCCTGCAGGCCGGCGGGCAGGGCCCGGGCGGCGCCCAGCCCAGCCGTGAACTTCCGCCCGCGAAGCGGTTGGGGGCCTTTGCGGCCCAGCTCAGCCCTGAGATCCAACTGTAGGGCGGGGCCCACTGAGCTCGGACGGAGCTGGAGGCGCTCGCAGCGTCAGTTCTTTGTTCTGGCACTTTCAAGGCCTCCGGGAAGTCGCCCCGTCGGGTGTGTGTGGGGGGGACCGGACCCTGCTGGCCTGGCTCCGAGCGGGAGACACGGTTGGGGGTGCCCTAGTGTTGGGACCCAGCGGCCACTTGGTGTGTGTGGTGGGGGTGTGTGTGTGGGGGTGGGGATTTAGTAATGCAGGGCGTGGTAAAACAGTGGGCAATGGTGGGAACTTTCCAGTATCTCGTTTTAAATCTTGGAAAGAAACATTTTGAAAGTAAGCGAGCGTCTCTGCTTCTCTCCTCTTATCTCCCTTTTTCTGTGCCCTTCCTTCTTTGTCTCTTAACTCCCTGAATCAATCTCTCTGCCTCTTTTTTCCCCCTTGTCCTCCAGTCTCTGGCCCGTCTATCTCAATCTTTCCTTTCTCCCTCCCTCCCCCCACCTTCCTCCCACCCTCTATCTCCCTCCCTCTTTATAAATATGCAGAAGAGGAAAAAGAAAAAAGTCCCAGCAATTCCTGCTAACAGAGAGTGGAGCCCCAGCCTGTGGAGTTAGGGCTTAAGGGCCCCTCGCCAGCCAGGGAACCCCAGGGGGCGCACCCTTTCCTGCTGGGCTGGAGGGGGCGGCGGAGAGATGCGTGGGCCCACTGCGTGGGGAGAAGTCAGTATTTCCCACGCATCGAGTCCTCACCCCAAGCTTGAATCCATCTTGCTGCTCAAGTCAGGCTCGGCGGATTCATAATAGCGACGACAAAGAGTAATTACATATTAGAAAACAAAACAATAATTACACCACCAAGTCGACACACCAGTCAGCGAAGCACAGTCGCCTGGGTTGGAAACAGCAAAGCCCGCGGCGCCGGCGGCTGACTCAGCAAATCGGAAAAGCCCAGGGACCGCGTCCACACCACACCGGCTGATGCGAAGAGCCTGTCCAGAGGCTGAAGAGCAGACGCGCTCCTGCCCCCGCCCCAGTCACCTGCTGAAAGGTCTTAGAGGTCATAAGATCTGGGTTGGGAGCTGTCCGGCAGGAAACCATGCCACAGGCACCCAATAAGCGGTTTCTTGGAGAGCTGAGTTTGGTTTTTTAATCTCGGTGGACACACAGATCGTTGAGTTTGGACTATTGTTTTTACATTTTCACATTTCGAGAGAAAGGAGGTTCTTACATGTTAATTTCCCCCCAGCACCTGTCACCTGGTTCCTTGGTTACTTTGCAGCGCACTCAGGCCGCAGCGTCTTCGGGATTCTGCTTTATTTGCCCTAGTATTAGGGCCACCCTGCCCTTTTCACTACCCCCCCCCCCCCCACCCAGAGGCAGGTCACAAAGCTCAGCTGGGGACAGAGCACGTCCCTAACCAAAGCCTCTTGAAATCGCTGCCATATTGCCCAGCTCCCTTGGATCCGCCGTTGGGGAGTTTCTTTCGGGCATTGCTTTCCTTTGCCCCCTTCAGTGGCTCCAGCACGTCCTCTGGTTGGTCCCGGGGCCCAGGCCCAGAGGGTGGATGCCACATTGGTGGTGGTTGGCGGGAGGGTTGGCTGGGGAGTGCAGGCGTCGCCCGCATATGCCGAGAACTGCCTCGCTCCAGCCCCTGCCCACCGAGGCCGGCTCGCTTGCAGTCCGGGTGTGAAAAGAAACACAATCTGTTTGGGCCAGGAGCCGGTGGCTAGACGATGCAACTAAACTTGAAACGTCGGGAAGGGCTTTTCAAAGACTCTATTCTGGTCTCTCCTCCCACTTCCCCCAGGCCTTTCTTCCGGGGTTGGAGCTCGCCTCAAAGGCAAGGGGGCTTGGGTGGAGGATGCTAGTGCGCCTTTGCCAAGGGCTGGTGTCGTAGAGCCAGAGCCGAGCTGGGGACAACCCACGCCTGCCTAGCACAGTGGACTGCAGACAAAGCCCCGCAGCACCCTCTTAGGCCAGGTGTTAGTTGCATTCAGGACAGGGGACCACCGCCACCCCCACTCCCCTTAGCCAGGCGACATCATCCGCAGGCGGGAAAGGAGTCAGACGTGGCCCAGGAGGGAGAAGGGCGTAGCGACCCAGAGTGGGCACCGGGACTGGTCTGCAAAGCCGGCGGGTAAAGGCCGGCGGAGGCGAGCGAGAAGCCCGCGCTCGGTCTAGCGCCCTCTGCAGGGCTCACGAGCCCCGCCGGCTGTGGACCGCTCTCCTTTCATCCCCCAGGGCTCGGGGAAGGACAAAGGACCTATAAAAAAAATCCAACAACAACAAAAAAAATATCAGCTTGACCCCCAAAAGAACACTGTTTAATGAGGTGGAAAATTCTTCCACACAAATTGCTTTTTCTACTACTTTATGAGAGTTCATAAATGTTAATGAAATCCAGTTACCAAAAAGTAACATACATCATTGCAGCTGAAGGAAGGCAGAGGAAGGAAGGTGGTAGTTAACGTACAATCATAATTAAAATAACAGCAGCGGCAGCAACAATGCGGCCTATGGCTAATGTGGTTGGAGGTCTCGTCCAGCGCCGCACCATTACATCCATCTGGGCTGGCCACGGTGTTTCACTGGACGGGAACCAGTGCCATGCAGCTGCTGCATCGCCGCAACCCAAGACGTCGAGGCGCAGGGGCTGGTGGGGCAGAGTGAACATAAAAATGAAAGGCTCTTCTCTTTCTCTTCTTTTGCAACCGAATGCTAGTTAGTGACTCAAACGTCCTCAAAATGCAGGCAGGAAAAGCCGCCCCATGGAAATGCCTGGGAGAAGAGGGAAGACCTCAAGGCGAGTTCATTGTCTTTTACAACCTACAGGACAGTCATTACTCCTTCCTTCCTCTCTGCCATGGGACTGTAAGCTCTCAGAGCAGACCTTATTCTGGTACCTCTATCTTCAGTATCCAGCCCCGCGTTTGGCACACCGTAGGGGATTAATAGCTGTGTGTTGCATAAGTAAATGATTAAATGGACCAATAACAGAAAGTGAAATGGGCTATCTACCTGATAGCATCTGAAGATGGACCAAGATGCTGGAGCAATCTATTATATATATATATATATATATATATAAAATAGATATTAATATATACATATACATATATATAAAATAGATATTAATATATTAATAGATATTAATATTAATAGATATATTAATATCTATTTTATATATATAAAATAGATATATTTTATAAAATAGATATATATCTATATAAAATAGATATATATGTATATATATACACATATGTATGTATATATATACACATACATATATATATTCTAGATAATATTATCTAGAAAATAGCAATCTATTTTCTATATACATATAGAAAATAGATAGCTCCAGCATCTTGGTCCATCTTCAGATGCTATCAGGTAGATATAATCTACATTATATTATCTAGATTATATATATATATGTATATATACATATATATATAAATCTGTTAAAGGTTTTATTTATTCATTTGACAGAGACACAGTGAGAGAGGGAACACAAGCAGAGGGAGTGGAAGAGGGAGAAGCAGGCTCCCTGCTGAGCAGGGAAGCCCAGTGCAGGGCTGGATCCCAGGACCCTGGGATCATGACCTGACCCGACCGCAGACGATTAACCGGCTGTGCTACCCAGGCGCCCTATTTTTCATAACTTATTATGGATAGGAGCAGTTCTTGGCACTAGGGGTATAGCAAGCAACCATAATAGGCAAAAATTCTTTCCCTCATGAAGTTGACATTTTGATTTGGGACGTTTTGGTAGATGTATTGTTTTACATGGCTGGGCAAATAGCTTCTTATCTAACTTCGGGGAAATGCTTTAATTTTTATCTTCCAAATCCCTCTTTACTAAATGGAGCTTAGGAGAAGACATTTAAGGTCTGCTGGTGAAAGTCATGATATAAAGCATATGCTTTTGTTTCCTTCTTTCCTTCCTTCCTCCTTCCTTCCTTCCTTCAGCTTTACTGATAAAGAATTGGGCAAATAGGAATACAACTTGGTGTTTTGATATATGTATAAATTGTGAAATGAAATGATCACCACCCTCCAGCTAACTAACATATCCATCACCTCACTTTTCTTGGTGACAATTCTTAAAATGTAGCAAATTTCAAGTATGTGATACAGCAATGTTACAACCTACAACAGTAGTCACCACACTGTACATTAGATTCATTGCTCTTGTGTGACTGAAACTTTGTATCCTATCACTAAGATCTCATCATTTCCCTCTGCCCCCAGCCCCTGGCAACCACCGTTCTAGTCAGCTTCTATGAGTTGGACTGTTTTATTTATTTATTTATTTATTTAAAGATTTTATTTATTTATTTGACAGAGAGAGAGATCACAAGTAGACAGAGAGGCAGGCAGAGAGAGAGACAGAGGGAAGCAGGCTCCCCGCTGAGCAGAGAGCCCGACGCAGGACTCGATCCCAGGACCCTGAGATCATGACCCGAGCCGAAGGCAGCAGCCTAACCCACTGAGCCACCCAGGCGCCCCGAGTTGGACTGTTTTAGATTCCATCTATAAGTGGGCTCATGCAATATTTGTCTTTCTGTGTCTGGCTTATTTCACTTAGCATAATGTCCTCCAGGTTCACCCACATTGTTACAAGTGGCAAGATTTCCTTGTTTTTTAAGGCTGAATAATATTCTATTATGCATATATGTGTATGTGTGTGTATCACATTTTTATTTTTATTTTTTTAAAGATTTTATTTATTTATTTGACAGAGAGAAATCACAAGTAGGCAGAGAGGCAGGCAGAGAGAGAGGAGGAAGCAGGCTCCCTGCTGAGCAGAAAGCCCGATGCGGGGCTTGAACCCAGGACCTGGGATCATGACCTGAGCCGAAGGCAGCGGCTTAACCCACTGAGCCACCCAGGTGCCCCTGTGTATCACATTTTTAAAGAATATGTTTTGAAGGAGGATGTTTTATATTTCTTTAATAGGGTCATTTTGTCTTAAGTCTTTATTTCTTCTGAAAGAGAAAAAAACAGATTTATTTTTTTGTAAATATGTAGGACAATTTGAATATTTTCCTGTTCCCTTCGAGAGTTGCTGAAATCAAGTCATTTTAGCTTTGTGTATATGGCTTAATATTTCAAGTTCTCTAAATATGAATACTAATACTAATAACTATTATTATTTTTTTTAGCCTGTGCCTTTTGCCAGTTACTCTGCTCAGTGCCTTATAGGCTTTACCTCGCTTAAACTCTCAACAACCCTTTCAGAGAAATCCTGTTGTTAGTATCGTTATTTTTTAAAGGAGGGAACCAAGGCTGAAGGGAAGGGGGTAAGTAACCTGTCTCAGGCCACCTGTGAGTAACTGGCAATTTGTGATCTGGAACTTAGGACACTAGAAGGGTGAGTACACCTGCCACGGGACTTTCAGCCACTGTGATCAAGGGCAAGCCATTTGTCCTCAGCTTTCTTATCTATAAAAGGTAGTTAGTATTGGTCTAGTTTATATTATAGACAGTGTGGTACAGATAAAATTTGATCCATTTATAAAACACTTTGTAAGTATTGAAATATATTGTAAATATATAATACTTCTGTTATTATTTTATTTTAAAGAGTTTATTTTTAAGTAATCTCTAAATCCATCGTGGGGTTCGAACTGACAGCCCTGAGATCCAGAGTCTCATGCTCAGCTGACTGAGCCAGCTGGCATCCTGGTACTTTTGTTGTTCTTCTTATTTTTTGAGAGAGAGAGAGAAAGAGAGAGAGAGAGATGGTGGGTGGGAGGAGCAAGGGGAGAAGGAGAAAGAGAATCTTAAGCAGTCTCCACACCCAGCATGGAGTCTGACCCAGGGCTTGATCTCATGACTGTGAGATCATGACCTGAGCTGATCTCAAGAGTTGGAAGCTTAACAGACTGAGTCACCCAGGCACCCCATTATTATTACTGTTATTATACACTGTTTCTTACCCATAATCGCTAGTACCTCCATCAACCTGCTCTGCGCCAGCAATCCCTGAAACAGACTGAACTCTGGTTGAGCAGTTGTCTGGGGACACGGGTGATGATGGAGCTGGAGGGAACTGAGGTGGACAGACAGTGCTCTTTGAAAGGAAGAAACATGACTGGCAATGATTTGACTCTTCCTGACTGGCCTCCCTACATCTGGTGGCATTTCAGGGTTTGGCGGGAGTGGGTGTCTGAGAACTGCTGGCCGCCCTGCATAGTATCCTTAGGGATCCCCTCCCTCCTAACTGCAGGGTGCTCTGTTCCGCTTTGCCCAGGCCATCGGCCGTGCTGTTGGCCATCACTCCTCATAGCAAAACCAGGCACAACAGGGAGAAAGGTTAAGTTCTCATTTTGGTGCGTATGTTTGCAATGCAGCTTGGAGACAACATAATTACTACTTCCCACACCTTATTGTGTCTGGTAGAGAAGTGGTCACAAAGACATCAAACAACCCTCAAAACTCTGTCACCGCCTCCTGCACCTGTCATCCTCCAAAAAGTGGGCAAGACCTTGTGGGTGTTTGAAAAAAAAGCCTTGAGTGCTTTTCTCCCTCTCTGCTTATCTAGGGCAATGCCTGGAGAGGTCTTTAATGTTTGAAACTTGGGTCAGGTCGTCAAGGAATAAAGAGGCAGGGCTATTAAGGACATACTGGCCTCTTAATTGTTGTAGTAGTAGTCAGTGTTTATAATTCATTTATTCATGTGTTTGTTCACTAATTCAACACTTTTGAGCTGTTTTCTGGGGTTTCAAAAATTCCACTAAGATGCTTCCAGGCAGGTGGGGAGGGAGGTGAGTAAAAAATATAATTACAGACAGAGGAGTAAGTCCTAACAGGGATTGACACATAGAGTGAGACTGGCCAGTGAAGCATTGTGGTATATAGCATTAGGTAAAAACACGCATTCTCACTTGGGGTGATACTGCCCTCAAAGGGGGAGAAATTGGTTCTTGGGGGACAAAAAAATCTTAGACACTACGATGGTTTGTGACCCATCATGCTCAACCCTATTTGACAGTATCTTATTCCTCTGTATTTAGTTTTTCTTGTTAGATAGACTTTAAATTATTTTTTTCTCCTTAGAGGTTGTGATAGTAATAATAATAATTAAAAAAAAAAACAGGCTGATGATAACCACGGGGCCAGGTCCATGAATTTGCCTCAATAACTCAGGCTTGTCTGTGTAAAATGACCAGGATGGCTTTTGTGACTGCCTTGCTTGGGTCGTTTCAAAGCAGGGATCAATTTGGCCGATTTCTCCAAAAATTTGCCATTATTTTACCAACTAAAATTCTTCTGCTTTGTGGTTTGGAACAGAGAGACCCCCTCCTCCACTCTCACAACACAGGAAAGTGAATTCTCAACTATTCCTCTAGTTCCCTCAGAAATTAGTTACCTCTGGAGAAGCATGGAAAACCAACTTTTAATTTTTTTTAAAGATTTATTTGTTTATTTTAGAAAGAGGGAGAATACACAAACAGGGAGAGGGAGAGAGACTCTCAAGCAGACTCCCTGTTGAGCATGGAGCCTGACCTGGGGCTTGATCTCACGACCCTGAGATCATGCCCTGAGCTGAAATCAAGAGTTGGCCACTTAACCGGCTGAGCCACTCAGGTGTCCGGGAAACCAACTTTTTTTTTTTTTTAAGATGTTTTGCCTACTGTTGATCTGGTAGGTTTGATGCTCTTGTCAATAGTTTTTTTTTTTTTTTTAAGATTTTATTTATTTATTTGACAGAGAGAGATCACAAGTAAGCAGAGAGGCAGGCAGAGAGAGAGGGGGAAGCAGGCTCCATGCTGAGCAGAGAGCCCGATCCCAGGACCCTGAGATCATGACCTGAGCTGAAGGCAGAGGCTTAACCCACTGAGCCACCCAGGCGCCCCGGGAAACCAACTTTTAACCTCAGTTTCCCTGTTGCAAAACAAAGCTCTTAGGTCAAACGTTGACACCTGCAGAAAAGAGAGGTTTTGGACAAATGATATTCCATATCATTAATCACAGATAGATGATGGTTGTATTTGCAAATATGTTTCCTTCCACTCACGTGGAGGTTAAGATATCAAATTTTAATACACAGAGAAAGCAATAAAGTCCCTTCACGGGGTGGTAAGTATTTTATTTTTTTGGTTTGCAGTTTTTATTCTCTGGGCTATAACTGTAATTACCACTTCTGTATCTTGCCCAAAGCTTAACTTAAGAAATCGCTGAGCCTAATATCTAAGATTTTTGGAGACAGCTTCGAAAGGACTTTTTTTTTTTTAAAAGATTTTATTTATTTATTCGACACAGAGAGTCAGTGAGAGAGGAAACATAAGCAGGGGGAGTGGGAGAGGGAGAAGCAGGCTTCCCACTGAGTAGGGAGCCTGATGCGGGGCTCGATCCCAGGACCCCAGGATCATGACCTGAGCCGAAGGCAGATGCTTAATGACTGAGCCACCCAGGTGCCCCCGAAAGGACTTTTTCACCATACAAAGACATTTAGGTAGTAGAACATAAGTTGGAAAATGTACTAATAGTCGGACTCTAACAACCAAGAAAGCAGAAATGATAATTACTGAGCAGCTTGAGCAAAGAAGAAGGGGAAAAACAAAAAACAAAAAACCATGGCCTCAGAGGGGAAACGGGGATGAAAATGGTCCCCAAAATCACTTTACCTGAAATGACTTCATTGAAAAAGGATAATGGAACTTCCTATCCACCCCCCCACCCCAGTCCACCAAAGTTTAAAAAATAAAAACCCCTACCACCCACAGAGACATCCTGGGTAGTCGTAAGGAGTCATTGAATACATTAGGGGGTGTGAGCAGAAAACCCAGAAAACTAGGACTGGTTTCCAACAAAGGATGGAGCAGGGCAAGTCTCCCTGGCTTCCCAAAACAGGGCTGAGTGGGGAGGGGGTGAGACCACACAGTGCTTCTTGAATAGCATTTCAATCCATCTGGGTCAGAAGGGGCTACTGTAGATATAAACCTTTACATATAAGCCCTTCTTGTGTGAAGAGGTTGCTTGCCCGGTCTCATACCACAGTCATACAGACAGGGACACAAAAGCCATTTGTTAACGCTTCAGACGAGGCTGATGGGGAGTCATGAGAAGGTTGACCCACATTCCTAGGGAATGCAATGCACAATTCTTCTCATTCACACCATATTAGTATTGACTGTTTTATTATAGCCTTGTTATTATGGTTGTTATTCCTTTAATGACACCATTTTCAAAAGTTTAAAAGTTGACGGCTAACATTTGCTTCACTTTAAATCTTTGTGTTAAAGTTTTGCGTGTGTGTGTGTGTGTGTGTTCACACATGAGGATGACCAAAGAGGCAATTTTGTTCAAAGGAAACTATTCTTTAAATTCCCAAATATTTCCATCTTTTTGTCTGTAACACTAGGTATCTTTGAGTCAGTAACCCTTGTTGTCACATAAAGATGGGTGACTTTGGACTTGGCAGTGGTTTAGTGGACAGTGGATTTGGAGACAGAGGACCGATGGCTTTTAGCTGTGGACAAACCAGTTAATATGGGTGAGCTTTCATTTCCTCATCTGTAAAATGGTCATAATAATATATATATTCTGTAGGAATTAGGTAGAATAACGGGTATGGTAAAACTGCAGAGTGCTCTGGAAATATAAGGCGGCTTCATCATTAGGCTGACATGAGACAGCAGCCAGACTTTCCCTCCGAGACCTTCACAGACAGCTATTCCTCACCCCAGTTCATCTGCCACATTGGATGAATGTTGAGCATTTTATGTAGCCTAGAATTATATTCCAGAGCCTAGTCCTAATTCTATCAATCTCCTCTCCACAAAATGGTAAAGATTAACTTCTCAGACTCTTAGCCTGGCAGGTAAGGTCTTCCTTGATCCAAACCATACTTGCTTTTCCAGACTTTTGTTTGTGAAATTCTTCCCAGCACCCCAAGGCTTTGGAGCTCCACACTTGCCTGGCCTGGAATATGCCAGTTACTTATAGGACGCCTTCTAGCCTTTGCTCAGCCTAGAATGCCATTTCTCCCGCTCGGAAAAAGCAAAAAAACAAAACACACACACAAAAAAAAAACCCCCCAAAAACTTATCCTTTAAATCCCAGCTTACAAATTCATCTTATAAGGCATCTCTAATTCCCCTAGTTAGAAGCAATCGTCTCTTCTCCTGGCTTCTTAGAGCATAATTTTTGTAACTTTCTTTAACCCTGTTTTAATTCTATTTAAACCCACTTGCTGTGAACCTATGATTATCGTCATTATTTGCTGAACATCCTAGATCTCTGTAATAAAGTTAATAAATGTAACTCGGGGCATGCTTTAGGTACCAGGAGGACCTGTTTAGTAAAGCATGAGGAAAACTCGCAGTCTACTTTGTGTTTGGCTAGCTGTTTATTTCTTCACCAAATGACAAGTATACCAAGGGCAGGGCCCATGATTTATTTAGGTCCATGTTCTCTCCAGTGATTGGCAGAGCCTTGCATGCATTAGTCACAACAGCAACCGCAGAACGTTAGGTTAATAAGATACATAGTATGGTTTAGCTCTTTGGGTGTGAAGAATGTTAAACAAAGGGCAATAATTAAATGCGATTTGGAAATGGGTATACTTGGAGGGAAGATGAGATCCTGAAAAACATACGACCCCATTAGATTTTTTTTTTTTTTGCCTGTGAAAATTGGCTCTGATTTTTCAATTTAAAGGAAGATCTTTTTAAAGACACCCCTGCCCCCCATTCCCCACGTTGACTTCTTTTATAAGTGAAGACTGTGTCAGGCTTCCAGGTTGGGTTTTCTGTGAGCAGAGAGATCTCCTAGTTAGCCTTTTCATCTCCCTAAAACTCCCTACAACTCTGAGTTGTTGCCAGCAAACAAGTTAACTGCTTTTTCATTTTGACAAACGAACTCCTCCAGGATATTATAGTTGAAAAATCAGCGGCTGCGTGGCCCATGGCCTTTTTGCTGCCGAAATTTCCTACAGCTTTCTAGGGTGGATGGGTGTCGTCTGAATTAATGATAAAGCCACCCGATTTTATTGGGTAATTAATAAATGCTGGGGAAGGGAGATCTTGGGTGATACATATTTGCTTCTTCCTGGTATTTACAGGAGAGAAACATAAACCAAAAATGAAGGATGCTTTGGGCCACTTATACTAAAGTGACTCTGGGCCGGTTGTGTCCCACTATGACCGCACCAAGTTAATGAAAAGATCAGGGCGTCTGGCGGCTTCTGTAAACATGCATATACTTCCCTAGCATGTGTTTTTACTTTTCTTTTAGTATACTGGGGGAAAAACCCCCTAAAATCAGCCCTGTCCCCAGCAAGCACAAGTGTAGGCAGAACTCACACACAGTGAAGTTTCAGAAAGCAGTCTGCCATCGAGAGCCCTCTTTTCCAACAGGTCCCTGGTTTGTTTGTAATTCAGGTTGTCTTATGTTTTCAAAGGGTTTGCATTTCCCTTTTGCACTTGGCATGAAAAAGTAAGACAGTGTGAAAAGAGACACTGTGACAATTGCTCCCCATCCCATCTGTTATGGGTTGTATGGTGTCTCCCCAAAAGATATGTGGAAATCCTAACCCCAGGACCTCAGAATGTGACCTGTTTTGGAAACAGAAGTCATTGTGGGTGTGATTGGTGAAGTTGAGGTCATCCAGGGGTAGGGTGAGTCCTTAATGCAGTATGATTGGTGTCCTTCTAGGAGGAGGGAAATTGGGACACAGTCACAGAGGGAGAAGGTCACATGGCGGCAGGCAGAGACTGGAGTAACGTAGCTGCAAGCCAAGGAGCACTCAGCACTGTCGGTCACCACTAGAAGTTAGAGAGAAGTGAGGAAGGATCTACACGGACAACTCTACACGGAGTTTTAGAGGGAAGCAAGGCCCTGCTGACACGTTGGTTTGGACTCAAAGTCCCCAGAACTGTAAGAGAATACATTTCTACTGTGTTAACTCATCCGATTTGTGGTTCTTTATTACGGCTCCTCTAGGAAACTAACCTACTATCTTCTCCTCTTTGGGTTTCTCTGTCTAGAGGCAATCAATGTTAACACTTCTGATGGCAATACTTTATTTTATGCTTTTAAAGATTTTATTTACTTATTTGAGAGAAAGAGAGAGATAGCACATGTGCAAGCTGGGGAGGAGGGCAGAGGGAGAGAGAGAATGTCAGGCAGACTCCGCACTGAGCATGGAGCCTGATGTGGGGCTTGATCTTGTGACCCTGAGAATGTGGCCTAAATTGAAATTAAGTGTTAGACACCCAACCGACTGAGCCACCCACGCACCCCACATAAAGATAAAATACATGTTTTTTAAAGATTTTATTTATTTATTTGACAAGGAGAGACACAGCAAGAGAGAGAGAGAGAGAGAGAGAGAACACAAGCAGGGGGCTGGGGGAAGGAGAAGCAGGCTTCCTGACTAGTAGGGAGCCCGATGCAGGGCTGGATCCCAGGATCCCAGGATCATGACCTGAACAGAAGGCAGATGCTTAACGACTGAGCCACCCAGGCACCCCAAAAATAAAATCTTAAAAGAAAAAAAGAAGGTTATATCATGCAAGGCTGGAATGCCTGGAACACATCTCTTTACAGGGGAAGTTCAGGGAAATCAGGGTAAGCTGAGACTGGCACTTCCAGGCCCTGAGTCGACTTTTGGCATTGGTGACAGTGAAGCAGAACAATCGTGGATGAGCTGGCCTTCTGTCTCTGGTGTCTCTTGGGAGTCTCCATGGTCAGGAGGGCTGCTCCGAGAGGGCCAGGATTCTGCCATTCCATTAATGGGGGGAGAGATCAGATTTTCTGATTTGAGGAGGAAGGCAACAATAGAGAATGGGGATTGCTTAAAAGCATTCACTTTGGAATCAGATCCTTGGATTTGAATTCCTGTTACCAGCTGGTGACTTGGCCTGGTTACTCTGTGGAGTGCTCTTGGCCTAGAACCTCTCTGTGGTTCAGATTCATCATCGGCAAAATGACAGTTGTTATGAGAAGTAACAGAGATCTTCGGTGTGAGTGTTCATGCAAGTTAAGTTGGGGATGAGGAGCTGAAGACAGTGAGCAGTGCTTTGGGGTGAAAACGGAGAGTCATATAGACAGCATAAGAATGACAGGTACATGAAGGAGAAGCTACTGGCATCTCCGAAAAACATAATATATTGTTAAAACAAGCATGCTTTTATATTAATTGGCATTTCATGACAGATGCTTCTGTCCCATCACAGAGTTAGAGTTACCAATGTCCTAGGTTCTTGGCTTAAAACAACAGAGACTTTTCAAAAATTCTTTCCTTCCTTCCTTCCTTCCTTCCTTCCTTCCTTCCTTCCTTCCTTCTTTCCTTCCTTCCTTCCTTTTCTTCCTTCCGTTCTTTCTTTCTTCTTTAAAGATTTTATTTATTCATTTGACAGAGAGTACAAGCAGGGGAAGCTGCAGAGGGAGAGGGAAAGTCTTCCCCACTGGGCAGGAAGCCCCATGCAGGGCTTGATCCCAGGACCTTGAGATCATGACCTGAGCTGAAAGCAGACGCTTAACCGACTGAGTCACTCAGGTGCCCCAACTTTTTAAAAATTCTTATTTATTTTCATTTATTTTTTTAAAGTAAAATCTATATCCAACATTGGTGCCCAACTTCAGTGACCCTGAGATGAAGAATGGCAAGGCTCTATTGATGGAGCCAGCCAGGTGCCCCTCTTATGGAGACATTTCTCTGTCAAGTTTATCTCTTGAGGTGAGAGCTCCTATGAATGGTGCAGCAGAGATAATCTGGAAAGGAGCTGAACCAAGAATCCTCTTCATGGACAATAATATTGAGTCTGGAAGAACTATGAGGCAGCAGCCTCTTGCCTCACACATAACTGATGATGGCCCACCCATGGGAAGCAAGGATTCTTACATAAAGTTGTTGACCAAGTTTGATTCACCTAGAACTATATTATCATCCAACTTACATTTCTCTATCAATACCACAAGTCTTTATCAAGCCTTTTAAAAAAGTTGAGGTATTGCGGTATCTTTAGGCTGGTTAATCTTATGAAAAGGAAGTGAACTCTCTTGGGTGTTCTTAGTGAACCCTGACTGATTTACCATGATCTTATCTTCTCTTTCTTGTGTCCACAAGATTTCCCCTCATCCCTGTGTTTACTTTTCTAGAATTTTGTCAGTGAAAAATCTCAGATTCACTGATCTAAAATTTGCAGAATATTTTTTTTTGTAAAAACCCTAAGTATATCTTTTTAAAAAAAAAAAGATTTTATTTATTTATTTGACAGAGACAGACACAGTGAGAAAGGGAACACAAGCAGGGGGTGTGGAAGAGGGAGAAGCAGGCTTCCTGCTGAGCAGAGAGCCTGATGTGGGGCTCGATACCAGAACCCTGGGATCACAACCTGAGCCGAAGGCAGATGCTTATCGACTGAGCCACCCAGGTGCCCAACCCTAAGTATATCTTGATCTGATTTTCCAGAATCTCATTTGATTTCCAATACTCTTCAAAGGCGACCACCTGACTTCCCCATGAAAATTTGTAGCCTTATTGTTTCAATTCTTGAAGTTGAGTTCGTTTGCTTTATACCACAAAATTGGTTAGTTCAATATTTTCCTTATAAAGAATACTTTTGATCGCAAATGTCACTTTCTAGTGCATGACAATGGAAAACCATCAGATAAGAAGGTTTCAAGATCTCCCAATAAATCACTATTGTTAGGGTCAACAGCCTTGACCTAATGTAATGTAATCAAGGAACCAGTAGAGTGGATCAAATTCTCTTACTGTGGATACCAGCTGCTGAAATATCCGATATTTCCTGGCATTGTGCCTTTATGTTGTAGAAGATATAAAGTCTTTAACATGCAGAAGGGCAAAATAAAATCCAAACCCCTGAACAATAAGACTTGAAGTAGCCTCCTGCCTGAAATGACAGATCACAGCAATCAACAAAGACATTTATTCTGCACTTGAAACTTCACTGGTGGAATGTATCACTCTCTTCTAGGCTCTGAAGAAGAAAGCCTTTCATGTGTGTTGTTATGGGCCTAAATACCACAGGAGAAATAGAAATGATAGACGTCATCCCTGGGTGAATCAGAAATGACATGAATCACATGACCCAAGACCTGTCGGAGGAGTTTAGGATCTTGACGGATGAACTACTGAGAGACTTGGGAAACACAGAGAGACAATGAGCCCAATTTCTCTGCCCTGGGCAAAGGGTGATTGGGTTTAGCTTGCACTGATGATGGGGAAAACGTCTCTCCTTCTCATCTCTCTGGCTCCTGTGTCCACCTATAGCACCTGTGAAGGCTAATGGGGCGCTCTTACATATGAAGCATGCTGAGGTGGGGACTCCACAGTGCTTTCTACTTGTGAATCTTTTCCTTTTTGCTTTGCTTGTGCAAACTGTGCTCACATGGAAAGATACCCTCCATTCCACAACCTCTTCCCTGAATATTCAATATCCATTGATCTTCCCCCAGTTTGACCTTTAGAACTAATTCTCCTGGTGTTTGGGTATTTCTTTTCTTTTCTTTTCTTTTCATTTCTTTTCTTTTCATTTCTTTTCTTTCTTTCTTTCTTTTTTTTTTTTTTAAAGATTTTATTTATTTATTTGACAGAGAGAGATCACAAATAGGCAAAGAGGCAGGCAGAGAGAGAGGAGGAAGCAGGCTCCCTGCTGAGAAGAGAGCCCTATGCGGGGCTTGATCCCAGGAACCCGGGACCATGACCTGAGCCGAAGGCAGTGGCTTTAACCCACTGAGCCACCCAGGTGCCCCTGTTTGGGTATTTCTTTATGTTACTGTCTCCCTCTGTGCCTCACCTTCCCCAACCAGTTCACCCAGTATCCAGAGATAGGGACTCTATTTTAATTTTGTTTTTGCTCTTTCATGTTTTCCTTTTAGTGCCTTTCACCTAGTATGAATGAATGAATGACAGAATTAATGCTTTGATACATAATACAATGATTTTTCTACATATCATCTTTGAAAATTCCAGGTCCTTGAGGATCTGAGACAGTCCCAACTTTCTCCCGTGAATGCTTCTTAGCATACAAGTCCCAGTTTTTGATTCTGAAAGTACTCTCACGGCATCTCATTATAGTAGTTTCTCCAATATGTCAATCTTTATCAACGGGTTGATCACTGAACCATTTCCAAGTTAGTTGGGGCAGCCCAATACCCTCCTCCCATGGTCCACACTGCTCTCTAGCCAGCAAATTGCCTTCTCATCATCTATCAAGGTAAGTTTCCGTCAAGAAAAGCCTGAGGTCACCTCCCTTAAAAGAATGTGCTACTGCGTTGGTTTTTACTGATGCCCTGTCAACAGGACATGTATTTTCAGTTGTTCCCAGAAATGTTGTTAGTTCTTTTGCTGATCTGGTTTCACTTATGATCAATGGCCCATGGTGCCAAGGGTGCAGCCAGAGTCTGGTGTCTGAAGCTTTGGATGAGACGCTAAGTGGGGTCCCTGCTAGCCAGCTGTAACTCTGACCCAATTTGTACAGGTCTCTGTGCAAAGCAGAGGTATGGGTTCCATAAAGCAATAGGCCAGGAAAGCCTCTCTTCTTGCTTCAGAGGCCTTGAATTCCCATGGCTGCAAAGGTAGACATTTAGGTAAAGCTTTGGACAATGGTTCTTATGTCTTGTGCAAGCCAGAATCCTTTTGAGATCGAAAGGAGATACTAAAAGCAATTTTTAAAAAATTAACTGGACTACAGTTGGAGCAAATGGGGACTGTCCCAGAAAGTATGAAATTAGAAAGTTCTTGACAACTCACACATGCACGTGCTAACAAAGTGGGCACATAAAGTTTTGGCGTTTCATGAAGACCTTCTGAAGTCAATCCAAGAACCACGTTAGATTGCAAGAAGGGACCTAAAGATAAAAATCCCTGATTCAGAGATTCTGTCATTTCTTTATGCCTGAATCCTGCTACTTTTAAAGACTTTGTTCAGCCTTTCAGTGACTTGGCATACACGTATTGGTCACTTGTAACCTCAAGCATCTTGCCAGGGCACGGAGAGGTAAGAATCATTAGGGTCGTTTCCTTGGAGGAACTGCCCTTCTGGATTGGGAGATGAAAAAGTCCAGTGCTTCAAGTAGTAGCTTTAATAACGTACTGCCACGGCCAAAGGAAGAACATCCTTCCTTAGTTCAATTTCTGGATTCTCTTTTTGAACCTGTCTTATTGCTGGTGT
Source organism: Lutra lutra (assembly GCF_902655055.1). Classification (NCBI taxonomy): domain Eukaryota; kingdom Metazoa; phylum Chordata; class Mammalia; order Carnivora; family Mustelidae; genus Lutra; species Lutra lutra. The sequence continues at coordinate 17,162,796 of NC_062283.1, forward strand.
TAGCAAAGAAGGAGGTGACACGTGGACTGTCGTTTGGTGGCAGTTTGCCAGGGATAGAAGACTGATGCAAGTATCCGATTTATGTTAAATTAATTGAATTTAAGTTAAAAAAATAAATAAAAGAGGAAAAAAATAAAGTATCCGACTTGTGTGAAGAGACCAATCCTTGGCATTTTTTCCCAATACAGAAATAACAAATCTCACCATTGCTACAAAGCGGAGGACAAGGGGCTAAAATTGTGGCTTACAAATAAAATGCGTGGGTGTGACGATTTGTTTTATGTGTCATCTTGACCCAGTTTTGTAACCAAATGCTATACTAGGTGTTGCAGTGAAGGTGTTTTGTAGATGTGCTTAACAACCACCGCCCCCCACCCCAATCAGCCGATTGTAGTACTTACTCTAGCACTTACTCTAGGTAAAGGAGATGACCCTTGCTATGTGGGTGGGCCTGATCCAAACTGTTTGAAGGGCTGAAGAGCAAAAACTGAGGTTTCCCAGGGAAAAAGAAAGTCTTTGTCAAGATTGTAGCATCAACTTTTTTTTTTTAAGATTTTATGTATTTTTTTAAAGATTTTATTTATGTATTTGACAGACAGAGATCACAAGTAGGCAGAGATGCAGGCAGAGAGAGAGAAGGAAGCAGGCTCCCTGCTGAGCAGAGAGCCCAATTTGGGGCTCTATCCCAGGACCCTGAGATCATGACCTGAGCCAAAGGCAGAGGCTTAACCCACTGAGCCAACCAGGTACCCCAGAAGTCGTGTTCTTAAATATGAAGACATTAGGGGCAAAATTACATAGTACAGAATTACCTGGAGTTTAGATAGTAATCTTAAGAACTTGGCATTATTGGAAAATATGCTTGCAAAGGCCGTAGGGCCTCCTTAGAACATGGATAAACAAAAACAGAATCAAAAACTAACTTCATATGACTGTCCAAAAAATGAACATGTGCATACCGCGAACACAATGTTTTTTTTTTTAAGATTTTATTTATTATTTGACAGACAGAGATCACAAGTAGGCAGAGGGGCAGGCAGAGAGAGAGAGGGGGAAGCAGGCTCCCCACTGAGCAGAGAGCCCAATGCAGGGCTCGATCCCAGGACCCTGGGATCATGACCTGAGCCAAAGGCAGAGGCTTTAACCCACTGATCCACCCAAGCTCCTCTTGTATTTTTTACAAAAGACAGAGAAAGAGAGAGGAAGAGAACATGAGTGCACAAGCAGAGGGAGAGCAGAGGGAGATGCAGGCTCTCCCCCGAGCAGAGAGTCTGATGTGAGGCTCAATCTTAAGACCCTGGAATCATGACCTGAGGCAAAGGCAGATGCTTAACCTAATGAGCCACCCAGGTGCCCTGTAGCATCAACTTCTGAGCGAGTTTCCGGTCTGCTCTCCTGCTCTGCAGATTTCAGACTTGTCACCACCCCCCCATAATTTTTAGAAATAAATCTCTTTATGTACATCTGTATCATCTATAGATTGATCTATCTGTACTGATATCAGTCTATCTATATCTTTTTGGTTTCTGTTTCTCTGTGGAACCCTGGGTCATAGACCAGGGTTGAGGCCTGTATTTGTATCTGGGTTCTGAATTCTGAGTCCCAAAGTTTGTAACTCTATGACTATAGACAAGTTTCTTAATTTGCCAACATATCGCTGTCTTCTCATGTAAAATGGGATAACAATAGGAATTTCCTCAAAGGGTTGTCTAGAAAATGTCCAGCCTGTATATCCACTCCTATGCCCCTCTTGGCAGAGGCCACTAGAAAGATCTGTGCCCCCAAGGCAGGCTGTAGGTATGCATTTGTCCAGATTACAGGGATCTGGTTGGAATGGAGCCTTCCTCAGAGAGGACATCTAAGGAAGCAGCTCAGTACAGCCCCTTGAGTACGTGCTGGATAGTTAGCAGAATTCTGGAAGGGCTTGTTGGTTGGTTCTGATGGTGGTAATATTTGTTTAAGGATGCCAGAAAAGAGATAGATGATCAGTGAGGCTATTGGTCCATAGGAAGGAAACCAGTATAACCACAGTTTTCAGTCTTGGAAAGATGGTTTACTATAAGAAGGAATAACTTGGCAAAAATGGGGAGCATAGACACAAGTCACTTGGTCTCTTTCCGAAATGAGAGCATCATGCCCAGTAAGTAAAAATACTGAATGATGCTTAGTGGGAAATTCTTTATCTGTAGAAAAAGTTGAAGTAAGATGAGTAGGTATTGGCTTTATATTCCAGCTCCCCATCTCCCTTGGCTCAGAGCCTGGCTTGGTACTGCTCAAATATCTACCTGGGGTTCCCTCCACTCTGTATGGGCTTAGTGGCCACATGTTCTCCTAGGTTATACTTACAGAGATGGGGTAAGTTCAGGATCACTCTTGGGGCAGTTGGTGAGCCCAGGTCTGTGCGTCAAACATTTCTGGCTCTTCACCTTCTGGGCACACGTGGGATTGCACTTCCTGGTCCTCTTGGATTTGGGTGGGGCTGTGTGACCAATTCTGGTAAGGAGATGACATGACAGTGACCTGAGTCACTTGTGAGCTAGACCATGTCATCATTTATTCGAGATCGTCTAGTGCTCACTTTTCCTCTGGCATAACAGCTGGTGGTATTTGAGATGATGAGTTCTCCATTAGCTTGAGTTTCTGAGTCAATGCAATGCAAAGAGCCCTCCTGATGACCAGAAATGGACATATAACATGACCAGGGAACAAATCTGTTTTTGAGCCATTCATAGAGATTTGGAGGTTGTTTGTTATGCAGCATAACCAAATGTGTTCTGACTGATATTGAAGCTTGATCATTGAATCACTGACTATCATATAACCAAACCTTCTCGCTAATCTAGTACCCCCCCAAAATGTCCACTGGTCCTTTTACCTGGAGCTTGCCCAGAAGAGGACAGATGTAAATCCCTAAGCAAGAGCAGTCCCCTTCATCTTGTTCTAGAATTAGATATTTGAGGACTCCCATAGAATTGGGCCTGGCTCTAGAAATGAAAAGGTAGAATAATTTTAAAGTTATTAGTTACCAGAGCTGGAAGGGAAGCTTAGAACCAATCATCCAAAACTTGCATCTTACCAAGAAGGAAATCAAAGCTCATAGAAAGGAGGATGGTGATTTAATTAAGGTTCTATGGCTTGGGGTGTGTGGGTGGCTCAGTGGGTTAAAGCCTCTGCCTTCAGCTCAGGTCCTGATTCCAGGGTCCTGGGATCGAGCCCCACATCAGGCTCTCTGCTCAGCAGGGAGTCTGCTTCCTCTTCTTTGTCTCTGCCTGCCTCTCTGCCTACTTGTGATCTGTATTTGTCAAATAAATAAATAAAATCTTAAAAAAAAAAAGGTTTTATGGCTTGCTAGTTTGGTATAGAAGCAGGATGAAAACTCAGGCCTCTTGATTACATTTTTATCCTGTTGAATCCAGGACTATTTGTAAAGGTATATATTCAGTCCACTGGGTTCTAAATCAGCCCTCCAACAGAAATTTAATGCAAGTTACAGATGTGCCAGTTTTTAGTAGTTACATAAACAAGCAAAAAGAAAGGGATGGCATTAATTTTAATAATCCATTTTACTTAAATTTAATAATTTAATTATTAATTTAAATTTTAATAAAATTTAATAAATTTTAATAATTAATTAATTAATTAATTAATATTTAAAATTAATATTAATATTAAAATTTAATAATCCATTTTACTTAAATCTGTAAACATTAGATTTCAACATGTAACCAATATAAAATTATTAATGAGATATTTTACATTTTTGTATTGTGTTAGAAATCTGATGTATATTTCACACTTATATCATATGTCATTTGGATTATCCACGTTTTGAGGGTTTAAGAGCCACATGTGGCCAGTGACTACCATATCCAAAGCACAGCTCTAAATTCTTGGAGGGCAGGGGATTTCAACTCAGTTCCCTTTGTAAAATGCCTATTTTTAAGTCACACATGATGACATATTTTTTTATTTCTTTTCTCTGGATACTAGACATCTTAATATTGACCCCTAGTCACTTTGTACATCCTATGTAAAAGCGGTTAATGAGCTAATGTCTGAATGCAGCAAAAGGTTCTATCTGTTTAAATTCAAGGTGCTATTCTTTTATGTCTGTGGGGTAGTCCCATTAGCACCCATGGGAACTATGCATGTTACTGTAATGGAAAAACAAACATTTCTCATGGGGCATGGAATAATACCAGGTTACCAGCAGGGGTTGGCTTTCCCAGTGTGGGTGGGGACTTCCCTGCTAGGACTGACAGGACTGTAAAGTCTTGTTCTATGAGGCTCTGTTTGGTGGCAGGCAGATGGGCAGGAGACGTGGGGCAAAGTAAACCTGGGGGTTAAATACTATTATTTTCAGAGCTCATCTACGACCACTTGTTCCCCATAGTGGCAAGGCATTGGAGGAAGGAGAGACAGAATGCTGCTTCTTTAGTCCAGAAGAGCTGCTTTGGATTTTCTTCTTTGACTGAGTTTGGACGACTTCCTATTCTCAACTTATGGGGCAGGATTTCCAGGGATGGCAAATGTTGGTTACCCCACAATATGCTGGGATTCAGGCCTATTGCCTTCTAGCTCAACTTGTCTAGGGATCAAATACTTTTGAACCCTTTAAAACCATGCTATAAGCTCTGGGTGGGTATGGCCTGCCTTTTCAAGGCAGACTGTATCTTTATATAAATGAATTTGTCACTCTTTACCACCCCATGATTCCCAAGCAGCTTTTCAAAGTTTTGGCACACACATGTTCTTTTCAGCTTCAGAGCCCAAATAAGAAATTGTGGCAGGCTAGGGAAGAAAGAGTTAGCAAAACCCAACTGTGTATGATTACTGTTCCTAATAGATGCTTTTAATTTAGCACCTATTCTGTACCATTCATTTTGTATATACTATTTCTCCTTAAAAGTGAGCATTATGATCTCTATTTTTTAAAAGATTTTATTTATTTATTTGAGAGAGAGATCACAAGTAGACAGAGAGGCAGGCAGAGAGAAAGGGGGAAGCAGGCTCCCTGCTGAGCAGAGAGCCCGATGTGGGGCTCCATCCCAGGACCCTGAGAGCGTGACCCGAGCCGACGGCAAAGGCTTTAACCCCCTGAGCCACCCAGGCGCCCCTATGATTCTCTATTTTACAGATGAAGACACTGAACTCCAGAGAGGGTAGGTAACTTGCTCAACGTAGCAAGAAAAATAATATAAAACTCAGAAATAAGCAAAAGGATGACTGCCCCCTTGTCTTTTCTTTCCTTTTTTTTTTTTTAAGATTTTATTTATTTATTTGACAGAGATCACAAGTAGACAGAGAGGCAGACAGAGAGAGAGGGGGGGAAGCAGGCTCCCCACCGAGCAGAGAGCCCGACGTGGGGCTCAATCTCAGGACCCCGAGATCATGACCTGAGCTGAAGGCAGAGGCTTAACCCACTGAGCCACCCAGGCGCCCCTGCCATGTCTTTTCTGTATCATCAGAAGCACTGCTAATAGCACCCTCACCTCCAGATTATTTAATTCTCTAGAGGCAGGTACATGGAACTGACTTTGACTGACTGTTTCTTAGGATTAAGGCCCAGATTGTAAATTAGAGCTCAATTTGTTAATTTGTAGGTTGCTAATTACAACATACTTTTGTTCAGTAAAGATACAAATTATTTTTTTCTATTACAAAAGATGTTCCCAAAGGTTATACTTTCATTGACCAGTAGGACGCTCCCCAGTTTTGTAGCTAATGTGACTAAATTTTACAACATTTCTTGCCTGAAAGGGTAAACAAATGTCTATTTTCAAATGCAGGTAGAACTATCTTTACCATCTTATTGTTTCCTTCATTAAGGAGTTAAATCAGTCTTTGTTCTATGCTCACTGTATGTTTATAGGAGAGTCAATGTAAAACCTTCCAAAGGTTTAAGATTTCCCCTTACATGCCAGCTAACAAGTTGGCCTGACAGAGTTTCATGGACGCTGGCAGAAGGCACGAGATTCCCGGGTCAGAAACAAAGGACTTAATGATTATAGTTCAGCAAGCAGCAAGCCGTGGTGTATTTCTGACAGTTACTCCTCCCCTCAAGTCCCACAGGGGTGGCAATCATACTAAGCATGAAGAACGTGAACTCTTTATAATGTTCAGTAAGTCTGCCTTCTCTTTTGTCTCCAGGGAGACACTGTCCCTATCTTCCAAGACCATTTGCTATGGGAATGGCCTTGCAAATGTCTTCACAACTGGAACAAAGGACAGTCAGTGTTTTGTAAGCTGTACAGAAACTCAAGAGATCGATGGAGAATTACCTCCCATTAGGCAAATTTTGAAATTTTGAAAATTATGCCTTGACTAAGTTTTCATGGCTAATAAGTGGTAGAGTCTGGATTCTTCCTAACTGCAAAGCCTGGGTAATTTCCACTATAGTGTGAAGATCTAAGTCCCATCACGTGTACTAACTGAAGAACCCCCACTACTAGGAGTTTGTTTCCTATCTTGCATCCTAGAGTGATGGTGGTTTGCATTTGGAAATGATGCATCAAAGCATGGACGAGAGGGAACTTAGTTTTATTACCAATGTCCTGTAGGTCTTGAGATGCCTAAAACACTTTATTCTGATAAAATTTTAATAGGACCCGAAAACCATGAGAACTTGAGGTAATTAAAACACTAGTCTGTGAAAAATTCAAGAGCAGGGATCACATTTTATTCATCTTTTTATCTTTGGGAACTGGCACAGTGTTCAGGACCTAGTAGGTGCTCAAGAAAATTTTTGGAATTAATAGATCCGAGGACAAAGAAATACTCCTCTTTGCTCTTTTCTCTTATTCACTTTCTCCTTGGATCTCTCCTCTTCAAGCAGACAAAGCAGATACCTGTTGAACTCATTTATGGCCTTTGCTTTAGCTGCTTGTTCCAATAACTTATTCCATATGTTTATTTCCCTTAGTGTGAAAAGCTTTGGCTCGCACTTTCTTTTTTATTTATAGTTTCCTGAGTTTTCAGGCCTGTCTCTGCTTGCTTGTTCTCTTTGCCAGACACACACACCCAGGAGTGTGAAGCGGCCACGTGCTGATGGGTGCAACCTCCGCGCATGGGTTCTTGAAAGAAGAGCCATTGTTTCTGGAAAGTCATTCTAGACTGCTGTCCCCAGGCCCGCGGAGGCTGACTGCTTCACTCCCGAGACACGCTGTTCATCTGACCAAATGCCCTCTCTCTGCTCAGGTGAGTGCAGCCCATATGGTGGGAGAAGAAAATGGGAACAGACCCACTGAGCTTCCAAAGAGGCCCAGAGGAAGTTGACAAAAGGCCAAGCTTTGAAGGGCACAGTGAGTCAGTCTACTTGCCCAAAGGAAAATCAGGCATTAGAGACCTACTCTTAATTAATAGGGGACAAAGTAGCCATTATCAGGATTCTTTTCACTCGCAGAAGCAAATTCTGAATTATCAGTGGAATTGCTGGGCTGTAGAGAGGAAAGGCGATTTTTCTGCCCATTTCTGAACCTAACCAAATGTTGACCCACAGCCATTTTACGATAGGACTTTAGAATGCTCCAGGGGTCAGAGATAAGTATCCTCCTCCCTCTGGGTGACTTAGAATAAGCAAATACTCTTTGGCTTTGGGTACAGCTAAGAACCACTGAGGCCATATAGAAAGCACCAAATATGTTTATGCTGGTCTTTCTCTCTCTCTTTTAAAAAAGATTTTATTTATTTATTTATTTAGCAGAGAGAGAGAGAGGAGACAGTGAGAGAGGGAGTGGGAGAGGGAGAAGCAGGCTTCTCGCTGAGCAGGGAGCCCCACATGGGGCTTGATCCCAGGACCCTGGAATCATGACCTGAACCGAAGGCAGATGCTTAATGACTGAGCCACCCAGGCACCCCTCAATCTCTCTCTCTCTCTCCCCCATCTTTTTTTTTTTTTTTTTTTTTTTGGTGTTTACCCTAGAAAATGGCCCTTCTCTTGCTTGTCTAGGGGTAATGTAATGACTTGCACATACCGGGAGGGTCACCAGGCTCACAACCCTTACAGCACATTTCTCTAGGCTTCCCAAGGGAGGGCAGGCCAGTGACAGGATTTGGGCAGTTTTGTTCCTGATATAATGAGCAGAAAAGCAGAGGACCGGCTGTCACGTCCAGAACTGTCCAAGCTGCAAAAGGATGTCTGCTTGATGTGGGAGAGCGGGACTGATGATTCCTGAGGTTGTTTCAAAAAGTAAATCTAAAACAAAACCAAACAGAAAGTAAGGCTAAGGTTTTTCTCCATTTAGCTCTTTTATTGAAAGGAAGTACTTTGTGTTGATAAAAAGCAGAGGCCTAAGCCAGGGTGTCTGGATTCGAATTCCGTGACTTAAAACCTGTGCTGTGTAACCTTAGGCGAAACTCTTCTGCCTCAGTTTTCTCATCTGTGAAATAGGGATGATAACAGCAGTACCTGCTTCCTGGGAGCTATGTTGGCTCATCTCATGGGGTTGTTGTAAGAAATAAATGAGTCAATACCTACAGTGTCTGTACAAGGATACCCAGCCCCTAAGTCATCAGCTATTATTATTAAACGGCTCTGAACCAGGAAAAAAAAAAAAAAGAAAGATGAAAGGAAGGAAGGAAGGAAGGAAGGAAGGAAGGAAGGAAGGAAGAAAGGAAGGAAGGAAGGCTTTAGTGTTCCTCTTGCTGCTGATAAGGGCACTTCCAGTCTTTTCTCTTGATAATCGCATCCTGCACTAATGGGAACTGGGTGGGGCAGCCGGGAAGTGGAGCAGGGAGCAAAGGTGTAGCCTGATAGCAGGAAGGTGTGAAAGAATCAGCTCTGCCCTCCTACACACGGCAAGTCACGGCTACACCAGGCTCCCGAGCCTCAGCAAGTGCGGAAGAAGCCGGGACCACCATTAATCATCATCATCACCATCATCATCATGCCTTATGGTCCTCTGCCAAGGAGCTCAAAGATTATTAGTGATAATAATACGACAGCAAGTTCAAGCCCATTAAGCTCTCTAACATTCCCTGGGTGCTGGGACTCTTGTGTATCAGTTAGAATGCTGCCTGCATGGAGTAGGCACTTACTGAATGCTGGTCCCTCCCTGTGAGCTGATACCTCCCCATCTTCACTTTCCAGCTGGTTTTCTGTCACTTATTACAGGGCTGCTGTTCCAAAATCTCACCAATTCCTGCAAATTGGGTACCCTCACTCACCCTGTCCCCACTCTCCACAGATTCTGTCACATCCCTCATACAGGGGACATGGAGACCCCTGGATAAGCCGTCAGTGCCGTCCTTTCCAACCTGGCTTTCCCATGCTATTGCTTGTTCATCCATCTCTGCCTTGTGTTGAGAGAAAGGGCATGTCCCCTCCTCTCTGAGGTGAACCCTCTGCTACCTGGGCACTGCATCTCCCTTCCACCTCTGCTCCCTTCACTCCCTCCTTTTGCTTACAGTTCTCAACCTCATTTTGGAATATCTGTTTGCTCCCTCTCCTTTAGTCCCTTCTTCTTAGCCAACAAAAACGTCTGTGTCTCTAAATCTAAAATCATCTTCCACCCCCTCTAGGATCCTCTCTCCAGACACTCCTCTGTCTCCCTTCTTTGTACATTGCTACATTTTGCAAAGGAGGACACCTTTTCTCGTGTTGTTCTGTGCACCCAGGTGCACAGAATTTCATCCATTTCCATGGCTTTGCCCAACATCTGTTGCTGGTTGTGACTTCTTCCTGTTACCTACTTTACTTCTTGTTACCTACTGTTACTTCCTATTACCTACTGTTACTTCCTGTTGCCTACTCCTGAGCGTCCACAGCACCACATTGGAATGTAATGTGTCTCAGAAGAAGTGCATTGTTCCTCCCCAACCAACCTGTCGTCCTCCTGCTCCCTCATCCATTTTGGATAATGCCATCACCACCTAGGCAGTCTCTCCCACCAGAAAACCCTAACCGTCATCCTTATTCACAGCCCTCCCTCAGCCTCCGCATCTAATGAGTCACAAAAGATTTTACTGGAAGATAATTCACAGCACACACTTCTTGGTTCTCCTTAAACATGTTTGTCAAATCTGACTGACCTTCCCATCAGTGCCCCCCATCAGCTCCTCACCTTTGGTCTGAACTATGGCTCCCACCCAGCCTGTCTCTCCCTCCCACCAGCCTCATGTCTTCTAGTTCATTCTCCAACCTGTTGCCAGTGTGATTAATTAAAAAAACTTTTAAAGCCTCTTGGGTTTGTTCATGCTCTGCAGAGTGAAGTCCAAACTCTTTAAATCCTTAATGTGGTCCATAGAGTGATTACATTCTACCTCTCCTCCCCACCCCAAGTCTCACCTAGACAGAATTGTGTAGTTTCGCTTGTGGGATTCCTGGAACAGGCACCCACATGCCAGACAAGTCATATTTCCAACCCTTTCCACACTATCACTCTCACAACTCCAGCCTTTTAAAAATTCAAGTATAGTTCAGCTACAGCATTATATTAGTTTCAGATGTACAGTACAGAGACTCAACAGTTCTATACCTTCCTCAGGAGTCATCGTGGTAAGAGCACTCTTCATCCTCTTCAACTATTTCACCCATCCCGCCACCCACCTCCCATTTGGCACCCACCAGATTGTTCTCGATTGGTGAGAGTCTGCTTTTTTGTTTGTCTCTCTTTGTTTCTTTGTTCCTTGTTTTCTTCCTTAAATTCCACATATGAGTGAAATTGTATGGTTTTTGCCTTTCTCTGATTTATTTTGCTTAGCATTACACTCTCTAGCTCCATCCATGTTGTTGCAAATGGCCAAAAAACCCCCCAAACCCCTTGTTCTTTTTTATGGCTGTGTAATATTCCATCTTGTATTTCTACCATATCTTCTTTATCCAGTCTTTCAATCTCTGCCAGAGTCTCTCTCTCTCTCTCTCTTTTCAAAGATTTTATTTATTTATTTGACAGAGAGAGATCACAAGTAGGCAGAGAGGCAGGCAGAGAGAGAGAGAGAGGAGGAAGCAGGCTAACTGCTGAGCAGAGATCCTGATGCGGGGCTTGATCCCAAGATCCCGAGATCATGACCTGAGCCGAAGGCAGAGGCTTAACCCACTGAGCCACCCAGGTGCCCCCAAAGTCTCTTTTTGCTCAACTCTCTTTCTGACAGATTCTCATTCATTCTTTAAGGCTGAACTCAAAAATTCTGTTTTCTGTGTAGCTGATACAGGTGGAAGATATAATAAATAAACTTAGAGATATTATAGATGAGCCTAGAATGAAAATTCTATGTGTATGTCTGCAGAAATACGTTGCTATAAGGAAAATGATTTCTCTCACTCAGGTCAATTTCTAAATGGCAATTATCATTTGAATAGTATTAACTACAGGTAGATAGATGTAGGCCACATGGGTTAACGCTGTGTCTTCTGTACCTTGGAAATGTTTGGTTATACGGAGTCTAAGTGACATTTTTTTTTTACCAATGATGAGGACTTTGATGATCATTGCCATGGTGCCTCAAATTGCTGTTTTGTAAAACAAATGAACTGATGAAAAGATTTATAGAAAATCTATTCCGAGTGTGGTCCTTAGGGGAACACCTCACACAAAGAGCTGGGAAACACAGTGATCATTTCCTGGATGCCCTGGCAGATCAGCACCTAGAAGCAATGTTGGCGATACGTCACAGGTGGCTGTGGTGACATAGAAAATGATCAGTACAGATAACAGGCACGGTGGGAGGCCAGAGACAGGTGAGGTCAACTCAGGCCTAAGCAGAAGGAGGGGAGGGCCAACCCACTGGAGAGAGAGCTGTTGTTCAAATTTGTGAAGACAGAATATTAACAGTACCTAGACAAATTTAGGAAAAAAAAAAAACAACCCACAATGAGTAGGTTTTTGAATTGCGGCAAAGATGGAGGAAGGGAATCAGGAGAAGCTGAGTTTATTCAATAGTTTAAAGCAAGAACAAGCATATTTTCTGCAGCGATCTATGAGAAGGAAGGGCAGGCCGTCTGACGGACGGATGGGGATGGTAGTGGGAGGGATCTTTGCAGGGAAGGGACGGAGGAGGTTGACTATCAGGCTGAGAAAGGCCACACTACCCAGTGCTCTTGGTCTGGGGAATGACATAATAAGAGATTTAAAGCAGGAACTGAAGTGTACCAGTTCATGGCAATCTCTTCCTCCCCCAGGTACTCAATGCTTTCATGTGTCCACGAGTATGGTCCTAGGGGCCATACTGTGACCTACCTGCCATGCACAGTGTCTCACAAAAGGAGGGCATTTAACTTCATCTACATTTGAAGTTTATTCTGCAGGTCATAGTGGGTTGAGAATCCTGATCTCCAGGAGTTCATATTTTCAACCGCTCCAGGGTAGCCAAAGCAATTCCATTAGCGTATCTGTTCTCAGAGACAGATACTTGTAGCAGTAGATAGCCTGAATCCATACAAAGAATGCACCTGTTAGATGGAATCCAGATCTGGCAGCCATGCAATCCGATTCTAAGACAGCCAAGTCAGGTTGTAGGCTGAACTATGGGACACAACAGGATATCGATTGGCTTTAGGCTGATGACAACTGCTTTGCAAAGTTGATAACTTGAAGGTGTTTCTATTCACCAGGATATTTGAGTGTGATGGATTCATGGAAGTGATTGGATGGTAAAGAACATGCCCTCTCCCCCAGCCCCGCCTTTCTCTCTTCTTTCCTTCCTTACCTTAACAGTATTTTTGAAATGCCTCATCTTGGGTCTGGTGTCACATGGGTAAAGAAACCCAGAGCAGAGGCGCCTGGGTGGCTCAGTGGGTTAAGCCTCTGCCTTCAGCTCAAGTCATGATCTCAGGGTCCTGGGATCGAGCCCCGCATCGGGCTCTCTGCTCAGCAGGGAGCCTGCTTTCCCCTCCTCTCTCTGCCTGCCTCTCTGCCTACTTGTGATCTCTCTCTCTCTCTCAAATAAATAAATAATTCTTTAAAAAAACACACTAAAGAAACCAAGTACAGTTTCCTTCCTCTATTAAATGTATATTCCAGAATGGAAGACCAAAAAATAATGAGTACACCAATTAAAAAAATATATATATATAAATTTGGGGTGCCTGGGTGGCTCAGTGGGTTAAGTATCCAGCTTTGGTTCGGGTCATGGTCTCAGGGTCCTGGGATCGAGTCCTATATGGAGCTCCCTGCTCAGCTGGGAACCTGCTTCTCCCTCTCCTCCCTGCTTGTGCTCTCTCTCTCAAATAAATAAAATCTTTAGAAAAAAAAAAGATTTTATTTACTTATCTATTTATTTATTTGAGGGAGAGTGAGAGAAAGAGAGAACATGAGCAGGGAGAGGAGCAGTAGGAGAGGGAGAAGCAGACTTCCTGCTGAGCAGGGAGCCTGACTCTAGGCTCTATCCCAGGACCCCAGGATCATGACCAGAGCGGAAGGCAGATGCTGAGCCATCCAGGTGCACCAAGGGAGGATTTTTAAAAGAGGGAACTATTAAAATGTTTCTGTATTTAATGAAAGTGGTACAGAAGTGGCAAAATAGATGGATGGGAAGAAAAAGGAGGTCGCTAATCTCTTAAGAAGGCAAGAGGAATGGGCTGAAGAGAGAAAGTGAACAGGTGACCTTAAAAAGTAGGACGTAGGAGCGCCTGGGTGGCTCAGTGGGTTAAGCCTCTGCCTTCGGCTCAGGTCATGATCCCAGGGTCCTGGGATCGAGCCCCACATTGGGCTCTCTGCTCAGCAGGAAACCTGCTTCCTCCTCTCTCTCTACCTGCCTCTCTGCCTACTTGTGATCTCTGTCTGTCAAATAAAATCTTAAAAAAAAAAAGTAGGACGAGGGCAGAAGAGAGGGTTAGTGACAGGTTGGCAGAACTGGGTTGTGGGAAAACAAGTTCGTCCATTCTGTTGTTTCTATTTTCTCTGATAAATAAAGCAGTCTCGTCAAAGAGAGGGAGTGGGTGGGGATCTTTGAGAATCTTGGGAGAAGAAGAAACCCTATGAAATAGCCATTTTGGAGGATCAGAAAGTGATGTGACTCGACATCTTGGGTTGTTAGGAAGTTCTGAAGAGTGGCTTGAGATTTTTGTTCATAAATTAAAAATAAAACTTGAATTTATTTATTTTTTAAAAGATTTTATTTATTTGACAGACAGAAATCACAAGTAGGCAGAGAGGCAGGCAGAGAGAGGAGGGGGGAAGCAGGCTCCCTGCTGAGCAGAGAGCCTGATATGGGGCTCGATCCCAGGACCCTGAGATTATGACCTGAGAAGAAGGCAGATACTTAACCCACTGAGCCACCCAGGTGCACCCCTCAAACCTGAATTTAAAGTGATACCTGTTAGCACAGTTGTATGCTTTCTTCTGGTCATGTTCAGCGGGAGGACAGATGCTGAGCAGATGGAGGCTTGGTTTTAACTGGGTTTGGGAGCTTTGCCAAGTGAGTTCTAGATGGGAGGGAGAGAGAGAAGGGGGTTGAGAGTGTGTGCAGCGGGGAGACTCTCTGGATGGATCATGGACTCTAAGCAGGGTGAGAAGGGAAATGGATGCCTTATGGGGCTGCTGGACAGGGAAAAATATTTAGTGATGTAAATAGATTTGGGGTCACGTGGGTCTAAGAATTGTGGACTTTTTCTCTTACGTGTCATTAATCTTTTTCTTTGTACATGTCTCTTTGTGCACAAACTTGTGAATTTCCAAGACTCTGGTCATTTCCTCCAAGAACTCATTCCTAGAATTGATGTCCCCTTTCTCTCAACTCCTGTTATATCTTATTATATATATTTTATTCAAATGTATTTATGAATAACCTTCAAGGACTAATCATTGTTAGAAGGACTGGGAACGTGAGCCTGAGCAAATGCAGGTGTGTACCTGGGCTCTCATAGAGGTGTGGTCTGTTATGGAGACACATGCTACATATTACAGATGAATTGCATAGCACAAGACTTAAAAATTCCCCCTAAAATTCAAATATGATGGATATTTCTTTTTTTTTTTAAATTTGTTTATTTGACAGACAGAGATCACAAGGAGGCAGAGAGGCAGGCAGAGAGGGAAGGGGAAGCAGGCTCCTTGCTGAGCAGAGAGCCTGATGTGGGGCTCCATCCCAGGACCCTGGGATCACAACCCGAGCCGAAGGCAGAGGCTTTAACCCACTGAGCCACCCAGGCGCCCCTATGATGGATATTTCTTTGCAATTAGATTGCAAGTCCCTAAAATCCAGGACTTTTTGCCATAGCAACAGCAGGGGCTCAGCGAATAGTTGTTGATTCCTTGAAGAAGTTCCCTTCAAAGGTCTTCAGGAAAATCAGTTGAGGGGGAAGGTCCTAGACAACGTTTTCTCAGATGACATGAGTTGGAATGTTTTGCATTCACCGAATTTGGGAAAACCTGGAATAATTCTGGAATGATAATCATCTCCTGTGTTTGTGCCGTTTTGTTGGGACCCTATGTCCCAGGTAACCCATGATCGGTGTCCCGTATGTTTCTTACATTAATTATCTTGAAAGGCTGAGCTGTGAGTGTGACGATCAGATCTAAGTAGGAAGAAAAACACAGATCTCACAAGCGTGCTTACACAGGTTTGTTGGAAGATCTGGTGCTTCAAGGACAGTTAGCAGGTAGTGACCATGTGCTCAAATCAGACACAGCTTTGTCCTTACCAGATGTGGACATTTATCAGGGACTCTGTGCTAATTATTCAGAGAGGTCTTAGAACAGCATGTGTGCCCTTTTCAAGGAAAGCCCATTATTTATAGTACACATTTATAATTATTTACAGATAAACCAGCCAGATGGATTCGTTGTTTTACATCATGTCATAACTGTCTTACAGAATGTTACATAATTCTGTATGGATTATTAAGATGGATTTCAGGACATAACTCAAATATAGAAAGTTTGAACGTAAGCCCAGCTTTTTAGTTACGGGAGGTTATGAAGTATTGAACTACGGTGGTTGTCAAGTGGAAGGGCTTGGGATCCTTCCATTCCTTGACATCAGGTCCATCTGGCTAGTAATATCTAGCATTCTTTTTTGTTCCAATGGAACATCTCGTCTGCAAGTGGGTTTTGGAAGTGAACAATTAGTTCAGATGTTGGTGACGTGCCTGAATGCTAGGATAGGGGAGGACCATCTGAAAATGATGTGAATTGAGAGATCCTAAAGCCTTGATTCTGCTCCCGTTATGTCCCAGTTTGGTGTGTGATTGCTCTATTCGAAAAATGATAGATTTCTCCATCTAGTCTACCTGCCTGGTACTCTCTCCGTTGTGCAGAATTGCACCGATGGACTTGTTCTCGAGCTTGCGGTTTCCTTTAAGAAACCGACCCGATGTCTCAATGAGAGCAACTTGCCTTTCAGCTTGTAGGCGAGGCACACATTCCAGGGAGATGGGGTCAAGTTAGAAGACATGAGCGTGCCCACGCCCTGCTGCATGGGCTGCTGTGGGGAGCATGGGAGACAGACAAGTGGTCACCAACTTTCTGTCCCTCTATAACCTCCAGATCGTAACAACAACCAACAACAAAAATGCACAGGGAATAGGAAGAGATTGGGACACAAACATTCACAGAGGGAAGACCACATGAGAATGCTGGAAGAAGGCGGCCGTCGATAAGCTGAAAAGACAGGCGTCAGAAGAAACCAAAGAACACTGGCTGATGACGCTGTTAATGAACAGAAACTGCCCGTGAGATGTTTTACAATATGGAGCTTGCAATCAGGAATACTTGGTATGTAACTTTGTTCAGGGTGCCATGACAAATATTACAGGTGGCTGGTTCACACGACACAATTGTTTGCTCCGAGTTCTGGAGGCTGGAAGTCAGAGGGATTTTCACAGGGTTGGTTTCTTTTTTAAAAAGATTTTTAAAAAGATTTTATTTATTTATGTATTTGACAGACAGACATCACAAGCAGGCAGAGAGACAGGCAAGAGAGAAAGGGGTCCTGACTGAGCAGACAGTCCGATGGGGGCTTGATCCCAGGGCCCTGAGATCATGACCTGAGTCGAAGGCAGAGGGTTATTAACCCACTGAGCCACCCAGGCGCCCCTCACAGGGTTGGTTTCTTGTGTCCCAATCTCTTCCTATATGGATACCAGTCAGATTGGTTTAATTTAACTTTAGTTACCTCTCCAAAGACCTTACTTCCAAATAAAGTCAGATTCTGGGCTATCAGTGGTTAGGATTTCAGCATAAGAATTGGGGGGGGGACCCACAATTTAGTCCATAACACCTGGAGAATTTTCAAAGTGGTGCACTTCTTCATGGAATCTACTAATTTAGGTTCTGAAATAAAACCATATTGAGATCGAGCAATTCCACTTCTGGGAATATATCTGCAGGAAAGGAGAACACTATGTCAAAGACATACCGCACTCCCATGTTCATAGCAGTGTGATTTACAAGAGCCAAGACAGGGAAACAACCTAAGTGTCCATGATGGATGAATGGATAAAGAAACTGCAGCCTATAACCACACACACACACACACACACACACACACACACACACACACACAAAGGATGGTATTCAACCACAAAAAAGAAGGAAATCTTGCCATTTTCAACAACATGGATGGACCTGGAGAGTGCTATGCTCAGTGAAATAAGTCAGAGAAAGACAAATAATGTATCATCTTACTTATATATGGAATCTAAAAAAACAAAAACAAAATCCGAATTCACAGAAAAAGAAATCAGATTTGTGGCTACTGGAGGTAGGGGGTAGGGGGTGGGTCCGTTGGAGGAAGGAGGTCAAAAGGTACAAACTTCCAGTTAGAAGCTGAAGAAGCACGAGGGTTGCAGTGTCCGACGTGATGACCACAGTTAACACTGCTGTATGACATACAGGAAAGTTCTTAAGAGAATAAATCCTGGGGTGCCTGGGTGGTGCAGTCAGTTAAGCGCTGACTCTTGATTTCGGCTCAGGTCATGATCTTAGGGTCGTGAGATCGAGCGCCAGGCTCAACATGGAGTCTGCTTCAGATTTTCTCTCTCCCTCTCCCTCTGCCCCTCCCACTCATGCTCTCTCTCTCCTTCTCTAAAATAATAAATAAATAAATCACACACACACAAAAAAAAGAGAGAGAGGGGCACCTGGGTGGCTCAGTGGGTTGAGCCTCTGCCTTTGGCTCAGGTCATGATCTCAGGGTCCTGGGATCGAGCCCCGCGTCTGGCTCTCTGCTCAGCGGGGAACCTGCTTCCCCTTCTCTCTCTGCCTGCCTCTCTGCCTACTTGTGATCTCTGTCTGTCAAATAAATAAATAAAATCTTAAAAAAAAAAGAGAGAGAAACTCCTGAGTTCTCATCACAAGCAAAAACTTGTTTTTTTCTTTTTTCTGTCTACACGAGGTAATGGACGTTAACTAAACTTACTGTGATCATAACATGATGTATGTAAGTCAAGTCGTTACGTTGTACACCTTTAACTTGGGCAGCGCTGTGTGTCCGTCATAGCTCAATGAAAGTGGAAGACAAACACCACACCAATTCCATGGAGAGTAACTATGAATTTTCCAAGCTCTTATCTTAGGTACATTACCCAGTTCCTCTGGGCCTCCAGGGTCTAATCTGAAATACGGTGTTCATAATACTCACTTTAATTTCTTGTTCTGGTGACCCATCTGATGAGGTGTTGGCAATGATGGGCATTGGAAAATGCAAATTACGGGACATATAAAAAATTAATATTGGTAATAACAGTAATACAACTATAAAATATGTATCTCTGGGGTACATTTTGTGGGCTAAAGCTCCTTTTGCCAAGATTACCTACTACTTGGAAAGGTGTCGGACGACTGTCTCTTTCTTTCTCTTTTCTTTTCTTCCCTTTCTTTGTTTCATTGAAGTGTTGCTATCTTTTTTCTATATGAAGAATCAGCATTCACTGTGGCATGATGGCAGCCTAGCCTACCACGCACCTGTCTGATAAAATTCTTGAGTGAAAATATGTCCAAATATAAAAAGGAGGGAAAAAGAGGTAATGAAGTTTGCTGTCCTGGTCTTTATTTTGCTTTTGATATTGGTAATTGTATCTTTTCCCACTTTGATCTGCCTTCTAGAAATCATCCTGGGGATATTTTGGGTAGAGACGTTTTCTAAGCTGGTAAGTAGCCATTTTATTATTGATTTTTTTTTTCTTTTAGAATATACATCTGTTAGAGGTGCAGTCTATGAAAATGAATAATAATCCCACTTACTGTGGGTCCCACATATTGTGCAATAACTATGGAGCATATCAAAGGAAAGAAGGAATTTTAACCTTGTTTCTTGAGTCATGAATGGACCTTAATAAATGCAAGTTATGGGTAAACAGATCTCAATGCGTGAGAAAAAGAGAACTTGCTAGTGGCCAGAATACAGAAAATAGAGTGGAGTACTTTCCTAGCAGACTCTTGATGAAGTCTTCTTCTAAGCTGGAAATCTCTGAGCCTCTCTTCTAATACTGGCTCGTGTTTCAAAGCAGATAATGGGGAACACAGCCTGAAATGGTGTTGCCAGATACCAATGCTCAAAAGGTAGGCAGTGCTTGGCGTAGCTGGCCTAGAACCAGAGTTTGGTGAACTCTTGGAACTGCCCTGGGCTATTGGGGGGGTGACTGAGCAGCAGGAATGTAGGATGGTGAGAAATTGGCAGGAGGTGGTCCCTGGGTTGTGGTCACCTATATGAGATGCATATTTTCTAGAAGCAGAAAATGGGAGTGGCGGGAAATCACAAGTATTACCTGTAGACACAACAAATCCCCTGGTTCCTGTCTGGAAGGCCAGACCTTAAATAAAATCAACAGATCCGTTTGGAGCACTAGAGCAAGTTGTGAATGGTATACGGCGTTAGGTTGTCTCTGCCAGGAGGGAAGAAATCAGTCAAGGTTGAAGTCAGTCTGCATCAAACCCAGGGTGACTGTAAAACCCGGGGGAGATAGGAGCGTATGCAGGCTGGCCCGATTCCCTCTTTTTGCTAGATTCGACTTTCTTTCCCCATCCCTACCAGCCAGTGGCACAGAGAAGTGGGTAAGGAAAAGCAAATCTTTTTTTTTTTTCTTTTGAAAAGATTTTATTTATTTGACAGACAGAGATCACAAGTAGGCAGAGAGGCAGGCAGAGAGAGAGGAAGGGAAGCAGGCTCCCTGCTGAGCAGAGAGCCCGATGTGGGGCTTGATCCCAGGACCCCGGAATCATGACCTGAGCCGAAGGCAGAGGCTTTAACCCACTGAGCCACCCAGGCGCCCCGGAAAAGCAAATCTTTGTTGAAAGCCTGTTATGTGCCAGGCAGGGCATGCATCCGAACTCCCTTAGTTCTCGTGATCATCTTCTGCCGTAGGCAGATGAGGAAACAGTCTCAGGAGGACAAGTTGGGGATCTAAACCCGGATCTGACTCCATGAGCCTGTATCTTTTTTTTTTTTTTTTCATGACACAAGCTGGATAAGAAAAGGAGGAGGAAGGTTGATGGCAGGTGTTACACTCTACCTGTTGGTTAAGTACTATACATTTTCATTAATTACAGCACCACAGTGATCTAAAATTGCTAGGATGGGACTTCCATGCAGTGACATTCAGAATCCCTGGCAAAGAGTGCCTTTTTCTAACTGACCACATTTTGATGAGTCCATCTTGGTCATCTTTTAACTTTCACGTCTCTGGTAAATCCTGGACATACTGAACATCCTTGAACTTTTAACTCCCATTTTCCCTCTGCATCCCACCTGTCCCTGTTATCTCTCAGATTTCTCATCAGGAAAAGGGCGAGGTCAGAGTTTATCACACATTTCTCCTGCATCTTTGGTGCTCCACCCAATTCCATCCTTATCTCTATCGGGATTCTCATTTTTTTTTTTTTTAGTTACACCCTCTCCCCACTCCCTTTTTCCACCAATTCTCATTCCTGACCTCTGCTTTATCCCCTTTTCCATTCAGTGTTGCAACATGTCCTTCCAGGTGGGGACTTAACTTAATCATCTCAGAAAGCCAGAGCCTGTCAAGTGACGGCTTTTTGAAGTCCCTAAAAACAGAGACCATGCAGACTGAAACAAAAGATGATGCATTTATTTATTTTTTTAAAAGATTTTATTTATTTATTTGACAGAGATCACAAATAGGCAGAGAGGGGGGGGGGAAGCAGGCTCCCCACTGAGCAGAGAGCCTGATGCGGGGCTCCATCCCAGGACCCCGAGATCATGACCTGAGCTGAAGGCACAGGCTTAACCCATTGAACCACCCAGGTGCCCCAGGTGATGCATTTGTGACACCATTCCTTTACCTTCCCTGACCTCAGTATCACGGGGGCAAGTCTTCACATCCCTTCAGATTTTTATGGAATTTGGATCTCCCATACACTTCATTTTGCCACTTCCCTTTTTCATCCAGCACGCTAATGACATAATCTTTTAAAATGTAGTTTTTAGTACTTGCATACGTTTTCCTGTCTGTATGGACCGTTTTAATTTAATCAATGCGTTATTATCGTATATTGACCTTGCTCCCCATTTTTTCTTACTCTGAGTTACCCTGACCTTTGTGGCTAAGTCATAGAGCATTTCTCTGAGTACTCTCTCTCTCTCTTTTTTTAATGTTTTATTTATTTATTTGACAGACAGAGATCACAAGTAGGCAGAGAGGCAGGTAGAGAGAGAGAGAGGAGGAAGCAGGCTCCCCACTGAGCAGAGAGCCCGATGCAGGGCTCAATCCCAGCACCCTGGGATCAGGACCTGAGCCGAAGGCAGAGGCTTTAACCCACTGAGCCACCCAGGCGCCCCACTCTCTGAGTACTCTCTTAAGGCCCATTCCTAGAAATGGATATTGTGGCTCAACTTCTATGCATGTATTTAACACTATTGAACCAGGTTGCCTAAATTACTTTTCGGAAAGGTTATCTCAGTCCGCCATCCTGCAGAAGTGTGGGAAAAGTTCCAGTAAATAGGAAGAGTGGTATCGGTTCCTTCTCACGCATCACTAATTAGTCATGTGCTCTTTGGTAACCCACTAACCTTTATCACTCCAGTAGATTCGTATGTAAAATCAAGGTATTGGATTAGAACTCTAGTTTCCTCCATCTGCCCTGCGGTTACGCTGCCAATCTCACACAGTGGGGATGACTACACTCCTAAAGGTTCCTTGGGGTTCTCAAAAGGGTATGTTTTCAAAAGGGAATTTGGAGAATCTCCTTAAAACAGAGGAGTGGCTGAAACAAAGATTTCTCTTGAAGTCTTCCCTGGGGAGAAAGGAAGGATTTACCATCGTCCTCACTCTCACTTTTGTCCCTTTATAAAAATTGTTCGTGGTGGCCCTAAGTACGTAACAGAACTGTCTTAAATCTTGTTTGGTTTTCAGCTAACAATGCTGGCAGAGGCTAGTGTCATAGTTCCCGTTGAAGCGTTATTGTTTACGGATGAAGTAGCAGGAGATGTGGAAGGCTGCAGACCAGCTCAGCCTTAGTGGTCAGAAGTTAGGTGGGGGGACGCCTGAGTGGCTCAGTTGGTTAAGCGGCTGCCTTCAGCTCAGGGCATGATCCCAGCGTCCTGGGATCGAGTCCCGCATCGGGCTCTTTGCTCAGCAGGGAGCCTGCTTCTCCCTCTGCCTCTGCCTGCCACTCTGCCTGCCTGTGCTCCCTCGCTCTCTTTCCCTCTCTCTCTCTCTGACAAAAAAAAAAAAAAAAAGAAGTTAGGTGGGAAGGCTCTAGACTTCTCCCCAGGGGTCTAGGGTGCGTAGACTAGTCCTCGATGCAAAGAATGGGCTGCCCTCAAGATGCAGTTCTTGTGTATGTCCCACGGTTTCTTAGGACCATATGTCCCAGGTAACCCATGATCTGGGTTTATCTAAAGAGGTGATGGGGACTAATAGGTTAAGTTCTGGGAACAGCAACAACTGGGCATTCCATCCGGATCTTCTGTGGAATCTCTGCCTTTTCCCCCTCCCTCTGGCAGTGGGTATTCATGTCCCACCAGGTATCCAGCAAAAGGATGAGACTTAGTATATGTAGTGATGGGCTCAGAAATGACCGAGTCAACATATAGTTGAAAAGAATGATAAAACAGCAGCATCAAGAGCAGCCATGAAAGCAGTTTGGCTTACTTAAGATTCATACTTTATTTTTTCTGTTTTTTAAAGATTTTATTTATTTATTTGAGAGAGAGAGAGAGAGAGCGAGCGCCTGCGACCAGGGGGAGGGGCAGAGGGAGAGGGAGTGAGACCATCTCAATGAGACTCACTGCTGAGCCTGGAGCCAGATCAGGGGCTCGATCTCCCGACCCTGAGATCATGACCTGAGAACAGGAAGTGACTCCTAGTTAAGAGTTGGATGTGTGTTTGTTGAACACCAGGCTCCGCGGGTATGAACAGCCACCGGAGCGTCCCTCAAGCTGCTCACAGTCCAGCAGAGGAAACAGGGAAGACAGTAAATGCGGCAGCAAAGTCGGAAATTGAAGTTTACAAATACCAAAGTAGTGCGGAGGAGGGAATGACTCACTTGAAAGTTGTACCAGAATAAAACTTCAAAGTCGACAGTGTCTGATGGATTGCAGGTGCAAGCCGCTTTCAGGACACATGGACTCCTAAATCTGCTCTAACATCAATTGGAACGTATCAGAGCCTCTCTGGTTTCATTATGAAACTGAGGATATGTACATTAAAATCACATTTGATATTTCAAACTGTTAAATTACCTACTAGTGTTTCCTTTTTTTTTTAGTGAAGTTACAAAATGTTCTTTTTTTTAAAAGTCTTTAAAGTCTCATTTTATTTGACAGAGATCACAAGTAGGCAGAGAGGCAGGCAGAGAGAGGAGGAAGCAGACTCCCTGCTGAGCAGAGCACCCAATGTGGGGCTCGATCCCAGGACCCTGAGACCATGACCTGAGCTGAACGCAGAGGCTTTAACCCACTGAGCCACCAGGTGCTCCATGAAATGTTCTTAACTGAATAGTTGCATTGGATTGAAGAGTCATTTGTTTCTAGATGATTGACACTCATTATTTTCCATTGGGAACAAATGTGCAACTCCTTTTGCTTACCCGCAGCTGGTTAGCCAGAATAAGGAGACAGCCGTGTTAGAACAAGCAGCCTTCTCTAGTCCGGAGAAAATACAGAAATATCGCAGAGGTTGTGTCTAATTGTTTTTGTAAATGAAGTAAGGAGGTAGGGCATGCTTACTGGAATAGAGGACTGAACTGACTTGAAAATTATGTAAAAAAAGCTTTGGGATTATGAGGATTGAGTCATAAATTCTATAATCCTAAATTCTATAATCGTGAATATCAGTGTATCAGGTTTCTGCATAAAATAATGAGGTATATGTGTAAGAGTTACATACACAAATCCACTTTCTAACTATTTCCTAAATGATTTGGGACATTCAGGAGAACTCTGAAGGTGATTAATACTAGAAAATTCTCTCAATCTGTGTAGAAGATAAACATATACTGTTGAATATCATAATGTTTCTCTTGTAGAAAAGCATGGGGAGATCTAGGATTGAGAACAACAGATGTTCCCTATGTTAAAAAATGTCAAGGGGCATCTAGGTGGCTCAGGCAGTTAAGCGTTTGACTCGGTTTCTGCTCAGGTCATGATCTCATGGTTGTGATCTTAGGGTGGTGAGATCGAGCCTTGTCTGGGGCTCCACAATGACCCTGGAGCCTGCTTAAGATTCTCCCTCTCCCCTGCCCCTTCCCGCCTCGTGCTCTCTCTCTCTCAAAACAAGCAAACAAACAAACAAACGAATCCTCAGATGCTGTCCTGAGGAAACTCATCTACCAACAGAACCAAGATGGCGGAGAAGGTGCTAGGGCAAGGTTTGTATTGGGAAAGAACTCTGTAATATTTCCAGCTTTTCTTCAGCTTAGTAAAGTTTCAAATATTTGAAGACTTTCTGATTCTTTGACAGTGCCAAGTAGAGAGATTGAAATATTAATGTTTGAAATATTTGAGTAAACTATGAAACTGCTACTCCAAAAGATGTTGAAAACTGAATGTGAAAGGAATAAGTTCTACATTTAGAAATAAATGTAGAGGGAAAATAAAAATTATGAGTGCTGCTGTGTGTCCTAGCTTAGAGACCTTAAAATATATAAAAATATATATAACAAAGATATAACTATGTAATATATAACAAAAATATATATGTAAATATATAACAAAATATATAAATAAATATATAATATGTAACAGAAATATGCATTATATATAAATATATACAAAATATATAGAGCAAAATATATATTATATATAAAATATAAAATATATATGTAACAAAACATATGTGTATTTACACACACACACGCAAAACAAAGGCTCCTGGAAGACCAATACAACACATGTGGTCCACCAAAATATGTTTAAGTTCCTCTGTCCCAAATGCCCTGAAGCTGGTGAGAAGTGTCCTCCTAAATTCACCTTAGATTGAAACGGGTCATGTAGGACCACGACAAAGCTATTCTTTAAGCGGGAAAGAGGCTGAGTGCTCTAGATTTTCCCCATCTTAGCCTTTAGAAGGAAGATCCCTCATGCCACTCCCTCCACACCCCTCGGACCATCTGATTTTCCTGCACTTTGTTCAGGTAAAGTATGCAGGTAATGGAATTTGGTTTTTCATGCTTCTAGGCAATTCTGTGGGAAAGAATCCCTGGTTGTTTTCACATACTTCTTTTTCTTTTCAGTGATAAGAGATCCACTCAAGAAGACTGGGCCCATGCAAGCTGTCCAGTTTCTTCGCTGTTCTTTTTGAGTGCTTCTAGAATATCGGACGGGATATTTATATTTTTTATTTTTATTTTTATTTTATTTTATTTTAAAGATTTTATTTACTTATTTGACAGAGATCACAAGTAGGCAGAGAGGCAGGCAGAGAGAGAGATATAGGAAGGGAAGCAGGCTCCCTGCTGAGCAGAGAGCCCCAGGTGGGGCTCGATCCCAGGACCCTGGGACCATGACCTGAGCCGAAGACAGAGGCTTTAACCCACTGAGCCACCCAGGCGCCCTCCCCTTTATATTTTTAATCAGATATTGCAAAATGGTTATGAGAATGAGTCATTCAGCTGCAGACTGAGAAGGGGGGGGCACCTTCTGAGCATGTTTAATTACTCTGGTTTGTGACTTGGTTAAAGTCCTACAACAAAAATCAGATCTGAACACTGCTGCTGAAGAGGCCCCCAGGAGGTAAGTATTTGATGAGTATTTCCAAAGTGGGTGTCATTTTTGGAAGTCCACAGACCAAGGATTTGCGAGCAGGAATTGCAGCTGTCCCCACTTACTGGTGCATCCCCAGAAGCTGCCGCAGTGCCTGGCTCATAAGTGCTCGTTAGATGAATGACTTTGTGCAGGGATGATGGGTGGACTTACTTATCTGCTTCCTCAGGTTTTGTGACCCCACTACCAAGTACGATGCCTGCCATAGGCAATCAATAGAGGCTGAATTTAGGGGGTTAATGAATCCCAGGAAGCGTTCAGTAATTAATCTAAGTCCTCCATTCGATTATTTGGAACCCTTAACAATGATCTATTTGGATTGCTCTCTTTGCTCCATAATAATTTTAAAATTATGTTTTATATGTTTTTCAAGTCAGAGTTGTCATATCTTTTCTAGAGTCCTGGTCTAGAGTGGGTCCACTGGGGGCAGCCATGTTGAATGTCCCGTTTCTGCCTGGCACACCTATGGGGTGGTGTTAGCAGATGGGTCCAGATGGTTTTAGCAGATGGTTTTAGCAGATGGGTCCAGAGAGAAGCACCTGTGTGACACTTAGGCTAGAAGAGAAGTGAGTATGTTGAGACTTTAAGGTAAGGAGCTAAAAAGACCTCTCACCAGCTCGAGTATTGCCTTTACAGCCTCTTCCCACTCTGATGGAAAAACAGGCTGGGAGGCACACAGAGAGTCCTCTGCAGACGGGAAGCAGAGACCCCAGTGCAGTCCTATAGTGAATCCTAAGTGAGGGGAAGAAACCCAAGAATACTTCTTCCTGGTGATCTTATTTAATATTCATGAAACCTATGGGGTAGGTATTGTCATTATCCTCAATTCATAGGAAACCGAGGCCCAGAGATGTCAAGCAAATTTCCATGACTGAACAGCTGGCAGGTGGCAGAACAGATTCTAACTCAGGAAGTCTGATTCCATTCTTTTTTTTTTTTTAATATTTTATTTATTTATTTGACAGACAGAGATCACAAGTAGGCAGAGAGGAAGACAGAGAGAGAGGGGGAAGCAGGCTCCCTGCTGAGTAGAGAGCCTGATGGCGGGGCTCGATCTGAGGACCCTGAGATCATGACCTAACCTGAAGGCAGAGCCTTAACTCACTGAGCCACCCAAGCACCCCAGGCTGATTCCATTCTTAATCACTTTTAACCACCACAGGATGTTAATTTTTGTTCTCTTCACTCAGCAAATATTCATTGCTAGAATTTGGAATAAGGCAAATATTTTCTTTTCTTTTCCTTCCTTCTTTTTTTAAAAAGATTTTATTTACTTACTTCAGAGAGAGAGTGAGAGAGAGCATGGGAGGGGGTAGGGTCAGAGGAGAAGCAGACTCCCTGCTGAGCAGGGAGTCCAGTGTGGGACTCAATCCTAGGACCCTGGAATCATGACCTGAGCTGAAGGCAGACGCTCAACTGACTGAGCCACCAGGTACCCAAGGCAAATATTTTCTTGACTAGGATGAGTCATTTGAACTTAAAAAAAAAAAAAAAAAAGTTCTTGCTTCTAAGAAAAACCCCATAGAAGAATATCTTAGATTGCGCAACAAATGTCTAGTTTGAAAATATCCCCGATGCTTACGTAAGAGCTATTTTAACAGTATCCTAAGGTATATGGGGCTGGTGTGAGAGAGTTAAAATCCACGGCCACAGTGCTCTTACACACGAGGACTTCTCTCTCTCTCTCAGACTTTGAGGGATGGGAGTAATTGAGTCTAAGAGCCAGTGGATTACCAGATTGATGATAATGTGAGAGGTCTTGGGTGGCTTCTCCTGGTCACTGCTTTCTTTCCTTGTCCTTCGGTGTTCTGAGAAGGCAATCTCATGGGTAGACTCCAGTCATGGGAGCAAACTTAGGGACAGATATTAGACACCACAGAGACAGGTGTGCGTCTCAATGAAACGCTTCAAGGTGTGTGGCTGGACCGCATGGGTTTTCACTTCGTTTTTTTATTTTGTGCTTTTGAAATGTGGGATAAGAGTGCTGCTGTTTTAGCTTTTCACAGTTACTTCTTTGACCCTGTTTGGTTTGGCAGTTAAGAAAAAAATCAACAGAAGGATTGCATTTCAATGGCATAACACCTAATCCTCAGGCAAATGATTTGTCCACGCTTAATATAAAGTACTTATGATGTATTGTTTGATGTAAACACTAGTTCTAATAAAATGGTGCCTGAGGTACACTTCTTTAACTCGTAATACCCTATTTGTGTTGGCCTGCACACAGTGGATATAAAGCCATTATGATAAAATATATCCTCTTTAGCCTGATAAAAACGCCAACTGGAGTATAGGACTCATACCGAGAGAGAGAAGGGAGACCATAAAACACAAAGCCCCTTATGATACTTGGAGGCAGCACTGGGGACACGCCAGCCAGCACTTCTCTAGATGGAAACTTCCCGACCGCCTTGGAGGAATGTCCGTTTAATCATTTCCGGCACTTTATTTGAATCTAATATTGTGCCCAGCCCAACTACGTTTAAGTGGCTGCGTTGGTGAAGTTGTTACAAATGGGAAGGAACAGCTGCCTTGAAATAGTGACTCTCGAGCACAAAGGAAGGTTAAAGGAAGCACACGCAATTCAGCCTACCCCAGATAGCAATCTCTGCTCTCCAATATCCACTTGTTATAACCTTTTTCTCCAGGACCCCGTGCTGCTTAGAAGCATGCAAGGTTAATAATAGCAGGCAAAAAAATGCGAGGCATTTCAAGACGCAACATTCATCTCACCGTTGCACTAATGCGGGGATGACAGGAAGTCACTTTCAACCTCCTTTCCTGCTGCTTATATTACCTGCGCCTTGGGAGATGAACTCCTTTAGGTATTCCAGAATGATCGCTGTTCGTATGGTGGGAGAAGAAAGAGACGCATATTTGCCATTATCCTCACCTGATTTAATGCTTATAAATCAGTAGAAACTCCACCTCAACCCAGTCCTCTGAGTCTCTGAACAGCGTCTCCACGAGCCCCGTTCACAGTTCACACGGTGACTTACTTCCAAACACCGGTGATCGAGAGCCTTCTCGGTAATTGCGGCTTGAGCCGAAGGATGAAAAATCACAGGGTCTGACCTAAAGGGACTCGGATTTTCAGGTTTCTGCTTTACCCTGACTCATCTGATGCCACTCCAAGAGTTGCAGGAGAGGTCAAATTTTAACGGTCTTCATGTCTGTTTTTTTTTTCCAGGAAACGACTCCTTCAAAGAGCAAGTTCTCAGAGCTGCTTTTGGCTTAGGCTTTTCCGTTGAGGGTATTTGTAACTAGATCAAGTGCTTAAATCCATGGAAGTTATCTTACCTTTGAGGACAAATCTGCAAGCAGAACTGAAAACGGGAATGGCCACAAAGGGGAAAGGTGGGGGGAATGGATGAAGGGTCCCTTTCTTGTCTCCAGCTGAGAGGTATGGCTTCGTCATGACAACCCTCTGAGGAACCTGTGCTGATCCTCACTGAAAGGCACCACCAAGACAAACGTGCCCACGGCATGCTCAGTGACTTCCGGGCCACCTTAGATCTTGTGTCCCTGGGCACCCTGAAGGGGGCAGGGAAGCCAGGGAGAGGCCTCTCCTGGCTCCTGCTCTGCTGTCCTGTCCATCGGCCTGCAGGAAAGAGGGCAAGGTTCTAGTTAATTGAGGGAAGCTCGGGAAAGTGGGGGCCAGCTCCTTCTGGAACTCTACGTTTAAAACCGGGTCTAGAACTGGAACCCAGAGGCCAGGACTTAGGGAAGCCCCATAGGTATGTATGTGTTCAGGTACCGGCTCAAGTCAGCAACTGTTTGAGGCCTTCCAGGGCTTTTTGTGTTCCGGGCAAGTGAGTTTTCCAGAGGAGAAGGTCACATCCTAGGTCAGACTCCCTGTCCCGAGGAAGAAACTGGAAGCAGGTCCTATGTAAGAGGTGGAACTGGGGTTGGACACAGAAGGAGAGCCAGGAAACCTTTCAGTGACTGGAATGCAGGCACTCCTTTGCTCCTACAAAAACTCCTCTCTAATGAAATCCTTAATGTTTTCTTATCCTTCCTTCTTTTTCAATTTTTGGCCCATTGCCCAATAGTGAAGCTAAGGAGATGCTTCTGGAAGCTTCTGCCAGCCATGAGTGGGCACTTATACTCACCCTAGAGTTTAAATCTTTTTTTCAACAGGCTTTAAGACCCCGTACAAATTCTTCTGTGGATCTGGAGTTTTGTTATTCCATATAATGCTAGCTCAGTTAAATAAAAGAAGGAATGAATTGTGTTTAGGAATCTTCTACTTGCAGACTTTTTTTTTTTAAGATTTTATTTATTTATTTGACAGAGAGAGATCACAAGTAGACAGAGAGGCAGGCAGAGAGAGAGAGAGAGAGAGAGGGAAGCAGGCTCCCTGCTGAGCAGAGAGCCCGATTCGGGACTCGATCCCAGGACCCTGAGATCATGACCTGAGCCAAAGGCAGCGGCTTAACCCACTGAGCCACCCAGGTGCCCTTTTTTTTCATTGCAAACGGTATTTCATTTTTCAAATGAGGCTCTTCTTTTGTTTTTGAAAACTCCTTCAGAAGGATAGGAAGGGGATTTGCTCTTTTAGCTAGCTACCCGAGACAGTGCCTATTATTAGCATCAAGACCCCTATTATACTAGCATGAGAGAAAAAAGCCACTCGTGTAGCTATTTTTTATTAGGAAAAAAAAAATAAAAGCCTCATGTTGAGAATTCAGAATTCTTCCTGGGGAAGGAGAAACTGGCTGTCCGGGATATTATAAACAAATGAAATAATGCTGTCTGAAACCTGATATGATACCTAGCTGTACTTAGAATTAGTTTGGTCATTCTTATGTAGTGTTCTTGCTGTTGACATTTTTAATTTTTGACTTTGAGTCTGAGAGTATACAATTTTTGGTTTTAGATTTTTCAAATAGATTCCAAATTCCTCTCCTGGGTGACTGTATTCTGAGAGCCATCTGTAAGCAGTTGTTCTCTGCTACAGTAATTTCCTGGGTTCAAATGTCTGTTGCTGGAGTCTCTGCGAGTGGGGGGTAGAGGAGGACAGAACCATAGACCCACTCTCGGATAAGAATTTTTTGTGGTTGGAGGGCGTTGGTCTTCTGAGCAGTTAGTTGAGTTGGGTTTATCCTCTTTCGGCTGAAAGGTTATCATTTCCACTTTTCTCCAGGTGAATGAGGGAGAAACCTGAAGCCTGGAGAAGAGAATGGCTTTTTGCAAGGTCACTCTGATACCTGCTGAACCAAAGTGAAGGGCAAAGTTGGGGAGACTGTCCTGCCTTTGGGTCCCAGTGGGCAATGGGTCAGGACTATGGCAGGAATCCGGATTGCTGGATACAGTCGCTTTTGGTTCCAAATAGGTGTGGAGAGAGAGAGTGCACGACAAAGTTAGGTATGAGGAGAAGGTGTTCTTAGCTGGGCTTTATGTTCCAGGGAGCAAATATGGGGTTAGTTTCATGTACTTATTTTGCCTAAACTCATTGCTTGACGTTTGAGATTTGTTGGTTTTAGGGCCTAAGTAAGGCAGAATTGAAAGCCTGGAAGGAAGAAGAAACTAATCTGAGTTGTTCCTTGGGAAATTCCACTGTTCATTTTCCCTTCAGCCTCTCTTAACTCCTCAGAATCTGCACAACCCATCCTTCCCTTCATGGCCACAGACACCTCTCCAGTTCCGGCTGCCATCACTTCTCACCAGCACCTCCGTGGGGGCTGCCTGTGGACTTCCCCATTTCCACTTTGCTGCTCTCTCTCTCTCTCGTGCTCCACAGCTGCAACCGGAGTGCCCTGTAGACAATACATCTAAGTCTTTAACGCACCTGTTTTAAAACCTTCTTTGATAGTTCCTCATTGTCCTTCGGACAAATATTTAAAATCTTTACTATGATTTATAAGGCACTCCATTTGGTGGCCCAGTAACTCCCCAGCCTCTGGGAATGGGTCTTTCATTTACTCCCAATGTCTGGCTCTGACTATCCTTCTGCATCTTTGAGAAAGGAGCACAGCCCACTCATTTCCACCTGCTGTGAGCACTTCTCCCTTAGTCGTATTTCATGACTTGGCATAAAGGACAACTGCCTCCAAGTCTTGTAGGCTACTCCCACCACAAGCCATGGTGGTTCCTTCAGGTGCAAGTTTCCATGGCACCCCATGATCGTCCTTTGATGATTCCCATCAGACTTGTCATAGCCTGTGTGGATTTGTCTGCCCAGAAGACCAGCAAGCTTGGTGTTGGTTGCTTGGGAATGAGGGCAAGTACCCATTATGTGCTGGTGTGTGGCACGTGCTGAATAAAAAAATGTCTGGAAGGTTCTCCCTCGACTTGGCTTCCTTTATGTTAAAGAAGATCCAGTTCTTCCCATCTGAGAGAGGATTTTAACCTCAAGGAGATGCCAGGTTGATCTGGAATTCCCCTTTCCCTCTGTTTTCACGGTAAAGAATGAGAACTAGACTAATTAGATCAAACAAGCAGCTGTCCCTTTGATGCCCAGCCCCCAACTCCTATCTGCAAATAGGTTTCAGAAAGGGAAAAAGCCAAAAGGCAAAACACAAATCCAGGTCTGTTTGGCCTTCCCTAATCAGGAGATAATAACAGAGTTCTTTATTTTTATTGTTATTGTGATTCAAAATGAATTCACCTTGGGCTGGATTCCAACATGCTAAAGAATGTCTGCTGGGCACAGAAGGGGATGGGTGAGAGAGGAGGTGAGTTAGCGGAACCCTGGGAAGGTATATAACTTGGAAAATAAACGGAGAAAGTTGCATGTGGTTTTCATCACCCTTCACCGTTACCATGACCTATCCATCTGATGGTAAATCTCTTCTGTTTACCGGATCTGTACGTGGACACAGGTGTGGAACTGAGTGGTTCCCACTCTCATTGGTGGTCCTGGTGATGTGGGGAATCAGGCATGTCCCCAGGCAATCATGATGTATGCTACGATAGAGGCAGTGCAAGCTTTTATGCAGGTACAGGAAAAGATGCATCTAAGCCCAGTGGGCACAGGTGGTAGGCGGTGTGGAGGCAAGTAGCTGGTGCAGACCGGAAAGGGTAGTGGGGTCTACTAAGGTGGGCGGTGGGGAGCACTGTACCCTTGGGGAGAGTGTCTTCCATGAGGAAACGTGCATCTCTGGTGCTGCCTGGGATATATTCATCATGACGATGTCAACAGCATTTGTACATGTAGGATACCAGCAAAATTCATCCATAAAGAAACTGACTGGCTGGGAGCTAACACTTCGTAAGCATCTGATGGAGTTCCGAAGGTCGCTTAGGATTGCCAAGCAGCGTGATTTCTTCCCCCTGACTGTGCTGACCCTGTGCCAGGGCAGACAAAGGAGATCCTCTAAAGTGACTGATCTCACCTTGAAATTCTTTGCCTACAATGCAGGTGACCAGCCAATTTCTGCCTGCCTCTTCCACAGCAGGCCCTCTGATCACCTGTCTAAGGTGTATTCACAGCCCTGACTCATACAAGGTGTGGCAATGGCCCCCTTCCTAGCAATCCCAGAGGTTATTTGCACCAGACACCTTTCCAACGGGTCACCTGCTGAAACACCCCCGGGTGCCTTTCAGTGAGATAAACGGCATATTAAACATACTTCCTGCGGCTCTGTCATTCCACGATCAGGTAGGATAAAATACAGAATCTAGGTTTCTCTCTCTCTCTCTCTCTCTTTTTTTTCCCTGGTGCCATCCTATTGCTATTACAGCCTCCATGGAAGGGCACCCTTGAAAGGACTGAGGGATATGAAAAATGGTAACTAGATCGTTTTTTGGGAAATATCGCAGTCTTGAACAATTTGATGAAAGAAGAGAAGGAAGACAGAAGAGCGCCGAGAGAGAACCAAGAGCGGCAGCGCTCTGAATTTAGAAACCTTGCTTTGCTATCTGGATCTGATTTGGCCCGAGAATGCAAGCATCAGATAAAAATAACAAGTCACACAGTAGAGGACAGATCTCCGGCTTCTCCCCTGCCCGGGGCCGCGCATGCCCAGTGCGCGCCTCTTTGGTGGAGAAGCGCTGAGCCGCATTCCCCAGCAGAAGGCCAGAGTGAGAAAGAGCCTGTGTTTGATGTATGAGCTTTGGCTTGCCATCGTGAGTCACCCCAGAACTAGCTGCAGGCAAAACAAAAATCTTTTGTGATTAATTAGAAAAACTGGACAATTATGAATTGACTGCACACGGCCAGGGTATGGTAATATAAATAGTAATGACTCCAGCGGAGTCTGAAGAAGGCTCCGTGTTTATGTGAGATCACTGGAGAAAGGCAAATTTTTAGCACGGAATCTGCTTCAATAGGACGATTTCTGATTTGAGCGATTTGAGGGTTTTGATTAAAATTCCGGCTGACACCTTCAAAAGGGATTCTGGTTGACTCTTATTTGACACCCCTGCAAATACTTGTCTCCGTGCCAAATTGATTGTTCTTTTCTTTTCTTGTTTTTTTTTTTTTTTTTTTTTTTTTTTTTTTAAATGACCCCAAACGTATCCTTTTCAGCAGCTCTGTGCAACTGCTCACGTCTTTTGCTAACTCCCTGCCAGCCCATAGAGTCGTTGGCTGGTTATTTTGCCCTTTCTGGGGCATTGGCTTCCGCTGTTACAGCCTCAGAGGATCTGAACACAGATATAGTGTTTATTCTGAGGCACTTGTTGGCTTTATCTTAAGGGAAAAAAAGAACCACCAGGAATGAACTGTTTTAGCAGAGAAAGGAGCCAGCAGAATTCTAGAGTGAATTATTGGATTAATGATTTATTCTGTTTGGAGAATGCAAAGTGAAAGGATCTCCGTACCACAAAGTTGAGGAAGGCTTTAAAAAACAAAACAAAACAAAACAACCCTGGGTGTGATCAGAACAGTATATTTTTGGCATGATGTAACCTTGTTTTTTTTCTCCCCTCTCTCCCCACTTTGTCCCCTTCCCCATGAGTGCATCCTACATAGTGGAGCTGGGGGAGATGATTTCTTTTTAAAGGAAGTTCTCAATGAAAAATAATTAAACCCTGACAGTGCCTGCAAATGTCAAAATACAAATTTCCTCCAGTGATCATTTTTTAACCACGGGGCAAGCAAGTTTTCCTTTGTCCTGGGGCAGCAATGTGTAGCCAGTAATGGTCCCAGACAGAAGAGTCCCACAAGAAAATGCCATCTCACGGCTCTCTCCCCAGCACCCAGCACCCTTGGATAAAACATCTTGCAGACCTTTGAAATTTGGTTTCTGCCAGGCAATTAACCCGTCTTAACGTGCCTTCTGCGTCTCCAAGTGCCTTTTCTGGCCCTCTGTTTGCGCTCGCCAGCATTCACATTGTTTTCTATTATTATTCAAGCAGTGCCGGCTCAGTAGTAAACCCATTGACCATTCAATCAGAGCAGTAGCTGCAGCGGATAATTAAAAGTTCCCAACCTCTTGCCCCAAGGCCAGGCTAGAGCCAGTCAGAGAGGAGCCAGGTCCCGGCTGCTCTGGGACCAATCGATCAGCTGATTAACCCTTCTTACTGATTGGTTAGAGCTGATTGCATCTCCAGTAAAGAAATCTCCCCTGGCCCTGGGGCACAAAAGGCAGCTCTACTCGGGGTGGCGGACAGAGCGCTCACAGCAGTCACTGTCCACACACAAAGTGGAGGGAGGAGAAAGAGAGCTCCTCTTCCAGCATTTTCAAGATTTTTATCTCCTCACCGCTGTTTTCCCCTGGACGATCTCTGATTTTATTTCTAGAGAGAAAAGCTCTGTTTCAGCTTCCGGAATGACCGACAAGATCCCTGGCAGAGTCGTTGCTGCCATGGAGCACGTGAAACCGTGGATTCTGTTCAGCCTCAGTGTCCCCAAGTGTCCCTTGGCAAGAGTGAATGAGGTCAGAGAACACTGAAGACACACCCTTAATCAGTGGGTCTCTCTCTTCAAGGATTGCTATTGGACCAGTCGGCTTTCACAGGGCTTGCATTTGCTGGCTAGTAAATATTTATCTTTGGGCACGGATAAACAGTCTGTTTTCAGTTGTGCTTACAATTTTGGCACCGCGAGTAAAATATACTGGATGCGAATGGAGGCCTTAAAAAAAGAAGGCTGCCCCATGTTGTCTTTGAAGGGACTAGCTGAGATGCTATCAGACAGGTGTGGTGGAGGCACCCTAATGAGTGGTGCCCCTGGTTTTCTTAAAGACTGATTTAGGTGGATTTGGTTGAAGGGCCCAGCAAGGAGATTGTCCTGTGAGAGCATTGGCTGTCCGGCTTATCATCCTATCTGTAGCAGACAGGAGAGAAGCTGAAATTTGCAAATAGTATCTTAGCCTCCATCTCCAAGAAGGCCCAACTCCCACTGACATCAAAGCCAGCTGGCCAGTGGGAGGGTGCGGGCCTGAGACCCCATGTCAAAAGCTTCGGAGTGAAAAACTCAGCACCAGCTTGAGAAAGAAATGCTTTCCGGAGTGCTCGTGATTTGCTCTGATTTGGGGATACTCATCAATGGCTGTGCAAGAACAGAAAATTAGGAGACCTTGTCAGGAAGAAAAGCTTTTTTTTTTTTTTTTTTTTTTTGAAGATTTTATTTATTTATTTGACAGAGAGAGGGAGAGAGAGATCACAGGTAGGCAGAGAGGCAGGCAGAGAGAGAGGGGGAAGCAGGCTCCCCGCCAAGCAGAGAACCCGATCTGGGGCTCGATCCCAGGACCCTGAGATCACAATCCAAGCTAAAGGCAGAGGCTTAACCCACTGAGCCACCCAGGCGCCCCAGGAAGCAAACCTTTACAGTGAATGAAGTTGGTGGTGAGAGAGACTGACCTCCATTCTGTCTACCTGGAGGGCTAGTTGCATAAGAGGTGGCTTTGGTCCCCAAGCCTTCCTCGGAGCAGGGTGTAGGGACCTTGCCGCCTTCGTGGGCTGTCACCGGCACAGTGGATATGACAGTGCTCTCTGCTTTGAGGGCTCTGCCTCTCCACAGAGGCTGAGGGGCAAGCAGGTGGGAAGCAAAATAGCGAAAGGGTTTTGAGGTTCTGGAAGAAGGGAAACGTCTTGTAGGGACACCAAGAATAAGAGTTGTATTTTCTCTCTTTTTCAAAAGAACCAAAATAGTCAATAATTGTATGACCCTGGATATATTTATTAACATCTCAATGGCCTCTGTCTCCTTATACAAAATGTGCGATTATGAGATCACACACACACACACACACACACACATACACACAGAGGGAGATTTTAAAATGGACTCACAGCTATTTAATTCTTCTTAAAAAAAATACATTTCTGAAATCAAAGCAGAATTTGTAAAACTTATGCATAAACCAGAGCTGCATGCCATTAGAGTAAAGGGAAACACTACCAAACCCGGGGGCATAAGATAATAGCGTGGGTCCTGTTAACGCAATCATTAGTTAGTAAGAACTTAATTACACGACACTGCTAAATATAATATGGAAAATAATACAAATACCTATTTTTGTTCTGCTGGAAGCTTGCAGTCTGATTTGTATTATAAATGTTACTTATTAAAATGCCCATGAAGCGACTTGGAATTTAAAATGTTTCAAATAAAGGGTTTCTACTTGGACCTACTTTTCTTTTTTTTTTTTTTTTTGACGGAGAGAGAGATCACAAGTAGGCAGAGAGGCAGGCAGAGAGAGAGGAAGGGAAGCAGGCTCCCTGCCAAGCAGATAGCCCCATGTGGGGCTCGATCCCAGGACTCCGGGATCATGACCCGAGCTGAAGGCAGAGGCTCTAACCCACTGAGCCACCCAGGCGCCCCCGGACCTACTTTTCTATATAAGATTTCTGTGCACAGAGAGGAGAGGTCTAAAATAGGTCTTAGAAGAGAAACGCATAAGGCAGGACTTGTGAATTTGTTGTGGCCGAATACATTGCGTATACTTGGGAAACTAGGGCATTTATGGTCCAGGGCGTAATGAAAGGTCCACTGACAGACACATTTCTATATGGTGGAGAGGTCGCTTTTCAGGAATTTCCCCCATGGAAGTGTTCATTGTGCATTCTTTTTTGCACTAGCCTGCAATTTCTCTTTCATCATAAAGGGGCTATCGTATTGCATACTGTACCAGCCAAATGCAAAACTCGATTGGAATCAGGACAGGTTACGCTTAAGTGGAAGGTTCATAGGTGCTGTCTTATCTGGAGGAAGTTAAGCTAGCATGCCCAGGGTTTCTGAAATAGGGAAGCCGCATCCCCGAACCGTGTCGACCGTGAGCGCAAAGTGAACATCAAACTCAAACCAGGTAGGGCTCCCGGGACGGAAACACTGTAATTTGAAACTCAGGTTAGCCATTTTCCTCTGTGGTAAGACAGAAACCACAAAATATACCTACTCACTCATCAAACCACCTCACAGTGGCATCTTTTTTTCGGGATAGATTTATTTTCTCAGGAAAGCTGATAAAAACCACTGTTTGGTGTATTAAATGAATGCAATGGATTTTCTTTTAGTGATTGAAAAATTAAAAAAAAAATTGCTTAGGAATTACCCCAAAGCTTAACAAACTGCATATGGAGATTGGAGGACTTTTTTGTTTTGTTTTGTTCTGTTTTAAAATTTTGTTTATTGGAAAGGAAGAAAGAGAGAGAGTGAGAGAGAGCATGAGCGGGAAGGAAAGGGAGAAGCAGGCTCCCCGCTGAGCAAGGAGCCTGATGCGGGGCTCTGGACTTGGGACTCGACCCTAGAACCCTGAAATCATGACCAGACGCTTAACCAGCTGAGCCACCCAGGCGCCTCTGCAGGATTTTTTAAGCATGCAAAAGTGATACAAATTTAGGGTGCCTGCCCTGGCTTTTTTTTTTTTTTTCTCCTCTTTGAAAGTTTTTGCAACATCCAAGAGATCGTGTGATAATCAGCACAACCAAACATCAAAGTTCACTTTATAGAGAAATCTGTGAAGCCAAAGAAGCTGAGTTGCTCCTTTCTGTGCCAACTTCAGGCTCCTATCGACTAATTCCGTGTGGAAGAAAGGCAAATGGTCACAGGACTGGTGTCGGTTAGGGAGCGGGACACACTGACCAACAAAACTTCAGATTTTTTTTCCCCCAAAGCTGCCGATATGGGACACTGAAAAGAAAAAGTGACCCCGTGTACCCTTTTTCTTTGAACAGACCAGAAAGCTATAGCTTGGCTTTTGCTGTCTTAGTCTGCTTAGGAATTCCTAATGAGTAAACCGTAGTGTTTAACAGTAAAATATGGTTATGGCTCTTAAATGTAGGCTACATTTAACAACCGTATATTGATTTTTTCTTGTAATTTTATTTCCATGAGCATTTCTGGTTTCTTAATTAGTAGCCTTTTAGAGAGAGATTTAACATTCTCTCTATCAGAGGATTTGGCTTCTGGGACGCAGCTTCTCCAGGGAAACTTCTCGGAGGGACAGGGTCAACACCGCGTGCATGTACAGATGTGCACAGGACGGGCAGCCCTCCCTCCCTCCCCCTGCTAACACAATGAAGACAAAATGACACTGGCGAACTCGGTGACAAAACTCAACAATTTCCAATTGCACACTCACCCCCGTAACGGGAAGAAGTGTTTACCCCATGTTCCTTATTAAACCGAAGTATTTTATTTAATGAGCATGACTCATGCAAGGTGTTCCCATAAATCATCGGCTGGTTTACAAACTCAATAACTAGGCTTCCTGCTATAACTAGGCTGTGCACACCTTAAATTATTAACACGCCAGGGCCTTAAGGCAGATCTTTGATGATGATGATATAAACACTGTGAAGACAAGGTGCTCTCTCAGCAAAAGATTATTGACTCTAATTACCATTTACCACAGGAAAAAGAAAAGAAAAGACAATAAAATATGAGGGAGAATCGAAATCTAAGATTTAATTTTATGAGGAGCTTTAAACGCCTCCCCTCCATCCCTCCCCCCTTTTTTTCTGTCCTTTCTTCTTCTCGTTTGGGACTGTGGCACCCACCTTAGCACACTGCTGGAGTGTAACGAGAGCCCATGGTGGGCTAACCCTAAAAGGCTGACAGTTGTTAAGAGGAAAGCGGGGGAGAGAATGGAAACAGGAGAGACTCTGCTGTTGATATTATGTACATTCTTCGAAATGGGATGGAAAAAGGCCAAGGGGGAAGACAAAATGTAATACGCTGAGGAAAAAAAAAAAGAACAAACCCTCCCCCACACAAAACCAGCTGTAATTGTTTTCACGTATAGATGAAATAGAAAGGGGAAAGGGCGAATATGTCCGACTCGTGCCATTTTGGTTTAGTGCACTAGAACTTGAGGTCAGCTTTTTAAAAGGAGTCATTTGCTCTTATTACATGCTTCCGTTTTACTGCATCCTCATTATACAGCGGTTGGACGGATGCAGAGATGTTCCAAGTTTCATGATAATGGAGCTTATTAAAAAGCAAAAACGTGGCGAAATGACACATGGTGGGCCGTCCCAGGAATGGTATGCTTGTCGTTTCTTGGTATGTGCAAAGTGGACCTACCAGCTGGGAGAGGAAAAGGGAAGGTCTCAGGGAATCTAGCAGAAGGACGGGTGGAAAGAAAGAGAGGGGCAGGTCGGCTCTGTGCGGGTCAAAGGATTTTGTTTTCTCCTTCCCCTGTGGTTTTGAGTATTTCTCATTGCAAAGTCTGACTCTGGCTCAGGTCACTGTCTCTGTAGGCTCAGTTGTTGGCTCAGATTTCTCCTTCTCAGGAACACCAAGTTACATCTAATATTTATTTATGGAATTAGTAGGAGGGGAAAGGGAAGATGGGAAGGACTTGGAAATTACTGGCCTCTTCATTTTATGGATGTGAAATTCTCTGCCTGGAGAGGTGACCTGATTTGGCCGACAGTGCTGCTCCCCGGCGTGCAGAGCTCGGAATGAAGCTGGGACCCAAACCAACCCCTTACTGGGCCACGAGGCAGCGTCCTTTGGAATGATCTCAGAATCACAGAAATGTGGTCAGTGGTTGGCAAATTTACTTTCAGCCTCCTATGTAAAAGAGGCTTCACTGATGATGGTTACTGTCCAGGGGGCATTTAAGGCAGGTCTCATAATCCAATAAAATTATTAAAATATGACCAGAATATGGGGGGAAATCCATTATGGTTGTTAACAGGCTTTTCCTTTTTATTTAAAAAGCTTTCTGAAGATTTTTGGGATCATTTAAGATTTTCGGTACAGGCCAGATTCAAGGACACAAGAATTTGCTCCCCAGCTCTATTTTCTCTAGAATTTCTTGGAGGTCAGTGGTGCATCTCCACCACCTGTCAAGTCATCCTTGGGCTCCTGAAGGACAGCAGCTGGGGACGCTCTCCCAGGCACGAGGACCCTTCTTCAAGCGAGAGCTGTTTGAGGCAGCTTGTTTCTGCCTTTTTCCCCATCTGATAAAGATGGGGCAGGTTTGGCTCTTTTATCCGGGAGCAGGACCCACTACAAAAGGGCACTCAGGGGATGATCCGGATGCCCATCTTCCCTGAAGAGCAAATAGTGAGCCTACGTGTAAAATGAAAGACACACATTGCCTTTTCAGTATTTGGGGGGAAATACCACCCACAGAGCTGCATCTCTCTCTGGACGTTTTGTCCAAGCAGACTCATCCTCTGGAGTCTGGAAACCGAAGACTAGGATCATTCACGATCCTCGGGACTACTCTGCTTGTGTCCCCAGGGGCCAGGGTGTCCCGGGCAAATTTTCAGTTGGGGTTTATTGCATTGGGGATAATCTTATTTGGGACTTCCAAACGACTTTATCTTAAGTCTTCTTTTTCTTCTCGTTGGAGGCAACGCCGTGCAGTCTTGTGCTTCCTTATGACAAAATGGCTGCACGACCCCCTCCCATCTATTCTACCTCAGAGATAACCGTACCTGTATGGTGAGCAGAGCTGTGGTTCCTATGTACGATGTATGGACAGTTTTTAAACAGAGGATCCTTTTTGGATGACCAACACATTGTTACTTTGTGGGAAACCATGAACTAGATAAATAGTAGGGCAGAAGACTTAAAATTATGCTTGTGTGGACACATA
Organism: Lutra lutra; assembly: GCF_902655055.1. Lineage (NCBI taxonomy): Eukaryota > Metazoa > Chordata > Mammalia > Carnivora > Mustelidae > Lutra > Lutra lutra. Next base: position 17,204,840 of record NC_062283.1, read on the forward strand.
AAATGTTAGTGTGCAATAGTCATTGTTAAACGTGAAATTTGCACTTCAAGACCATTTCATGCTCTTTGCCTTGGGCTGATTATAATGCAAAGAGCCACAGTGGAAGCCTCTTCTTGAGCTCCTTTTAAAGAGGCCTGGCCTGGGGTGGGTGAAGGAGGCTGTTCCAGCCAAAGCATCTGGGCTCTTTGCTGAGAGATGGCCTGGGGCAGAGCCCTGCTGATTGCTGTCACTTGCCTTGCTCCCAGGGGTCGACCCAAGGCTTAGTAGCTTCTCCTCATCAATCTAAACTGGGGAAGGGGAACTAACAGAAGAATGTGTGTGTGTGTGTGTGTGTGTGTGTGTGTTTGTCTTGTGTGGAAGGGCAGGGCAGGAGGATAGGGACAAGGGGCAGAAGCAGGGTAAATTCCAGGGTTTAGACACCTCTCCCCAGAGCCCCAGAACCATGTCTCCATCCTTGAGCTCAGGACTGGAGACAGAGCCCAGGTTGCTCTTTCTGAAGCTACCAGAATTCTGTGCAATCGGGTGTTAGTCCATTACTCGTGTAACTCTTCTTCTTTTTAAAGGACGTTACATTTTTCTCAAAAGCAATGCATGCTCATGCAGTACTGTCCTATGTATTTATATTCAGGTAATCCTTCAAAGAAAACAAAATTGTGATCATGTTCTGCATCTGGTTTTTTAATTCTTTTCTTTTTAAGCTTTTTTTTTTAATTTATATTGGAACATTTCAAGCATAAACAAAAGAAGACAAATACTATACACCCTCCACGTACCCATCACCCAGCTTTAGTGATCAGCAATTGATAGCAACTTTATTTGGTCTATACTTAACTTACACCCCTTCTCACTTTATTATTTGGAGGCAAATACCGGACATTTATCATCTCATTCCGTACATTTCCACTGCATTCTGTTTTATAAAATTATGGTAAAATATACAGATGATAAAATTTATCATTTTTAAAAAAGATTTCTTTTTTTTTTTTAAGATTTTAATTATCTGAGAGAGAGAGAGAGCGCACAAGTGAGAGGAGGGGCAGAAGGAGAGGGAGAGGGACAAGCAGACCCCCTGTTGAGCATTGTCTTACATGGGCTTGATCCCAGGACCCCCGAGATCATGACCTGAACTGAAATCAGATGTTCAACTGACTGAGCCACCCAGGAGCCTCTACTTTTATGTAATCTCTATGCTCAACATGGAGCTCAAACTGACGACCCTGAGATCAGGAGTTGTATACTGAGCTGGCCAGGCGCCCCTAAAATCTGTCATTTTAACCATTTTTAGGTGTACGGTTCAAGGGCATTAAGTACATTTACATTGCTGTGTAGCCATCACCACTGTCCATCCCCCAAACTTTTCCATCATCCCAAACTGAAGCTCTGTACCTGTTAAACACTATGTCCCCAGCTCTCCTGCCCTAGCCTCTGGCTGCCACCTTTCTATTTTCTGTCTCTATAAATTTATCTGACTACTCTCGGTATCTCACGTGAGTGGAATCATAATATTTGTCTTTTGTGAGTGGCTTATTTTCCTTAGCATCATGTCATCAAGGTTCATCCATATTGTAACATGCGCCAAAATTTCCTTCCCCTTTAAGGCAGTGTCTTTTGTTCTAACGTCTTTGTTTCTCCAGTAAGAAAGTACTAAGCAAATTTTTAACCCTCTGGTTTAAATATTGTCTCCCTAATAAGTGTTATTGCTTGCTTTTGACTTGTTTATTTGGAAGGATATTAGTGAACTGATTCCAGGAGAGCGTCTTCTTTTCTCCTGCCAAAGCCATGGGTCCCAGTGGGAAGGATAGAAGTGAGCGCTGTGCCTATAGTAGCTTAAAATCACAAGCATGGAATACTTATCTTAAAATGTGTTGATCTGTGGAATTTTGCATCTGCATAATGCGTAGGCTTTGACTCCCCTGCATGATAAACTAAATGTATCCTAAGATCAGACATTTTTCTAATACTTAATGGTATGTTTTCTGTGGATACAGAAGACGGATGAGCTGAGGCAAGAAACACCCAGGATGTAGTGGGATCATACTCAGAATCTAAAGCATGTTTCTCTGGAGAATCCCAAGTCCTTTTGGAATTAGCTACTTCAGCTTCAAAATACCTCAGAAAGTTTGTGAAGCCACAATGATTTTTCCCATTGACAAGTAAAGAAGGTATATGTGAGCAAAATCGATTGACACCTGAAAAAACAGAAAGTGAGCCACGGCACAGGACCCTCCTTTTGGCTCTGCCCTTGCTACTTCTTGCCATCTTCATGTGTGTGCCCCTCTGAGCCATGGTCTCTTTTCTCAGAGCTGAGAGAGAAAGAAGAATGCCCCGTTTCAGTCACATGCAAGGCTCTTCCTATTTATTGAAGGAAAATCGACAATAGTTAGCTTAAAACAAGTGACAGAGGCAAAGAGCAAAGTGTTGGAGTGTTTGGATCTCTCCGAAAGCCTATACCTTCAGCCAGCCCTGCTCTGCTCTTCCCACCTCCCCACCGGAGGTGTGGTGTGCCAGTCTGCTGGTCTACCCTGTGCCTGTGGGCAGATGCTTCAGGGGAGGCAGGGATGAGCCAAGAGAGGCCTCACTAGCTTTCTGAAGCTGCCCTCACCCTTACTCTGGGTCTCTTGCTGTTGCCAGTGGGAACGAGCCCCAGGCTCAAGCCTTTTACGCAGTTTCTGTCTGGGCTCCAACCTTGTTGATCTCCTTTCTGTTCCAGGCTCTGACCATATACCATTTCTATCTTTTCCCTTCCTTTTGGGCAAACAAAAAGGGGAACAATAATAGGAAATATGGGAGAGCAGGACTTGGGGTTTAATACCTTTAATGCCTCCTTTATGCGCATGCGTGGTATGTGGGCGCTATCCATAAAATGTCTTAATCGTTCTTCCTCCCTCCTGTCTCCCTCAGTCCTGTCCACCTCCCAGTCACCTCCCGCATAAAAGCTTCTTGTCTGACCCACTCATTTGTCGTTTAGTCATCGGCTTGCTTGGTTGTCACTTGCAGTTGCCTTCTGTGGTAATGTTAATCTGTATTGTTTTTTTAGCCTCTTGTGGTTCACTATTGCTCCCTGAACTCGGTGGTCACTTCCTCTGGAACTGGGACAGGACCGTGATTTACATAGCTGTGTAACTTAGCACAGGGTGGGCATTCAGGACACCCGTATTAAAGGAACAATGGCTGTTCATGGGAGGACAAATGGAGGGACAATGACTTCAGCTTAGTCACATGAGGTCACATAGACCGAGGTGGGAGCAGGACAGGAAAGTAAGGCTTAACTTTCCCCAGCCAGCGCTCAGCTGTAACTGTTCCAGAAGAGAAGTCATGTCCGAGCCGCTTGCAGATGGCAAGATATGCAATGGTCCATGCTCCTTTTGAGGTTACCATTAGGTGGAAAAGCCATAAGAATTGTCATATCCTCAGAAGTCACTTATCTGGAATACTCAGCTGTTGACCAGATGAATATTTGGTTTTTATGGTTTGGTTGTCTGTATTTAATTTTAGGAGAGGAGCAATATCTCACCTAAAGTTGGGGTGCCTGGGTGGCTCAGTGGGTTAAGCCTCTGCCTTCAGCTCAGGTCATGATCCCAGGGTCCTGAGATTGAGCCCTGCATCGGGCTCTTTGCTCAGCAGGGAACCTGCTTCGCCCTCTCTCTCTGCCTGCCTCTCTGCCTCTCTCTCTCTTTGTCAAATAAATAAATAAAATCTTAAAAAAAAAAAATCTCACCTAAAGTGCCTTTCGAGACGGCTTAACACTTAACTTTGGACTGCTAATAATTTTATGAAAAAGGGCTTGAGAACATTGCTGGTCTTTTTTTGAAAAGAAGCTGCATGACATAAGGAGCTAAGATATTATTTAAGATAGTTGAGAAGCTACCTATCTTATTTGCTAAAAGTCTCTCACTGAAGCATGCCAAGTAGGCCATAAACTAAACATGATAACTGATTTTTTTTTCATATCGCTAGAGAAGCTTAATCTGAATGCTGCAATACATAAAACATTTCTGTAATGAGGAATTTGCAACTTAAAATACAATGCTTTTGTAACTCTGGACCTCTTGGGGAAAAAAATAAAATGAGTCATTAAGTCCGTGGAAAACAATATAGGCATTCAGCTTTAAATGTGTTCACCAAACAGGCTCTTTTCTCTGGGATGGGAGGCTTTTCCTTTATCAGAAGAACATAATCATACTATTTCAGGAGAGATTATTACATTGGGTAGTAGAGTCATCAGTGCATACCTGTTTCCATCTATTTCCGAACTGAAAACGATGTCTGTCTTCACCATATAGCTTACACCATCTTTTACATAGAAATGTGTAGACCATAGAGATACACAGGCAGAATAGGCTTCCCTAACTTCAGGCTGATTATTGGCTTATAAAATCAAAGGAGGGCAAGAGCATCAACTCCCACCTTCCCTCTACTAGGTTACATTTATGGGGATTAACTACATTATTCAATGTATTTCTTAAGAATTAAATTAATCATAATGCATTTGGATTCCCTGAGCATTCTCACAATTAATTTGTGCTATTGAGTTATCAAATATCCCTTTCTTAAGGGATTAGCTCATTTCTGATGTTTTGCACTGGTGTCCCGAGAAGTAATTTTGGACTAAAAAATTGGATCCTTTTCCCAAGGATTTGTTTTTAATCTCCAAAGGAATTCTTGGAACACTGGAATAAAATGGTACAGCAGTGACTAATCCCTTAAGTAAGGATTTCTGATCACCCAATAACACAAATTAGGGACAATAACAGGAGAAGGAAATACTCTCCTCATCTCTTTTGCTTTTTTCATACTAAGCACCAAGATGAGTCCCTATTTCAAATCCATAGTTCCTGGCTTACTGTCGAGCTTTTAAATGCAACTTCAAAAAAATCTCGTGTTTTAATAACTTGTTTCGGGTGATCAGATATCCCTGAAAATACCCTGAATTTTTAAAATATCTCAGTTTGAGTTTTAAAAATTCTTTCCATAATGTTGTTTAACTTCCTTTCCAAAATCAAATCTGATCATCTTTGAGCCATTTGTGGCATGTGGCAAAGGGATTTTATTTCAGGCAACCAATGAGATTGTTGTTCCTTGCAAAATAATGGGTTTGTGAAATAAGGACTAAAATAAAGTACAGTACTAGTTAATCTCTTTACACATATTTATTTTAAGGTAATCTGGACAAGACCTCGTTGGCAGTTATATATGGCAGGAAACCATTCACAGCTAAGAAAGTGGAGTCATGAGATCACTTTCAAGAGCACAGCAAATCTAGAGACCCTGACAACATTTTAGTGAGTAGAATCAGATGATGTGAAGAAAATATTTGGATTAGTTTTGAGAAAACCATTTTTCTGTTTGGAAAATCACAGTATTAATTGAAACCAAAACCTGAATTACTATAAAATCAAAATAAGTTTAAGTTTGTTGATAAAACAATATCCTGCACTTGGCAGTTTTGCATTTATAGAAGTTTTTAAAAAATATAATATATGTTTTTATGCTAAGGACATATTTGCATTTAAAAAATATTTTATTTATTTATTTGAGAGAGAGAGAGAGAGTACGCACAAGCTGGGGGGAGTGGCAGAGAAAGAGGGAGAAGCAGGCTCCCCACTGAGCAGGGAGTTCAATGTGGCACTCAATCCCAGGACCCTGGGATCATGACCTGAGCTGAAGGAAGAGGCTTAACCGACTGAGCCACTCAGGCACCTCCATTCCTGGATTCTTTTTTTTTTTTTTTTTAAAGATTTTATTTATTTATTTGACAGACAGAGATTACAAGTAGGCAGAGAGGCAGGCAGAGAGAGAGAGAGAGAGAGGAAGCAGGCTCCCTGCTGAGCAGAGAGCCCGATGTGGGGCTCGATCCCAGGACCCTGGGATCATGACCTGAGCCGAAGGCAGAGGCTTTAACCTGCTGAGCCACCCAGGCACCCATCCATTCCTGCATTCTTAAAAGAAGAATCTTTTCTTGATATCTTGAAAGATATCTAGGGGTCACCTGGCAGGCTAAGTCAGTATAGTAGGTGACTCTTGATCTCAGGGTTGTGAATTTGAGCCCCATGTTAGATGTAGAAATTACTTAAAAATGAATTGTTTAAAAAAAAAAAAATCCCAGTGCATAGAATAGGAAAAAACAAAACAAAACAAAAAAATGAATGAACACGAACCACCTTTCTTTCTTCATACATTTTTACTGGATAGTATTTGAAAAGTATATCACTTAATATCTGAATCAATGAGCATTGATTACCATCACTATATAACAGTATGTATAGAAGCTTCTCTAGAAAACAAAAGTCTTATGAAATCATGGCTGCTTCTTCATGAAATGAGTTTCCTGTGAAAGTTATAGTAAAAGACATTAAAAATCATACTAATTTTACCTGATAGCATATCTGAGCTATGAGTTAAAAATTACGTGCCCTCACTTTTAGAATACTTAAAATGTTCCTCAATTGTTTTTCTTTATGGGCATCCTTTGTTGGGGTCAACTGTATTCCATATTGTCTGCCCTTCTTCCCAATACATTCATTGGCTCACTTTCATCTCCACCTTGCTTTTCCCTTATAATTCCTTCTGTCTTTGATTAGGGTCCAGAAGGAGTCCAGAAAAGCTGTTGGCTAGATTCCACTGAGGAACTTGCAGACACACCAGTGATTGCAAAAATGCATGTATCGAGGTGTCGAGGTCCGGGTAGCTTATCATAATTAATGGCTCTGGAATAAGAGCATCTGACTTTGAATCTGGGTTCTGCCACCTTACTGGCTGTGTGGTCATGGGCTTGTTCGGAATTTCTCTGTGTCTCAGTCTTTTTTCACCTGAAAAATGGTTGTAGTGATGGCTCCTACCTCACAGGATTGTTAAGTGTGGTAACTCCGCTAACATGTGTGAAGCTCTAGGTGAGGCTCAAATTATGGCACACTGTCAGAGCAATTGACTGATCTATTCAACAAATATTTATTAAGGGTCCACTAAGTGTTAGGCAATGTTTCCGGGCACTTGGGACCCATCAGTGAGTGACAGAGATGAAGAGTCCTGCCCTTGTACTGCTGATGTTCCAATGGGGAGAAACAAACCATGAACCATGCACATAAGATAGAAAATGTTAGGGGTACCTGGGTGGATCAGTTGGTTAAGTGTCTGACTTTTGGTTGGGCTCAGGTCATGATCTCAGGGTCATGAGATTGAGCTCCATATCAGGCTCTGTGCTCAGTGGGGAGTCTGCTTAATATTCTCTCTCTCTGCCCCACCCCCCTGCAAACTCTTTTTCTCTCTTTCTCTTAAAATAAATAAATAAATCTTTAAAAAAAAAAAAGAAGAATGTTAGCGGTTGAAGACAGCAATAGGGAAAAAAAAATGCAGAGCAGAGTAAGAGGGATGGAGGGAGCCAGAATGTGCAGATGTGGGTTGCAACTTTTAAATAAGATGGTGCTGGAAGGTTTTTTAGAGGAGGTGATGTTTGGACAAAGACATGGCAACCTGGAGGTTTTAACCATGTGTGTATCTGGGAAGAGAATGTCCTAGACCAGGGTAGCAGCTAATGCGAAGGACCTAATGCCTGACGTTTGGGGAACAGCAAGTCACTCTGTCACCTTTTGTGTCAATCTGTATCCTGTCAACCCAATCCCACAATTAGAGCTCAGTAAGCAAGGAGGAAAGCTATGGGAGATGAAGTTAAAAAAGTAACGATCATACAGGGCCTTGTAAACCATTGTAAAGACTTTGACATTCACCATGCAGGGCCTGCACAGAAGAATTGCAGGATCTAAGTTAGCTTTTTGAAAGTTTCCTCTTGCTTTAGCCTTGGGACTATACTAAGGATAATTACTGCTTATAGTTGCAGCTTCCGAGCCTTGTAACATGGCTGTCCAGGAATAAGGCGTGTGTAAATACTTAATGAATTGGGTAGTTTATGTAGTATTGCTATTGTTTTGTCTTTGTACCTCTAGGTTTTTCTCCCCTAATTCCCATTTTCTCCCTCAGCCTAAAAGTAGGTGCACTGAAAGTTTTAAAAAGTGTGAGGTAGGTTAAACCAAAACACATCTGTGGCTGGGCCTGGTAAAACAATGTGTTCCAGAGGACTGTTTAATGGCAGTTTACCATAAAGATGACTGGGGACAAAAACGGGGCATGAAAATGTCTCTGTTTTGCATACCACACATCACAGAAGGCTAGATTGTCTTCTACCAGACCTTTGTGCCATTTAGAAAAGGTAACCTTTTTGGGATAGTTGCCTTGCTGAGCAAGTGTGCTTGGTCTGGTGGGTGGGGGACCAGCTGTGTTTCTGCTCCTGCTTGTTCCCTCAGTCAGAGGTTCTGATGCAGTGCCCAACCTGCACATCCCATCTTTTAGGACACAATAAAGCTTTAGCAAAATCACAAAGTTTGTTTCCCTCTCGATGGCAGTCATGTGTTCCTTCTTGCTTGAGGGACCTTCCACTTTGGTGACTTTGCTTTCTCTCTCCCTCTTTTTTTCTGTCATCATAGACTTAGTAACTCTATCTCTCTGTTTTTAAACTCCCTGAAAGAGAATTCGGTGGGTTTGGCAAGTTGCCCCCATTGATAGGGATAATGTCCAGGGCAGTTTGTTAGCTCATAGGAGCTGGGAGGACGTTCCTAAACCCATCAGCACTGTCTAGGTCACAAACATCACAAAGCCTGGTAGAGAATTCACCCACTGAATACAGTTATGAATAACGTAATCTTCTAGAGTCATGTTTTGCCTAGGATTACATCTTGAGTAAAGTGACCTAATTTATAAGAAAATACCCAATTATATTATATGAGAGTTTTCTTTTTGGAAACCTTGGGAAAGAAACTGAAATGCATAATCAACTAATATAAAAGGTGCTTGTGTTTATCAGAGGGAGGCCATTTAAGTGTATGGTTTAATGGTGAATAAATGCAGCCAATGAATGGGCTCCTTGTATCATACCCACTTTACTTTGCCACCTTATTCTAGGTCAATCCCCTATCCTTACTTTCTAGATATATGTTTCTGTCTTTCTACTTTTGCTGTCACACACATGCCTTTATCACCTGTTGTAATCATTACTGTCATAACTTTCTTACCAATATCCCTATTTGTACCTTCCCCTTTCTTCAAAGCATCTCTATGTCACCACCAGAATGACCTTTCCAGGATACAAATCTGATCACTGGTCCTATCACTTGGACTTAAATTCTTTAGCAACACCATTGCCTTCAAAATGACACCTAAACCCTATCGGGTGCTGTGCAAGACACTCTTCAGGATCAAATCTCCTGTTGACATTCAAGAGTTATCCTTACTATACTTTTGAATCTTGGTCAATACCACACATTTTCTTGAACCTCTAGGCCTTTTGATATGATGGTAAGCCCTTTTTCCTTTTCTTCATTTGGTCAACTCCTACTTGACAAAAAGGGAAGCCTTCTTACTTCTTGTTCAGAGTTGGGACCTCTCTTTGGGTGCTGTAGGGTCCCCTGTGGTAACTCTTGGTTCCATGCTTGTCTCACTGTACTGTGAGACAATTGAAGACACAATTCAGAGTCTTCATCTCTATGAACACAGGAACTCTCAACACACCTGACTCATAACGGCTGCTCAAAAATAACTTTAAATAGAACCTAATGGAGTAGACCTTGTTTCTAAAGGTTCCTCTCCAAAAGACACTGAGGTTGTTTTGTTGTTTTGTTTTTTAGATTTTATTTATTTGACAGAGAGAGAGAGCACAGGTAGGCAGAGAAGCAGGCAGGGGGTGAGGGAGCAGGCTCCCCGCTGAGCAGAGAGCCCAACATGGGGCTGGATCCCAGGACCCCAAGATTACGATCTGAGCTGAAGGCAGAGGCTTAACCCACTGAGCCACCCAGGCGCCCAACACTGGGTTTTTAAAGTAAAGCTTACTTCCCTTCTCACTTGGCCCTCAAACCTCTATTTGAGGAAAAGAGGACCATAGTACTGCTTCTCTCCTTCCTGTATTTTATTCTACCAATTCCATTCTCCAGAGCTTTCCTTAATATCATTGCTTCTAAAACCTGATCTGATGATTGAGAACCACGGGGATCTAAGGAAGGGATCTAAAAACTTGGATGACTTATTCCTTTGAGGGTTGCAGTCTCTTGAGTTGGATTGATCTTATGTCTTAGACATTGAACCTGCTTTAGCTTTTAGAGTGGCTGACTTAAAAAGGTACTGCTATTTGTGAGGTGTGTTCTAGTTTTTCTGAGAGCTAGGGAAGCCTTGATGACTTTCAGGCCCCGGGGAGGTGGGTCTCTGGTTGTGTGACCTGGAAGCAGGGGTCTCGCCCTGGGAGTTGTTATGCTTTGATCTCGCTCCCAGGTATGGCTGATCAATCACGGCCTGGAAGAGAGTTTGTTCTTTCTCCTTCCACTTGTGTTTTTTCATTACATCTCACGTGCTAACAAAAACCCAATTCTTCACATGGTTGATTATCCAAACCTTCCCTGAAGTCCTATTTCCTTTCTCTTCCTCCAACAGGCAAATCTTCTCTTGTCCTCACGCGTTAAAGCGTCTACAGGGTTTCCTCTATAATTCAGTTAAATGGCTATGCTGCCTATGATAAAGAAGTGATGAGCTGTTTGGGTTGACTAGGAATATTTCTTTCTTTTGCATACCTCTTAAGAAAGTGTTCTTACCAATGCAGCACCAATTTCAGATGCTCATTTGTTATTTTACTTTAAGCAGGCTCTACATTATAATTTAATGGTGTAATGGAATCCCTAGTCTAGTTGACAAACACTGTGGTGCAAATGATTTAATTTACTAGCTCAAGCATTAGTCTACATATTATTATACTGATCAGTCATTGCATACTAAAATCACTCATCCTTAATGTAATGATTTGGTATCCCTACAGAGAATTCCAGTCATCAGAATGTCATTAGATACAGTAAAAAATGAAAATTACTATTACACAGCAGTAAACACTATTAACTGTTAGTTAAAATAGCATTTAATTTAGCCATTCAGGAGTTTACGAATTTCCACAGTTTACTTGGTCCTTTAATAATTGTCAGCGCAAAGTTAATGACACTTCTGCCAATGAAATGACAGGACGAGGAGGGGGCCATGATGAACGGATGTTTTAGATGGCAGATGCCATATTGGGATGGCACAAAGGGCTTGGCTGTTTGGGGTATTTCACTGATAAGGAGATGTGTGCACTGTCCCCAAAAATATGAAGCAGGCCCAAAGAGTTTCTATGCCTCCAGAATGAAGAAGAACATTAAGAACAGCTGGGCGGAGGGGGAAGTCGTTCCTCTGGGTGTGCCTTTTCCTTTCTCCACCAGCTCAGCGTCACATTCCAGCATTCTGGAGATCTGGACAATGCTGATGAACAGGGGCTGCTGGTAAAATTCTTGCAAGTGTCCCCCACCTGGTGGATGTAATCTTTTCAGGAATTAGGGGCCTGGCTGGAAAGTGTGTCTTTTTGCACAAGGCTTACTGACCCCTGGTTTGCAAACAGCTCCAGCTTCTGCTGCAAAACATGCATTTGCCTTGAAATGGCCTTTCCCTGTTGCAGCCTGAGTCCAGCATTCCCCAGCCTTAAATAAAATCAGCAGCAGCATCGACCATGCCTATAAACGTGGGCACACTGTGGGTTACTTGGCTCCAGAGCTCTGTCCTCGTCCAAGCTGTTGTGATTCATTTCCTTGTTTATTCCATAACTGCGTGTTACTGAATTTGAGTTCTGTGCCCGAAATATTGAACTTAGATATGGAAAGGGACACCAGGGACCCCTCTGTATATGCAGAAGGCAATAAAAACAAAATAACAGACAGCACTGCTTCCTGCTTTGCTTATGCTTCTCATGCCAACCCAATGGGGAAAATGAGTGTTGGAAATGACTGGCCCTGGTAAGACAACGGTTGAGGGAAACGGTGCTCAGTCTGCAGTATCTTGAAGAAGAGGTCCAGTGAATGCCAATCCTAAATCAATGAAGTGGCAGTACGTGGCAGGATGTGTGTCTGCGGCAAGGTTTTTGGTCTGCAGTGCGGTGCTGCCTGCCACCTTTCACTGAGAATATGCAATGGAGGGTTGCCTGGAAATAGTTCCTTGGTTGCACATGGCATGGTAGAATGGAAATCCTTGGTAGCAAGGAGCAGGCATTGAGTGAGGGGACATGCATTCTTCTCCCAAGGTGACTGTCTAGGGCCTGGGTGGTAGAGGCTTGGTCTTGCTACACTGACTACCAGCAGATGACTTGTAGAGTCCCATTAAGGCGGGCCCAGATATGATATTGTTCAGTCATTACCGGAAACTTGGGGAGATACAACTCAAAGTCACTGCCACTCTGTGAGAAAAAAGAACATGTGTTTGCTACTAGACTCGGTCATTCCCTGTATTAATTTTTCCAGGGGCATGTGACTAGACCCTGGCGTGGCAAGATCCTTGTTCCCTGCTGGCGTGAGAACCCAGATTATTTATCTGTGAAATGGAACTGGGCGCTTCTTGGGGTCCGAAGTCTCTGAAACCATCCTTCTCAAAGTGTCACGGACAAAGGGCTCCTGAATTCTTTCCCCTTACAACAGCCTTCATCCTACCTACTGGGAAAGTCGACAAAGTAGAAATGAGTGGAAATCACATTAATGACAAGATTTCACCTTGATAATGATGCCGATAGGTCCTGGCAAGAGTCCGCGTTTGCTCTGTGTTCTTTACCTCTCATGGGGCGGCTTGCCTAGGACTGAAAAAGTCAGCACTGTGGTTGGCCAGAATTGATTTCATTGCCCTTTCAGGGAAAAATCAGTCTAGGCTGGCAGAAACTTGGAGTGTGAATATGTGTGTGTGTGTGTGCGTGTGCGTGCGCATGTGCCTGCACACTACAGAGTTATGGCACTCAAATTTCCATTTGTGTTCCCAAACAGAGTGGTTAGCTTTTGACACAAAACACATGGAATCCCTTTGATGGCATATCCCTAACTGAAAATTTCTGTCGTGAGTGGAATATTCATCAGAATAGCCAAATCCAGTGATTCAGCCCAGGACGAATTTCCGTATAGCTAATTTAAGAAATAGGGTGAGGGGTCCCTGGGTGACTCAGTTGGTTGAGTGTCTGCCTTCAGCTCAGGTCATGATCCCAGGGTCCTGGGATCAAGCCCTGCATCAGGCTCCCTGCTCAGCGGGGAGTCTGCTTCTCCCTCTGCTCCTCCTCCCCTGTGTGTGTGTGCTCTCTCTCAAAATAAATAAATAAAATCTTAAAAAAAAAAAAGATATGGGTTGAAAATGGAGAGGAGCTGTGTACCTGTCAGGATGTGCTGGAGAAACAGAACCAATAAGAGATGTATGTATTTATTATAAAAATTGTCTCACATGATTATGAAGGACAAGATGTCCTAGGGTCTGCTGTCTACATGCTGGAGAACCAAGAAAGCAGGTAGTGTAGTGCAATCAGAGCCCAAAGGCCTGAGAATCAGGAGAGTCAATGGTATAAGTCCTGGTTTAAGTCCAAAGACCCAGGAACCAGGAGTACTGATGTCTGAGGGCTGGAGAAGGTGATTGTCCCAGCTCTACCAGACATTGAAATCATCCTTCCTCCGCCATTTTGGTCTATTCAGGCCCTTACTGGATTGGGCAATGCCTGCCCACACCGGGGAGAGTAATCTTACTCAGTCTACTGGTTGAAGTGCTATTCTCTTACACTCTTACAGAGACACTCTCACAGACATGACCAGAAGTAACATTTTACCGGCTACCTGGGCATCCCTTAGCTGAATTGCTATACAGGAATAACAATAATAATAGTAAATCCTTATGGCATTTGCCATAAGGCAGGCACAGTTGAAATTGTTTCAGAGAAGTTGACTCATAAAATCTTTAAATTTATGAGGTAGGTACAGTTGATAGTATTTTCATTTTATAAGTTGGGAAGCTGAGGAGGTTTAGGAGTTAAGTGACTTGCTTTTGGTCACACAGCTGTTAAGTAGAACAGCATACTTGGAACCTGGCAATGTCCAGAAGGATCTGGACAAGTGTCGACAAATTCATGCCTGTTTCAAAATGAAGGTGCCAAGGAGCTAAAAGATTCTTAGAAGGTCTGTTTTCTCCTGTCATTGGGGAAATTGACCAACTGACACCTGGACTTGCTGGCCTTGGGGACTTGGAAGCGGGGACATCTCACCATTGGCAGGAGGTTCAAATTTCAATCCCAGTTCCATACCTAGTAGCTATGTAAACTTGGGCTACCTAATATTTTTGTGCCTCAGTTTCCTTCCTGTTAAATGTGGATAATGATGATGACCTCATGTGTTGTAGAGTTAAATTAGGGGAGGTATGTAATAAACATGTAGACTAGAAAGTGTTACATCAGTGTGAATAATACTAGGATAGAGCTGGAATTATGTAAATTATCCATTTCTCTTTGTGACTTTTTTTTAAATGCCTGATGGAATTTAAATACTTGGCAGTGGAATAGTCTTTCAGACATCTTTTTTTTTTAATATCTTACTTATTTGAGAGAGAGAGAGAGCATGAATGGGCAGAGAAGCAAAGGCAGAGGGAGAAGCAGACTCCCCACTGAGCTGGGAACCTGGTGCAGAACTCAGTCCGAGGACCCCGGGATCATGACCTGAGCCAAAGGCAGACACTTAACCAACTGAGCCACCCAGGTGCCCCTCAGACTTCTTTGTTACCTATGCTATGGTAAGGCTTTCAACTTGTCATGTAGTTTGATGCTGTTTTTAACTGTAGCAGGATGTTAAGCATTTTATTACCTTAATCCTAATAACAATAGTATGAGGCTTCATTTTAAATTTTATCCAATATATTTTTATTTCAGATTTTTTTTAACCTCTAGAAGATTGATTTGGACTTTTTATTTTATTGTGTATTTTTAAAAATACTTTATTCATTTATTTGATAGAGTCAGAGAGCACACAAGCAAGGGGAGTGGCAGGCAGAGGGGGGAAGCAAGCTCCTTGCTGAGCAGGGAGCCTGTTGTGGGGCTCGATCCCGGGACCCTGAGATCATGACCTGAGCCGATGGCAGATGCTTAACTGACTGAGCCACCCAGGCATCCCAGATTTGGGCCTTTTAAATAGTGTACATATTTCTCTTTGGCACGTTTTTGCTTTCTCTACTTTCATGAATGTACAGAATCTAGTTCTGACAACTGTTTTCATATCCTGGTCCCACTAATTTTATACTCTGCCTTATGTTTGGGTCAGTTCGGATTGATTTTTCTTCCTATCACACAGGTCATGGTTTCCTGTTTCTTCTCATGGCTGGTAGTTTTTGACTGGACCCCTGGTACTGTGAATTCTATCTTGTTGGGTGCTGGATATTCTTTTATTATTTTAAAGATTTTTGAGTTTGGTGCAGAGATGCAGTTCAGACACTCAGAAACAGTTCCATCCTTGCCAGGCTGACTTTTCAACTTTGCGGATGGGACCAGAGCAGCCTTTAGTGTGGAGCTAGCTTTCCCCCACCACGGGAGCCCTTCCGAGGACAGCTGCCCAATGCCCTGCGGATTACAACGGTCTTCTGCTCTGGCAGGTAGGAACTGGAACTATTCTAGGAACTGTCTGAGTCCCGAAGATGGTTCTGCCTGCTCTGTTGGAGTGGTTTTGTCCTGACCTCTAGTAGTTTCCTCAGAGGCATGCTCTGATTAGTCCTTGGCTGAAGACTCCTGGCAGACTCACTGCAGATTTCCAGAGCTCTCTCTCTGTGTGACATGGAGACTTGCTGGCCTCCCTGAACTCCAGGCTCTCGACTCAGGGGCACTGCTGGGCCCCACCTGGACTCCCTGCCTCCCCCACAGGCTGGGAACTCTTTCCCGGTGGAGTGCTGGGACCAGGGCTCACCCTGAGTGTTTCCCCTCACTCAGGGATCCAATGTTTGAAATGTGTTGTTTTATATATTTTTCATATATTTTGTTCTGTTTCTTAGTTGTTGAAGGCAAAAGGGTAAACTCAGTTCCTATCACTCCATTGTGACAGGAAGTGAGCAACTGAGATGTTACTTCTATTCTCACTTTAAGGATGAATGAACACAATGGGGGTGGGGTGCATCCAGAGCAAAGCCAGGGATGGGGTTGGGGGTGGGGGTGGGGAGGTGGGGAGATGGGGAGGGGGTATTGGGGTAAGCAGAGGGTGGGGGGGATGCCTATTGTTTCCAGCCTATGCTTCTAAGGATCATAAACACTAGCTCTTAAGATTTTAGGTCCTTAATGTAAGGCTAGAATTACAAAATTCACATACCCACTCTTCAACTTCCTCCTACATCCCAAACAGTAATTGGTTTGGAGACTTAACCATTAAGTAGTTCAAAACCTGTAAATAGATTTTATAAGTGAACGGTGTACATATACATCTCTAAAGGCAAGCCTGGATTTTGACGATCCTCAATTTTTCACATATAGATCAGTTTCTTCATCCCTCCTTGTTGTTTTCTTAGGAAACATTTATCTACAGAAGAAATCGGAAAGAAACTTAAAATAAATTTCAAAGAAAACATGCAAGGAAAACATTGACTGGTTGTCTCAGTTGGTGGAGCATATGACTCCCGATCTCAGGGTTGTAAGTTTGAGACCCATGGTGGGTGTAGAGGTGACTTAAAAATAAAATCTAAAAAAAAGAAAGAAAGAAAGAAAGAAAGAAAGAAAGAAAGAAAGAAAGAAAGAAAGAAAAGAAAAGAAAAGAAAAGAAAAGAAAAGAAAAGAAGAATTCCCCCTAAGGGGGCATCCGGGTGGCTCAGTCGATTAAGCGTCTGCCTTCAGCTAGGTCATGATCCTAGGGTCATGGGATCAGGCTCCACATCTGGCTCCCTGCTCAGCGGGAAGCCTGCTTCCCCCTCTCCCCCGCTTCTCCTTCTCCCCTGCTTGTGCTCTCTCTTATGCACTCTCTCTCTCAAATAAGTACATATAATCTTTAAAAAAAAATTCCCTCTAAGAATTACAGGTTATAAGCACTTCAGTAATTTGAATTTGCCAAAGCTACTGGTGGCGCATAGGTGACCGCGGAAATATAGAACAATAGACGTCGTATTATGCGCAATTTGCTCACTAGCAGTGATTTCCCCCCTTTCTCTCCATTCAAGGAAACACCACACCAAAAAAGAGTGACATAGTAAGGCGAGCAACCCAGGCTCTCCCCTGGTTTAGAAGTTTAGAAAAAAAGAGCATACTCGGGTACTTAAATTATGACCGCACGGAATCAGCGTGCTGCTCTGCCAACGGGCTGTGCGGCTTCTCTTCTCCCGGTAGGACCGTAACCTGTCATCTAGGTTACAGTCAGTGTTTGTGAGCAGCCATAGCAAAGTACGGCAGGCAGGGATGGGCCGGGGCGGGGCCGGGGCGGGGCCGGGGCGGGGCCTGGGGCGGGGCTTCACCAACAGACTGGTACTTCTTCCCATCCCGGGAACCTCTTCCTGGGGTTCACAGGATTGGTTTCCTTAGAGACCTCTCTTCCTACCGTCCAGATGCTGCCTTCTCTTGTGTCCTCGTGTGGCTGTCCCTCTGTACACGTGTGTGCCTTAAACTCCTCTTCCGATGACACCAGTCCTATTGGATTAGGGTCCACGTGATGACCTCATTTTACCTTAATTAGCTCTTTTTTTTTTAAGATTTTTTTTTTAAAGATTTTATTTATTTATTTGACAGACAGAGATCACAAGCAGGCAGAGAGGCAGGCAGAGAGAGAGAGGAGGAAGCAGGCTTCTGGCTGAGCAGACACCCCGATGCGGGGCTCCATCCCAGGACCTGGGATCATGACCTGAGCCGAACACAGAGGCTTTAACGCACTGAGCCACCCAGACACCCCTTAATTAGCTCTTTAAAGATCCTAACTCCCCAGTCACGTTCGGAGGCACAGGGAATTAGGACTTAAACATATGAATTTGGAGGGGGGTTGGTTTATGCAGCTCAGCTCATAACAATCACTAATGCGGGCCTCCTGGTTGGCTCAGTCAGTGGAGCTGGAGTTGTGGGTTCAAGCCCCATGCTGGGTGCAGAGATTACTTAAAATCTAAAAACAACAACAACAACAACAAACCGATTTTATTTATTTGAAAGAGAGAGAGACTGAGAGAGAGAGAGCACGAGCAGGGGGAGGGCAGAGGCAGCAGACTAGCTGACGAGTGGGGTCCAAGGCAGGGCTGCAGCCCAGGACGGGAGATCATAACCAGAGCCAAAGGCAGATGTTTAACTGACTGAGCCACCCAGGTGCCTCCCCTCTACCAAAAAAAAAAAAAAAAAAAGAAAGAAAAGAAAAACAAAACAAAACAAACTTAAAAAAAAAAAACAACCCAACAGTAATGCCTGGAGAATTTAGGTCATCTACTTAACCAACATGGTTGCTTTATGCAGAGTTAACTGGTTTGTACTGGGCATCTGGACTTCTCAAGAACTGGGCTGGCAAGTTCAGCCTATGGCAGATACCTCATGACTGTTCTGGCTGTTTCTCTGGGCAGTAAACAGATACACCTGCTGTTCTTCCAAGTCAGATGAATCAGTTTGACCTGGGCACCTGAGCTCACGTTACTGATGGATTCTTCTGGAGCCCTTCGTGTTCCCCTGGAGCTTAGAAAAGATTCATCCTCTCCAGTGCCAAGAGTGAGTTGTTTGCGGTCAAGTTACTTCCATAAGATCAACCCAAGTAGCTTGCTCGGTTTTGAGCAAGTGTCTCCCTTGTTCCCTTCACTCTGCCTCACATGTCCTGTTCAGTGGGCCATTGGCAAGATCTGGAAGGTGAGGAGAAGAGAGACTCACCCAGAGCTCCCACCTCAGAGGCGCTCTGTCAGGATTCCACAGATTCCTGCTCAGAGCAGGACAGCGGGAAGACCTTTCTCCGAGAGGCCTCACATATAAGTATTCCTGATCCTGGGATTATTGTTTGATAATGATCATTTTTTGGGGGGGCGTGTGGTGGTGGGCAGGGAGAATCTTTTGCATATTTACCATGTGGCAGAGTTGGGCTATGCCTTCAGTCTCTGGCGGGCAGTTCTCTTTGTGAATCCGAGTCTCTTATTTATTCCGAACATATTTGAATCCTTACTTTATTACTTCAAAAATGTACTGTAATCCTGATTCCTGGTTGTGTTTTTATTTAAACCAATCTACAAATGTAGCTCATAAACATTAGTGGAAATGAATTTACATTCTAAAATCTATTAATCTAACCCTACTCATTATATAAAGGAACCGATAAATAGCAAATAAATCAAACTATGTGAAACAATAAAACAGATTAACCAGTATCATTTAAATAATTGCCATCACCAACAGTCATAACAAAGCCTAACAAATTAACACTTTAAGGGTGTTCTCATTTTAATTCCGTCCTTACATAAACAGCGCCAGACTTCAAATGGATTTTGGAAATCATGTGAGGAAAAACATTGGGAATCAAGGTTGTCAGAATTGGGCCTGAGTATTTCACACTCCGTGGATGTTCGGATTTGGGAGGCTGGGCTCGTTGGCTCCAGCCCTGGCGTCCCTGACTTACTCTTACTTCCTGTTTTCGAGGTATGGGGCACCTCAAGGTCAATGCCACATGGCCTGTCCTGAGGCCCTTTTTCTGTTCTTAGGAGCAGGTGGACAGTGCAGCGGGAGGACTATGAGCTCTCAAGTCAGGCTTTATCAGCCCACCTGACTAACTTCTCCAGGAACTCAAATCCTTCATCTGTAAAATTGGAATATTGATGGAATTTCCTTGAAAATGACCAAATGATGTAATGCGTGGAAAGCACTTCACAGCCGTCTGTTGCTGTGTGTTCAGTAAATGGTCAGTGGTACTACCACTCCTCCTTCTATCACCCTCTCAACCAAAGTGTGTACTCCGTTCTTTCCTCACCACAGTTTTCTTCTCTTTAGTTGAGTTGAGGTTTTTTTTTTTTTTTTAATGAACTTCTGCTTTTCTTTTGGGACATAAGGATATTTACATATATGTGTGTAAGAGCATTTTAATATTTTGATGCACTTTTTTTTAAAAAGACTATTTGTCAGAGAGAGAGAGTGCAAGCAGGCAGAGCAGGAAGAGGGAGAAGCAGACTTCTCACCAAGCAGGGAGCCTGACATGGGGCTTGATCCCAAGACCCTGAGACCATGACCTGAGCGGAAGGAAGACACTTAACCGACTGAGCCACCCAGTCATCTCTATTCTGATGTGTTTCTATGGCTGATGTGGAAATGGGTGAAGAACCAATTCTAATTAATCTCTGATTGCCTATCAAAAAGAAATATAGCAGCTATTCAAAGTCTTTCTACTCCCATCTCCCGCCAAGACTTCTCCTGCTTTATTTCTACTTTTACTTTTTATTTTTTTTAAAGATTTTATTTATTTGGCAGAGAGAGAGAGAGATCACAAGTAGGCAGAGAGGCAGGCACAGAGAGAGGCGGAGGCAGGCTCCCTGCCGAGCAGAAAGCCCTAATGAGGGGCTCGATTCCAGGACCCCGGGACCATGACCAGAGCCGAAGGCAGAGGCTTTAACCCACTGAGCCACCCAGGCGCCCTCCTGCTTTATTTCTTAGTGTAATAATTAATTTTACTTAAATACTCAGATACACCACTTATGATGTATCGGTCACAGTTCTGACCTTCTAAATTAAGCTTCTTATTTTAAGACGATTGTAGATTTGGGGGCGCCTGGGTGGTTCAGTCAGTGAAGCGTCTGCCTTCAGTTCAGGTTGTGATTTCGGGGTCCTGGGATCGAGCCTTGCTCGTGCTCCCTGCTCAGCAGGAAAGGCATCTTCTCCCTCTCCTTCTGCCTGACGCTTCCCCTTGCTCACGTGCGTGTTCTCTCCCTTAAATAAATAAGATCTTTAAAAAAATTGCTTAAAAAAAGATAATTTGTAGATT
This sequence comes from Lutra lutra, assembly GCF_902655055.1. Lineage (NCBI taxonomy): Eukaryota > Metazoa > Chordata > Mammalia > Carnivora > Mustelidae > Lutra > Lutra lutra. The sequence goes on from NC_062283.1 coordinate 17,225,626, forward strand.
CATATGTATTTGTAAGGGTACACGTACCCTTTGCTCTGTTTCCCTCAATGGCACCATCTTGCAAAACTGTAGCACGCTCTTATAACTGGGATATTGTCAGTGATACGGTCAGGATGCCAAACATTTCTATCACTCGAAGTACCTCAGATCGTCCTTTTATAGGCAGTCTCTCTTGGCTCCCATACCTCTCTCTCTCTGTAACCGCTGGGGTTTGTATAATTCTGGCAAAATTATAATAGATCACACAGTATGTAACCTTTTAGGATTTTTTTCCCACTCAGCATAATTCTTTTTTTTTTTTTTTAAGATTTTATTTATGTATTTGAGAAAGAGAGAGTGAGAGAGAGGATGAGAGAAGTTCAGAGGGAGAAGCAGACTCCCCATGAAGCTGGGAGCCCGATGCGGGACTTGATCCTGAGTCTCTGGGATCAAGACCTGAGCTGAAGGTAGTGGCTTAACCAACTGAGCCACCCAGGCACCCCTCAGCATAATTCTTTAGTGGTTGCTGTGTCGATCAACATATATATGGATATATAGATATATAGATATATATCCATGGTATGAATTTCCCACCATTTGTTTAATTATTTATCTCTTGAAAGACATCCTCCCACCCTGCCCAGTTTTTGGATACTATGAATACAGCTACTATAAAGATTTGTGCACAGGTTATTTTTTTTCCTCTTCATTTCTCCAGGAAAAACATTCAGAGCTCAATTGCTAGGCTGTGTGGTATTTGCTTGTTCAGTTTTTAAAGAAACTCAAATTTACTTTCCAGAGTGGCAGTCCTGTTTCCACCCACAATGTATCCAGTTTCTCCACATTTTTGCCAAAGTTTGCTGCAGTCACTATTTTTTATTTTAGCGATTCTTTTTTATTTAAAAGTTTTTATTTATTTATTTGACAGAGATCATAAGTAGGCAGAGAGGCAGGCAGAGAGAGAGGGGGAAGCAGGGTCCCCGCTGAGCAGAGAGCCTGATGCAGGGCTCGATCCCAGGACCCTGGGATCATGACCTGAGCCGAAGGCAGAGGCTTTAATCCACTGAACCAGCCAGGCGCTCCTAAGATTTTATTTTTAAGTAATCTCTATATGCAATGTGGAGCTTGAACTCACAACCCTTTGAGATCAAGAGTCACATGCTCTATCAACTTAGCCAGCCAGGTGCTCCATAATATATCAGATTATACTGATTGATTTTCAGTATTGAACCAGCCTTGCATCTCTGCAATGAAATCTACTTGGTTATGGTATGTAATTCTTTTAAATATTGATGAATTCTATTTGCTATTATTGTATATTGTTATTAATTTTTGTTTCTATATTAATGAAAGCTACTGTTCTGTAGGGTTTTTTTTTTTTTTTAATGATCTTAGGTTTATGCATAGACAATTGTTCCTTACTCTTCTTACTCTCTTTTCTGCGAATGACTTGTGTAACTGGTATTAATTCTTTTTTAAATATCTGGTAGAACTCACCAGTAAAATCATTTGGGCCTAGAGATTTCTTTTTTTAAATTATAAATTCAATTTCCCTAATAGTTATAAGATCATGCGAGTGATCTGTTTCATATTAGGTGAGTTTTAGTGGCTTGTATTTTTAAAAAAATTTGTCCATTTCACCTAAGTTATCAAATTTATATGTGTAGAGTTGTTGGTGGTATTCTTTTCTTATACTTTTGATGTCTGTGGGTTTCATAGTGGATACTTTGCTTCATTCCTAATATTGGTAGTTTGTATCTCTTTCCACTTTTCTTTGTCAGTCTTGCTAGAATTTTGTCAAATTTATTGATGTTTTCAAAGAATCAGCTGTTTCATCCCTTTTCTCTATTGTTTTTGTTTTCCATTTCATTGATTTCTGTTGTTATCTTTTGTATTCCCTTCTTGCTTTTATTTTGTTCTTTTTCTACGTTCTTGAGGGAGCTTAGAACATTCACTTGGGACTTCCTTCTCTTTTTTTAAAAAAATATTTTATTTATTTATTTGAGAGAGAGAAGAGAGAGCATGAGCAGGGCAGGGGTGAGGAGCAGAAGGGAGGGAGAGGGAGTGGGAAAAAATCTCAAGCAGACTCTGTGCTGAGCACAGAGCTCAGGGCTGGCCTGGATCTCACTACCCTGACCGAGATCAAGAAAGACCTGAGCAGAAACCAAAAGTTGGATGTTTAACTGATTGAATCACCCAGGTGCCCCCTTTTCCTTTTCTAATATATGCATTTAGTGCTATAAATTTCCTTCTTAGCACTTCTTTAGCTGTGTGCCACAAATTTTGATATATTTTATTTTCATTTTCTTTCAGTTCAGTGTTTTTAAAAATTTTCCTTGAGACATCTTCTTTGGCTCATGTATTATTTAGAAGTGTGTTGTTTATGAATGCATGCTATGTGATTTCAATTCTGTTCAGATCTGTTTGCCTTTAGTTTTGTGAAGTTTGACTTTGATTTGCTTTGTTGTGAATTTCTTTGATTTATTCTATTTGGTGGATTTACTGTACATCTTTCTTTTTTTTAAAGATTTTATTTATTTATTTGACAGACAGAGATCATAAATAGGCAGAGAGGCAGGCAGAGAGGGAGAAAGGGAAGCAGGCTCCCTGCTGAGCAGAGAGCCCGATGCGGGGCTTGATCCCAGGACCCTGAGATTATGACCCAAGCTGAAGGCAGAGGCTTAACCCACTGAGCCACCCAGGTGCCCCTTTACTGTAATTCTTAAACCTTCCAAAAGCTGGAAAATATTTTCCAAAGCTGGGAAATGTTTCAGGCATTTCCTCACCTCCACCCTACCCAGCTCTGTCCTCTTTGTCTTCTCTTCCTGGGACTCCAGTGACACAAAGTTTTTAAATCTTTGGTTATAGATCCACAGGTCTTTGAGACTGCTCTTTTTTTTTTTTTTTTTTTTTGCCAGTTTATTTTCTCTTTGTTGTTTAGTTTGCCTAATTTCTCTTGCCGTATCACAGTTGAAGGATCTTTTCCTTTGTCCTTTTCCTTCTGTTATTTGAGTTTTCTATTTCGGTTGTTATCTTTTTCAGTTCCAAAATTTCCATTTGGGTTTTCTTATATCTTCTCTTTGCTGAGAATTTCTGTTTCTTTTCTGAGATTTTGTATGTTTTCATTTGTTCCAAATGTATTTGTAATTGCTTATTAGAACATTTTTATGATTATCACTTTAAAGTCTTTGTCAGATAACCTAATATTTCTGTCACCACAGTGTTGGTATCTATTGATTATCTTTTTTTTTTTTTTTCATTCAGTTTGAGATATTCCTGGCCATTGGTCTGATGAGTGATTTTTCAGTTGAAACGTGGACCTTTGTGGTGTATGTTATGAGATTTTTGAATCTAATTTAAACCTTTCATTTTAGCTGGCTTCTTTTGATGCTTTGTGGCATCAAAGGGGGTTGGTGGTATGTCCTCTTTACTGTCAAATAGAAGTATCAGTCTAGGGGTCTTCTCATTAGAGCTGAAAGGGGCTGGAAGGTTCAGCTTTTCACTAGGCCTCCACTGATAGCTATGTGGCTGGGGGTGTGGGAGTGCCTTATTTGTACTCCTCTTATGGCCACCACTAACACCATCTCCAAGGGGCAAGATGAAAGCTCCAGCTCCCTATTTGTTTTTCTTGGAGGCCTGCCAGTTCTGTATGCATGTTTGGACATCTTCTTACAGCCATGTGAAGGTAGAAGTTTAGAATCTCCACTGGGCCTTTGCTGGCATTGGTGTGGACTATGCCAGAGGATCTTTTTTTTTTTTTTTTAAGATTTTATTTATTTATTTGACAGAGAGACACAGCAAGAGAGGGAACATAGCAGAGGGAATGGGAGAGGGAGAAGCAGGCTCTCCATGGAGCGGGGAGCCCAATGTGGGGCTCAATTCCAGGACCCTGGGATCATGACCTTAGCCGAAGGCAGACACTTAATGAGCCACCCAGGCGCCCCTGGGCCAGAGGATTTTGTAATGTTTTTTAGAGTTGGACAATTATTATCTGAAAATTTTTCCTCCTTGCCAAGTTATCCCTTTCCTGATGCTCAGGTTTTTGTTTACATTAGTCTATGTCTGCTGGAGTTCCAGATTGACTTCTTTCTTAGCTCCAAATCTTAGGTATATGGGGCAAAGAGAAACTCACAGAAATCCCTGTATTCTTTTTTGGGTTCTGAGATTCCCTAGCTTGTCTGCTTTCTGCTCTCCACTCTTCTAAGTCTTCTTGTGTTGTTTTATATATGATGCCTCTCTAGGTAAGGCTTTAGTGGCATTTAGCAGAAGAAATAGGGAAAAGTACACCAACTTCATCTGTTGAGTCCATCAAAAATTTTCACTTCAGTATTTCTTTTCATTAAGTTCGTCCTCATTTCTAACTGCCTCAGAGGAAGAAATGCTACTTGGCTCTCTGGGGTTATAGTCTCCCCAGCCATCACATTTCTTCTTGTCTGCTCTAAAAATTTGTTCCCGCAATTATCCCTTCCTGCTTGTATCATGAGCCTTACTTGATAAATACCTCCCTTCAGTTTGAGGCACACTCGTCTTAAAGAAACTGACCTTTGACACGTTCTTTCCTAAGATAGTCCTCTATTTTTTTCCTTCCCCTAAATGCCAGTCTTCTTGAAAGCATTATCTGTACTCTCTGCTTCCACTGATTCGCCATCCTCTCCACCCTTAATCCTTTGTGATCTTTCTACTGACCTCACCAGTCTCTTGAAATTGCATTCTCAAAGGTCACCCATCAATTCCTGGAAGTCAAATCCAATGGCCTTTCCTCAGTTCACATCACTTTGATTTCTCTGCAGCATTCGGCATCACAAGCATTTGAAAATTCCTTTCTCCCTGGGCTTCATGGCTCTGAATAACCCTCTTCCCTGCAACATTTGTCTTGCCTTCAAGGTTTTATCCCCACTTTTCTCTTCTCTCTGATTCAATTCTATGCCTTTGGCCACAGGGGTGATTCTAAAACAATACGCAAAGGACCCTAAATTTTTTGCCTCCACTTCTGACTTCTTTCTTGGGATTTAGTCTGACATTTCTAAGTACCTTTCCTTGTTCACCAAATGTCCAGCCAATCCTTCAAATACAGTATGGTCTAAAACCCAAGTCTTCATCTTATCTCCCCCAAATACTCATGTTGCCTTATTTCCAGTTTCTGTGAATGTAACCGGTACCTACCCTATCACCAAGCATTGAAACTTCAATGTGATGCTTGACATGGCCCAGATCTCATGTGACAACTTCCACGAGAAATTCACTCATTTCTTGCCTGTGGTCCCTTCTCATCTACAGTTTGCCTGGTTTGGGTGAACTTTAACTTTTGCCTAGACTATTCCAGGAGCTTCCTAATTGGTGTTCCTGCTGCCAGTCAATTTCCAGTGTAATCAGTTTTATACATTGTGGCCAGATTAATCTCCCTTTAATAGTGTCTCTTTCTGAACTTAATTTTGTTTGGCAGGCATTCAAGCCTTCTGTGCTCTGCCTCCACCTACCTTTCCAGCATTATTCCAACATGATTCCCACTGAGGGACACCAAGCTCCTGCAAAACTGGAATTCGCATTGTTCTGCCATGCTTTGTCTCCCCTCCTCCTCCAGCACTAAAAATGCAAGTTTTCTCTCCATCCTCTCCTCACACTTAATATGTGTCTTTCTTAGAGTACTCCTTAATTTAGAAGTTGTGTTAGGAATATTTATATCCTGAAATCCCTTCTACTAGGCTGTCAGCGTAGAGTGAGTTTGGATGATGGTTCGACGATTCATTGATTCATTCAACAGATTTCTAAGGCGTCTTGGGTTCTGGACAAGGCAGTGGGGAATGTGACAGTAAAAAAAGCTCCTTATGTTGCTTCTAGCCTTGGGGTCTTTATTCTTAGTTGTTGGTAGTTTGTTTGTATATTGTAAGGAACGCCTCGCCCTAGGTCAATGCCTGGCTTGGTCCTAGGTCAATGCCTGGTATATTTAGTAAGTACTACTTTTGCTTTTGTTTCTTTTGAAGATTTTATTATTTATTTGAGAGAAAGATAGCAAGAGAGAGCACAAGCAGGGGGAGTGGCAGGCAGAGGGAGAGGGAGAAATAGGCTCCCAAGGAACCTGACGTGGGACTTGATCCTAAAACCCTGGGATCATGACCTGAGCCAGAGGCAGACACTTAACTGACTGAGCCACCCAGGCACCCCTAGAAGGTACTTCTTATTAAATAAATTTTTGCATTAACAAGTATGTTAAGGTAAGATTACCAAATATGCACAATGACTTTGTTTTTAAACTTTCGGTCATCTAAGCCTTTCTGGCTAAAGAGAAAATAAAAAGGACACAGCAGAGATAAAATATTTATTGAAAATAAATGCAAATGCAGGAATATATCATCTGGGTCTCTGGATTAAGGCTATGATACGGCAGATATTTTCAACCAGTTTTACAAATGATAGCAATATTTAAAGAACATCGGTCTCAAAAGACGTATTTTTTTAAGAATGAATAAAAACTATGACTATGGGAACTGTCTATTTCAGCTGGCTCTCTGTCCTTAATTGGAGGCTTCTTAGCATAGTAAGACATTTGTCCTCTTTGTATTTGAGACAGGGGTTTCATTTGACTTCCTACTGAGCTTTCCAGTGTGAATTTCTGTCGCAGTGTGCCCTGCGTATGAAGCATGTCTTCTGTCTCAGGGTAGAAGGCTTCTTTCCTCAGCTCTCCAGATCGGATTGGTTTCTGAGCTGGAACAAAAAGATTGCTGGGAAAAGGAAATAGCAAAGCAGGAAAGTGAGTTGTCTGTATGAAGGCTTGTACTTTCCAGAGAGTACGGAATAGGGGTAGTGTGTGCTTACCGGCTCTTGCTTTTCATTCCTCCTATCTTAGCAATGTTGTTAAAAAGTCAGCAGCTGGAATGTCAGTCTGGACATGTGCTTTTCTGTTTCCCAAATTGTACCCCAAATTTCCTCCTCTTCTCGGATCACACTCATTCCATGATCAACGGCCAACAAGAGTAAAACAAATCCACTCTAAAGGTTTAATTGGCTTTGCCTTCATGCTGCTCATTAAATTCTGAAATCCCTCTTTCTTTAGTTCTTTCTTTCTTTCTTTTTTTTTAGATTCCTTATGAAACTCCTTTCAAACACATTTAAAGTTTTAGCGTCACTAGATTCCATTCTCATAGTAATTTCTAAACCATGCCAAGAACTTTGGGGCCTTGGAAAAATTTCCAATAGGTGGCATCTCAGACTGTAGGCTCTGTCACACTTTCGTCTGTCTGGGGACTTGAAACAGATCGGGAAGTTAAAGATCTTTCTCTTTAAAGATAAAACTCTCTTCGTTCAGTGGGGAATTGAAGACTCCTTGCTCTCTCTTGCATCGAGGTGAGGGCGGGGGTCCCTAAACACCAGCTCAGTAGGGGGTCTCTGCAGCTTAGGAGAGCCTCCCAGGCAATGCCAGACAGCTCCCATATCCCCTTCTCTGCCTGTCCCTAGGCTTGCACTTGGGATGGGGAATTGCGGAGGGAGAGTGTCCAACTTCCTTCCCAACCCCTTTCCTTCAAGAACTGGCTCTTGTCCCCTAAGAAGATCTTTGTATCCATGACTGGGCTTGGTGGCACCAAGAAGACTGAAATTGTCCAAAGTGACAGAGCGAATACTTTTAGCACCGTCTTCTTCCAAAGGTCATTTATTTCCCTTGCCATGGGGCATTTTATTTCTGACAATAGTCTGAAGGGGACCATGATTTATGTAATTTTCTTTTTGTAGGAAGCACCATTTTTGCATGCCAATTTGGTCCCTATGCTGATTTATCTGCATTTTAACGTTAGAAAAAGGGGAAGGCAATGCTACATCAGAGCTTCAGAGAACACAGAATGGGGGAGTCAGTGAATTACACCACACAGCAGAACGACTTTTGCACAAACCAAAATGGCAGTTGGTTGGGAGATTTCATGAACACATCGCAAGCTCAAATGCCAAAAACCAAAAAATTCTATTTAAGCCCTTTTCTCCCTCTCTCTAGGAACCGAGCTCATCAGCAGCATAGACAAACTTGCAGTCCTGCACTTCCTAGGACGCATGTGCTATTGGAAAGGGAGGTGTTAATTGCTGTGCTAATTACAACATGATTGCTTTGCACTTGTTTTGCACTTGTAGGTGATTAAATTTTTAACGAAGCATATTACTTGGCACTGTTAGCACAGTTAACACATTTCTCTCTCTCTCTCTCTCTCTCTCTCACTCTCTCTCTCTCTTTTATGCCTTGGGAGAAGTCCCGCGCTGCAGACCCTTCCCTGGCTGCGATGGGCTGTTGTGCTTGGAACCAGCCTGGGTTTTGGCTGTCAGGAACAGGGCTCCAGCTTCCTGCTTGGGAAAGAGCAGCAGCCTATTATAATCATACCCAGCGTGATGGCACTGGCCAGATGCGAACGCAGAGCCCACAAAGGTATTCGCTAAAAATGAGGCAGCGCTGCCAATGCGTCTCCAGCCTTCATTTAAAAACTACCGCGACTCCAGCCAGTCAAGTGGCAGCGTTGGAAGGTTCTCGCCGGAAGGTAAGAGAGCTGACAGCAAGTTCCGTGTGATTTATTTCTGCGTTACAGACTGCATTCCCAGCTGAGCAGGAGCCTGGGAAACATGCATCTGTTACGGGCAGCCCTGTGTCTCTTGGTTCCCACCGTGCAGCGGGCTGCAAGCCCCGGGGGAAGCCAGGTTTTGGAAGCGGGTGCCTGTGCGTGCATGCTCGCCCCTTCTCTTCCTCGCGAGGCCTCCTGACTCGCACGTGCCTGGGGAGACAAGTCGGGTCCTAAGAGTAGAGCTGGACAATCCAGGGCTTCACAACCTGGGAGCTGGAGGTCCCAGGAGAGTCCTGCAGCTCTGTGGTCTTGAACGCTGCCTGTCAGCAAGCACACGTGCATGTGTGTGTGCGCGCGCGCGTACACAACCCCCCCCACCCAAAAACAGAAAGGTCAAGCGTCCAACTTTCTGAGTCAGCTCTCATGACTTGGCAGTTTTTTCGCAGCAAGGATCCTGGGATGATGGACCTGGGGAGAGCTGGGTGAACAAAGGAAATAAATGAACCAGATTGCACGAGAGTGGGGGCTCATCAGAGACTTCCCCACTGGTAACTGTTTGTGTGTGCTCGTGAGCCCCCCCAACCCCCACTCCAAGTGCAGCAAAACGGATTCTCGAAGGAATATAAATTCCTCAAAGCCAGAATTCAGATTTGGTTTCTAAGCCCGAATACATGTGTCTCTGTTTTAGAAACTTTTGGAGCCCAGAGGAAAAAAGGTGACCCCTGCTGTATAGCTTGCAGACACCTGCGCAGGGGTTGGTGAAGAAATGCCCAAACCAAGTGCAAGGAGATAAAGAAAAGATTTGCTTAGAGTATTTGAGATGCTGTATGTTATCACTGACCGAGAGTTTGAAAATAATTTCCGTATCAGTGCTTCCTTAGCAAGGGTGTTGTCTCTCTCTCTCTCTTTTTTTGTTTTTTTTGTTTTGTTTTTTTTTTTTTTTAAGATTTTTTATTTATTCATTTGAGAGAGAGAGGGAGAGACAGTGAGAGCAAGAGCAGGAGGGAAGGGCAGAGGGAGAGGGAGAAGCAGGCTCCATGCTATGCCAGGATACATGAGACTCGATCCCAGGACCCTGAGATCATGACCAACTTAACAGACCAAGCCACCCAGGCACCCCATGAGGATGCTATCTCATATTGTATAAGAATTAATTCCATTTCTGTGGGGCGCCTGGGTGGCTCAGTGGGTTAAAGCCTCTGCCTTCGGCGTAGGTCATGATCTTAGGGTCCTGGGATTGAGCCCTGCATCGGGCTCTCTGCTCAGCAGGGAGCCTGCTTCCCTTCCTCTCTCTCTGCCTGCCTCTCTGCCTACTTGTGATCTCTGTCTGTCAAATAAATAAATAAAATCTTTAAAGAATTAATTCCATGTCTAACTGTCAGTTGCGTGATATATTTATTTTTTTTATTTTTTTTAAAGATTTTATTTATTTATTTGACAGAGAGAGATCACAAGTAGGCAGAGAGGCAGGCAGAGAGAGAGGAAGGGAAGCAGGCTTCCCGCTGAGCAGAGAGCCCGATGCGGGACTCGATCCCAGGACTCTGGGATCATGACCTGAGCCAAAGGCAGCGGCTTAACCCACTGAGCCACCCAGGAGCCCCGCGTGATATATTTAGCTAAGAAAACCCTTTTCTAGTCTAATGAACTATTGGCCGGGCTTTCTTTTTCCTCTGCTTGTAACTAGTGACCTTGATCTCTTTCATTTGCAAACTCCACCCTCTTTACAATCTTCTAATTTATTTTATTTTCAAATTTTTATTTATTTTGCATTTTATTTATTTTTTATTTTTTTAAGAGTTTATTTATTTGAGGGGTGGGGGTAGGGAGGGAGAGAGAGTCTGAAGCCGACTCCATACCCAGTGCATAATCCGATGCAGGGCCTCGATCCCACGACCCTGAGATCATGACCTGGGCTGAAACCAAGAGGTGGATGCTTAAGCAACTGAGCCACCCAGGTGCCCCTATTTTGCATTTTAGATAATCAAAGTGGAGGACTAGAGAGGTGATATTTCAAGGTACCTAGTCCGTACCCCAAATGGGAAAGAGAGAGAGTTGGAGGGCTGTAACTTCCAAACATTATTACAGGTGTTTATTTCTCCCATGGGGGAAAAAAGTGATTTGAGGAGATACAAGAAGTATGAACATGTGTGAAATAAAGCCGGTTGTCCTGAAAATAACACAATTATCCAACAGTATTTCAACTTAATGCTTGAAAATATCTTGGGAGAGTCCAATGTGTCCAGGATTCTGTGGACTGAGTATCTGTGCCTAAGACTTGGCTTCAACCTTTCAATAACTTTGTTCTTTAAAACTTCAACCATCAGAGGGAATCGCTAATCTGTGAATTTGTCAGCGAATACTGCTTTTTCCTGAGTACATGTTCCTTGGACTCATTCTCTTTTTTCTTTCCCTCCCTGTCCCCATTCTCTGTCCCGTTGTCCAGGGGCCAGCTCAGCAGCCCCTTCTGCTGCCATTCTTGGGTCAGCCACCTGAGAGGCTCCCACAGCCCCAGCACAGGGACGCCAGGGCCAAGGGGGGCTGAGCAGGTCAGCCCCATTGCTATGGAAATGTCAAGATACAGCTGCTTCAGCAACAATCCAGCTTCCTTTCCTTTCCTTTCCTTTCCTTTCCTTTCCTTTCCTTTCCTTTCCTTTCCTTTCCTTTCCTTTTTTTCTCCTCTTCTCTCCTTTTTTCTTTCTTTCTTCTTTTTTCTTTTGAGGTATAGTAGGTAATTTTTTAAGCTCTTTATGCAAATGTGAAACCCCCAAATCGTTTTTTTCAGTTTTGTGTTTGATGGACACACTGAACCTCCCATTCTCCATGACTAATGGGAAGATGAATTGCATGAGGTTGGATTCATTTGTTCTCTGAGCAGGTGTATGAGGACCATGCCCAGATTTCCTGGAAAACCATTCCAAGAGTGGGCAGGGTAAGACACCCATCCCCTAGGTGAGCCAATTTTGTTTTGTCTCTAGAGAACTGATGGTAAATACCTAACAGGCATACTGAGTTCATGGATGGGAACGGTAGAGTCCTTGGAGAAACACTGACTGTTCATCACCAGTGGAATATGTGTGGAATATAGCTAAGGAATTGCCACTTGTTGTTTCCTGGAATCTTTTCCTAAAAGTAGTCTTCCATCCTTTTCATCTTGGAGTATGGGGTTCTCCTTCTGTCTCATCCTAACACTGAATATTAATTGTCCTTCAAGACTGTGATTGAATGTTGTCTCCTTGGAAGCCTCAGAAAGAGTAAGCTACTCTCTCCACTGTACATGTACAACATCTGGTCTATATATTTCAGGCCTGAGCTCAGCCCTGTCATTCATTAGATATGTGATTGTAAGTGATCTTAAGGTTAGTGCTGTGGTGGGGCGCCTGGGTGGCTCAGTCTGTTGAGCACCCGACTCTTGGTTTTGGCTCAGGTCATGATCTCAGGGTCCTGAAATTAGCCCTGCTTTGGGCTCTGCGCTGATCGCGGTGTCTGCTTGTCCCTTTCCCTCTGCTCCTCCCCCTGCTTGCTCTCTTTCGCATGCTCTCTCTTTCAAATAAATACAAATAAAATATTTAAAAAATAATAATAAAAGGTTAGTGCTATGGTAAATAGACAAGTTTTAATACATGCTATTACCATTATAATACTGAATTCCAACTAATTTTAAAAGATTTTATCATGAAAAATTTTAAACACAAAAGCATAGAGAAAGTAGAATGATGACCTTCTAAGGCCTGGAAAATTTGACTACTTCTCAGGTTATGTTCTTCTCAAGAGGAAGGCAGCAGGTTGAGGCTGGGGTGAGTTCTGTACTCTGGGAACGTTAGTAGGTACAGGGCACAAGAAAAGGGATGCACATCCTGGCAGGCTGTATATGGTGGGGAGGAGAGGATATTCTAGTTGTAGTTGTAAGAAAAAACTCTAAGTGTGAGAGGTAAGAGCTGATGTATCAGAGATCCACTTGGAGCCTGTCCCATGATCCCTTTTCTGATCTATTCCAAGATATTCCTAAGTCCTCTAAGAGGTGTGGTGGCACGGACTGTGACCCTGGAGTTAGGGTTTGACTCAGTTTTGCCACTTATGGAAAATTTAAGCCTTTTTTCCTCATCTAAAAAATGAGCCGAATAATAGTATTTGACTCAGAAGTTTATTTTGATAATTAAATGAGATAACGTACAGAGAACACTTGGTAGGTACATACCATTTTTCATTGATTCAGAGACTCACACTTTTCCACACTTTCTCATCTCTGACATATGTTTTAACAATCAATGATATCATGATTTAATTGGTACCATTTTCTTTTTCTTGGTTCATAAAATAATGCCGAGTCTTATGACTGATAGAATCTTAGATTACATGAAACATTGTAGCAAGTGTTGAATGAATATTAACGATCAAGATAACGATGATTGTAGAGTTTTCTTGATTCACTCTAGTCAAAGCTTATGTCATGGAAGCTTTGCTCTATGCAAAAGAGATGAGTTAAATTCCCTAAGTATCACAGTGGATTCATTGATTTTCTTTGGTGTTCTATCAGTTTTTGTGTCATGTTGTTTTGATACTCCGTTGTTAGGTGTGTGTACATTAACAATTATTAGTCTTCTTGGAGCATTGATCCCTTAATGCTCCTGTTCATCACTGAAAACTTTCCTTGGTCTCAAAGTTATATAGCTCTGTCTGAAATTAATATAGCTACTCCTACTCTCCTTTGATTCATAGGAGCATGGTATATCTTTTTCTATCCCTTTCCTTTAATCTATATGTGTCTTCTTATTTAAGATGGGTTTCTTGTAAACAACGTAGAGTTAGGTCTTGTTTTTCGATCTACTCTAAACGTCTTGGTCTTTTTATTTGCGTATTTAGACTATTGATGTTTAAGGTGACTGTTGATATAGTTGGATTAATATCTAGTTGTTGTTACTGTTTTCTAGTTGTGGCTCTTGTTTGGTCTTATTTTTGTTTTCTGTTCCTTTTTTTTTTTTTTAGACTTTTATGGTTTTAACTGAGTATTTTATATGATTCCATTCTCTTTCTCTTTTAAGCACATTAGTTATACTTCTTTGTTTAGTGGTTTCCCTAGAGTTTCTTATTTGTTCCCCTAGATTTTGAATGACACATTTATAATCAATCCAAGTCCACTTTCAAATTGCACCACACCACTTTGTGAGTAGTGCAAGTATTTTATAGCAAAAAAGTATCCCTAATTCCTCCCTCCCATTCCTTGTATCATTACTGTCATTTATTTCATTTATACAGATGCATTTATCTACAGGTATACCTCCTTTTACTGCTTTTACTTCTTTTACTATTTTGCAGATACAGATTTTTTTTTAACATATTGAAGATTTATAAGCACCATTTTTCCAATAGCATTTGCTCAGACACAAATGTCTCTGTGTCACATTTTGGCGATTCTTAAAATATTTCAAACTTTTTCATTATTATTACATTTGTTAATGGTGATTTGTGATCAGTGATTGCTAGTCACTAAAATGCTCAGTTAGTATTTTTTTAGCAATACAGAATTTTTAGTTATGTACACTTGTTTTCTTAAACAATGCTATTGCACACTTAATAGGCTATAGTATAGTGTAAGCAAAACTTTAATATGCACTGAGAAACCAAAAAATTCATTTGACTCCTTTTATTGTGGTATTTGCTTTATTGCAGTGGTCTTAAACAGAAGCAGCACTATCTCTGGGGTATGCTTGTGTATACATAAGAATATATTATATACAAACGTATATATGTATGAAAGCATATGCTTAAGTATACATACACATAGTAATACATAATTGAATACATTGTTATTATTTTGAACAAACTGTTATCAGTTTAGATCAATTAAGAATAAGAAAAATAGAGGGTTTTTTTTAAGATTTATTTATTTATTCATTTATTTGACAGAGAGAGACAAAGCAAAAGTAGGCAGAGATCCAGACAGAGAGAGAGAGAGAGGAGGAAGCAGGCTCCCCGCTGAGCAGAGAGCCCGATGTGGGGCTCGATCCCAGGACCCCGAGACCATGACCTGAGCCAAAGGCAGAGACTTAACCCACTGAGCCACCCAGGTGCCCCCCAAATAGAGGTTTTTATTTTGCTTTCACTTTTTCATTCTCTGATACTCTTCCTTTCTTTATATAGATCTGAATTTCTGACCTAGATCATTTTCCTTCTCTCTGAAGAACTTCTTTTAACATTTTTTTTGCAAGTTAAAAGGACTTCTTTTAACATTTTTAACATGTTAAAAATTTTTAACATTTTTTTCCCTCATCTACTGGCAACAAATTCCTTCAATTTTTGTTTGAGAAAGTCTTTATTTCTCTTTTACTTTTGAAGAGTAATTTTGCAGGTTACAGAAGTCTAGATTGGTGGGTTTTTTCTTTCAGCACTTTGTTACTTTTTAAAAATTGTATTTACGTATTTATTTGAGAGAGAGAGAGGGAACAAGCATTGGGGAGGGGTAGAAGGAGAGGGAGAAGCAGGCTCCCTGCTGAGCAGGAAGCCCCTTGTGGGACTAGATCCCAGGACACTGGGATCATGACCAGAGCTGAAGGCAGACACTTAACTGACTGAGTCACCCAGGTACCCCTCCTTTCAGCACTTTAAATACTCACCCTACTTGTTTTTATGTTTCTAAAGGTAAGTCAGATATAATTCTTGTTTTTGCTTTTCTATAGGTAAGGTGTTTCTTCCCTCTGGCTTCTTTCAAGATTCTTTCTTTATATTTGATTTTCTGTAGTTTGAATATACTTTGCTTAGATGCAGTTTTTGTTTGCTCTGTGTGTGTGTGTGTGTGTGTGTGTGTGTATCTTGCTTGGTGTTCTCTGAGCTTCCTGGATCTGTGGTTTGGTGTTTGACATTAATTTGGGGAAATTCTTTCAGTTGTTATTGCTTCAAATATTGCTTCTGTTCCTTTCTCTCTCTCTTCTCCTTCTGATATTCCCATTACCCGTATAGTATATCTTTTAGTTCATGATTCTTTGATACTTTGTTCTATTTTTTTTCTAGTCTTTTTTCTTTGCTTTTCAGTTTGGAAGTCTCTTTTTCTTTCTTTCTTTCTTTCTTTCTTTCTTTCTCTCTCTCTCTCTCTTTCTTTCTTTCTTTCTTTTATGACTTTATTTATTCAAGAGAAAGAGAGAGAGAGAGAGCAGGGCAGGATGGAGGGTGAGAGAGATAAGCAGGCTTCCCATTGAGCAGGGAGCCCAACACAGGGTTCAATCCTGAGACCTGGGATCATTACCTAAGCCAAAGGCAGACTCTTAACTGACTGAGCCACTCAGGTGACCCCAGTTTGGAAGTTTCTACTGTCATATCCATAAGCTCAGAGTTTCTTTCTTCAGCTATATACATTCTACCAATAAGCCTTCAAAGATGTTCTTCATTTCTGTTCCAGTGCTTTTGATCCATTTCCTTTTTTTTTTAAGATTTTATTTATTTATTTGACAGAGAGGTACACAGTGAGAGAGGGAACACAAGCAGGGAGAGTGGGAGAGGGAGAAGCAGGCCTCTTGCTGAGCAGGGAGGCTGATGTGTGGCTAGATCCTAGCACCCTGGGACTGTGACCCGAACTGAAGGCACATGTCCAATGACTGAGCTACCCAGATACCTTCTACCATTTCCTTTTGATTTTTTCTTAGACTTTCCATCTCTATGCTTACATTTGTTCTTGCATGCTGCTTACTTTCCCCCATTAAAGCTCTTAGGATATCAATAACAGTTTTTAAAAATCCCTGGTCTTATAATTCCAATAATCTTGCCATATCTGATTCTGGTTCTGGTATTTGTTTAGTCTCTTCAAGTGGCATTTTTGCCTTTAGTATGCCTTGTAATTTTTTTGTTGAAAGGCATGTATAATGTACTATGTAAATGAAACTGTGGCACATAGACCTTTAGTAATGTGGACTTAGGTGTAGGTGGAGGAGAAGCTCTCTGTAGTCCTATGATTGGGTTTTGGTCTTTTGGTGAATCTGTGCTCCTGGACTATGAATGTTTTTCCTCCTTTAGGTGAGACAGGATGGGCAGAAGGAGATGAATTCGTGTATTTCTCTTCCCCAACATAAAAGGCTAGAACTGGCCAGAGTTGGGTATTTCCCTTACCCTACGGAGGTTAGGCTCTGATAAAACCCGAGCAAGTTAGAGTCTGGTAAAGTACCCTCTTTCCAGGGCAGGTCTTGTTAAGAAAAACAGAATGCTCTGGCATATCTCAAAATGATTCCTTTTCTTCTTCCCCTGCTAGGACCAGAGAACATTTTTCCTCTAATATTATTGTGAGGACCTGGTAGAGCCCCTGGAGGTAAAACTCACAAAAGTGTGGGTCCTCCAAGATTGAGTCCTTGTGGAATTTTATCTTTTAGCATTGTCCACACTGAACCTCCAGAAATTCTTCAATTACTTTTCCAGTTGTCCTACTCTGGCCCTGGTTCCCACGGTAGTTTCTGCTTTGGCAAGTGGAGGTTCTCTGTATTTGCCTGTCTGTCTCTCCAATTTTGAGGGTAGCAGATTGCCCTGTGTCCTCATTCCACTAGCGGATCTAAGCATAGTGATTGATTTTTCAGTCTGTTCATTTTTTTTTTTTTTAACCCATTGTTAGGACAGAGTGAAGACTTTCGAGTTTCTTATGTGCTGGACCAGAAACCAGAAGTTCATATCTTTGCAAAACTCTTTTTCAAACTGTACTGTTGTAAAACCAAACATAGGTATAAAGAGTCCACCATATAGTATCTAGACCCTCTGTTGCTGGTTAAAATTGGGGGAAATTCTCTGGTGGAATTACTGGAATCTTTTGGGTCTGATTCTCTGGAGGAGAACTTGGGACAGAAGCAGAGGTGATTCCTCTGATCTTTTAGGAACCTTAAAAAAAATATTCCAAAGTCATTAATCTAACTCTCATGAATGAATTATACTTTTAGCTGATTTTCTGGGTCTGTAAACAAAGAAGGACTTGCTGTTTGAAGGCCCCCAATGAATCAGCAGACTTAAAAAGCAAGAATTGGAAGTGTGCTGATGCTGAGATGCTGTTCCTGGGAGTCCTAAAGTTTCTGCAAGTTTCTTAACAAGTACAGTTAAGTAAAAGGAGGACAAAATTGTAGTTGCCTTGCTTTCTTTCACTGTCTGTAGCGTAGATATAATGATAAAGTCATTAGTTTACAATAGCCTTATATTCTTGAGTTGGGTAGGAATGACTCCGAAATGCTTCCCAATCCAGGAAAGAAGTCAAACTCCAGTGGTGGCCCAGAAGTGAATAAAAACTACTAAAAGTTACACTTTTTAAGAAGTTCCAGAGAAGGTATTTATCTGGAAAGTCATAGATTGATGTAGACAAAAATTAATATTGTCTTTCCCAGTTAGCATTTGATAGGTGCTTAAGTGGTGAATATCTAATGAAAATTTATTTTTCATTTCAATTTCTAGTTAAGTTCATTTTCACATGTTTCTGAGGCAAGTAGAATAATATGGTGGTCAAGAGTGTAGTTCAGGAGTGGTTTGTGTTTTTGACCTTGGGCAAGTTGCTCAGTTTGCTCATCTGGAAAATGGTGATGCTGGGAGACCTTAGAGCCTACATGAACACCCACTGGGATAGTTCCCATAAAGCTCATCAGATGGCTACTGGCATTCAGTAAGAGCTCAATAAATGTTGGCTATTTTTACTTCAGCTAAAAAACCCCCATCAGGGGTGCCTGGGTGGCTCAGTCATTAAGCATCTGTCATGATCCTGGAGTCCTAGGATTGAGCCCCACATTGGGCTCCCTGCTCAGTGGGAAGCCTGCTTCTCCCTCTCCCACCCCCCTTGCCTGTGTTCCCTCTCTTGCTGTGTCTCTCTCTCTGTCAAATAAATAAATAAGTAAATAAAATCTTCAGGAAAAAAAAAAAGCATCCTTCAGAGACACAATGTTGTGTAGATTATTATGATTGTTGAAGGAACGCACGGCACGTTGGAGAGAAGGATAACCTCTCAGTGTAGACAGAAGAGTTGACTGTTGGCCACTTTTCTTAAAATATGTTGACACTCTGTTTCATTTCTGAAGGAAGTGTTGAATTTCTCCTTCATGTCACCCATCCCTGTACAGGAGCTGGCCATCCCTAGGCCTGGTGGAAAAGAAGAGGGACTGGGGGAGATACAAGCAATTTCAAAAAGGGGGAAAAGGCAGTAAGGAAAAAGCTGGAGAATGCTGGAGTAATCTTATTTTTCCTACAAAAGGTACAAAATGGGCTGGCACAGTTCTCTCTCATGTTTGACACTAGAGGTCAAGAAACTTTCTGTTAATGGCCAGTTAGTAAATATATATTTGGCTCTTTGGGCCATATGGTCTCTAGTGTAACTTCTTAGTTTTCTTGTAGCACAAAAAAAGTCATATATGATACAGAAAAACTGATCATGGCTGTGTTCTAATAAAACTTTATTGACAAAAACTGGTTGTGAGCCATAGTTTGCCAGTCCCTGATCTAGAGCACACCAGAGGGTAAAGCATTCATTGTTTTTCCTTAAAGTTGCCTCAGACAAAAGTTGGAGGCTTTTTCCCCCTCTAAAATTCCTTCCTCTTTTTACTCCACACATTTTCTACCCCAGGGCCTTGTGTCCATTCTGGTGGTAACCATGGTGGCTGTGGCTTGTGCCGAGCATGGCAGTATCTGTGCCCAGGCTCAGCCCTCCCACATTTTCAGAGGGGGGTTCCTACAAGACAATGCCTCCTGTTTACAATAATGGCCTTGTATAACTTCAATATCTTATTCCATTAAAAGACACTCTCCCTGTCAGGGTTAGAGAATGGAAAATGAAGAGGGTGAGAGGTTCAAAAAGTTCCAGAAGATGAAGCTTAATTTAAATGATACTCCCTGTCATCTCACTTAAAATATTCTCCACCAAACACAAGCTGTGTCCTCGTGCAGGGAATGACCCATGTCTCCAGACTCTCCTGGACTCGAGGGTGAGTCTCCAGCCTGCTTATAGCTTCCTCCTGTCTCCACTTTCCCTGGAGGCTGGATTCATCTTTCATTTTTTTGATTATAAAGTTTTATTCAGATTTCTTAGGATTCATCTGCCTGTCAGGCTTAAAGTCTTACTTCCGTTTCGGGACGCCTGGGTGGCTCAGTTGGTTAAGCAGCTGCCTTCGGCTCAGGTCATGATCCCAGCGTCCTGGGATCGAGTCCCACATCAGGCTCCTTGTTCTGTGGGGAGCCTGCTTCTCCCTCTGCCTCTGCCTGCCACTCTGTCTGCCTGTGTTCACTCTCTCTCCCTCTCTCTGACAAATAAATAAATAAAATCTTTAAAAAAAAAAAAAAGTCTTACTTCCGTTTCAATCAAGAACACTGGAGTCCTGTCACAAACTTGTTCTCGGTTCCAACATTTATCAGGTAGGGATGAAGAAATGGCTAGAAGAGGGTTTGCTACAGATAACGAGTCTACATCTTTTACGATCTGCGGAAGAAGTGTTCATAGTCCATCTTTCTTCCTTCTAGACCAGGGTCTTATCCTTATATTTGTAGATGGTATTTCGAGGGGAAGGCAACTCTGACTATATCGCTTTGTATATTTGTTCAACAAAAGACTGATTTTCTGGTTTCAGAAGCAGAACTGAAGCAAAAAAAAATTTTTTTTTTTTCAAGAGGACAGGGTTTTGCATAGACACATACACTCTTATATAAAACAAATCTGCTTTCTGGAGAGTCATGGGGGGAAATGGTGTTGAGGATCTTTAAGGGAGTTAAGGTTACATTTTCTTTTCATTCTAGATTAACACTGGGGACAGGCTGGAGCAGCATATGTAGAGCTCATTGGTCCTGGAGAAAGAAGAGTCCTTTATTACCCAATGGAAGGAGATACAGCACTTCTAGGAGCCAGTCCTGACAGGTACAACTATGGCTACCTGTATTACTGCCTTAGGCTCTGGTAGGAAGACAGCCAGAGGCTCCCTAATGGAACCAGCTGCACGTAATCCTCATTCTCATCAAGAAGGCTAGATCACAGGGGCTGGTGGCCTTATCATATCAGGGGCAACCAGTTATTTCACGTATCATCAGCAAATCCTTTACAAACCAACCACATGGCTGCATTTCAGGCATGTCACTAGTGCTTGAATCCAATTGTCATATTATAATCAAGTTGCATCATCAGGCTTTATCACTAAAGACCTAGGGTTTTAAATACTTTATGGAACAGCCTAATGACCTAAGAAAGACTCATTTCACAATAGCATTTACTCGGGTGTGTGTGTGGGCACATCCCAGGTCCTGGGAAGAAAGGAATTTCTCCAAGAAACTCAAACCAAGACACGTTAGCGATTTCTTGCTGATTTCACTCTGACACTGAATTTTCTCCTCATTTGAACATGCGCTCATTCATTCACTCAAATATTCGTTGAGTGTTCCCTGTGTATCACGTACTCTCTTAGGGACGGTGGATACCTTAGTGAATAAAACACGTGACACAGTTGCTCTCATGGGTGGACTCTAAATTATACATATGGGAGGAACAAAGTCATCAGAAAAATAGGCATTAAACAACGATTTCAATTTGGCTCTGGAAGACAGCATCTAATTTTAAGGAAAAATTTCTAAATTAGGTTTTGTTAAATGTGTTAAGTATGTTAGTATTTCTCAATGGCACATAAACTCATGGTGGCAGGGAATAGCCCAGAAGTTCGGGACAGGACTTTGAAGAAATCTTGTGGTAGATAATCCCTAAGTGGATAAATGCGAGGTGTCAGTAACAGCAGTGGGGATTTGCTTAGGCCCTTTGCCTGGATTTTCAGGTCATTGATAGGACATGTGCTCTTAAAGTCTCTTTTCAAGGGTTAAGAGCGACTTCACGGCACATTGATATTTGAAGAAATTCGTTCAAAGTAAGGCAAATACTGTTTTCATTATGAGGACACAAAGTAGATGTGCTCTAAATGAGGAATCCTAATCATGTCTGAACTCATCTATAAAATAGATATTTCCATGTGTCTGTTACACTTGTTTGATTTTAAAGTTATTTTCTGCCAGGAAAAGCAAATAAAATCTACTCAGCCTAATTGTGGCCTATAAGATTTCTCTGAAGCACTCTCCGTGTCCCCCATTTGGTTTCTTGTAGAACTTCCCTGCTGTTTACAGATTACCCTTATCGAATATTAGTCCCACAGAAAACTTTGCTTGTGCCTGGAAGACTCAACACATATGAGCTTCCCTTGAGGTCTAAGGAAGACTCTGGCCACCTGCTTGGATTGCATGTCCTCACTGGTGTGGTGTTTCTGATCTGGTTGCTTGGCCTTGGTCTTGCCCAGAATGCCCATCCAGGTGCAGACAGGGCTAGTGTTGGTTGACTGAAACTCCTCACGTTGGCTTATCTTCACAGCAGCCCCATGTGGCAGTCTTGTCTCTATTTTACCAGGAGGAGACTGACACATGATCAAGTCACACGGCCAATGCTTCCAAGGCTAGTATTTGAACCCAGGTCTGTGGTTTCAAAATGTGAGTTCTAGCACTAACTTCTTCCGCCTCTTGCATTTCTACTAATTAGATAATGTAACGATGGTATCCTTTCTAATGATATTATAAGCAGCTGACCAAGAGGGCAGATGACCCTAGAGGCCATGGGACTCATCACTGATTGTCTGGGCAGCCTGCCCTGGAATTCTAGGTTGGGGAATACCTGTAATTTCCTCCTCAGATTTCTCATCCCCGCCATTCAGAAGATATCAGGACCCTGTGTGCTGTTCTCCCCTCCAGAGCAATTGTATTTCATTCTCCTAGGAGCTCAGTGAGCATGCCTAGTTTTGTTGACTTCTTTACTCTTACTTTTTGCAAACTCTTTTTTTTAAAAAAAGATTTTATTTATTTATTTGCCAGAAAGTGGGAGTGGGTGATAGAGCACAAGCGGGGGGAGTGGCGGACAGAGGGAGAAGCAGATTCCCTGATGAGCAGGGAGCCTGATGCGGGACTTGATCCCAGGACCCTGAGATCATGACCTGAGCCGAAGGCAGACACCCAACCAACTGAGCCACCCAGACATGCCTTTTTTTTTTTTTTTTTTTAAAGATTTTATTTTCTTTTTGCAAACTCTTTTCAGGTCCTGTTGTTGTTTTGGCAAATTGCCTTTGAATTTTTTTTTTTTTTTTCTTTTCCACAATCCCTGCTCTGGCCAGTGACTGGGTGACTGACTTGTTAGTTGGCCTTTTTGCTGACAGCATGTGCACAATGTGTATGCTCACTTGGTAATTTTCCTATAGGCTACGAGATTCTTTCATTCAGTGGCTCCTTCTTGCTTCCAATCAGGCTTCCCATTCTTTTTTTTTAAGATTTTATTTACCTTTCTGACAGAGAGAGAGAGAGGGCACAAGCAGGGAGAGAGGGAAGGGGCGAAGCAGGGTCCCCGCTGACCTGTGCCGAAGGCAGCCACTTGACTGACAGAGCCACATCCAGAAGCCCCTTAGGCTTCCCATTTTAGTACTCAGAATCTTCCCCTGATGCCAGTCTGATTTTGGATGTTGGTTGATCAAGCTCCACTTATTCCTACCTCTGTTTTTCTGCTTGGGCTTTTAGCTCACATATTCTAAATCTCTATCATATTTCAAAGTTTATTTCCTCCAAAACTTCTATCATACGGACCTTTTTGAACTTCTTTAGAACCAATGGTAGTGTTCTTTGCATACACTGTTCCTCTTCCTAGAATACCTTTCCTTCTGTTTCTCCCTTAGCTTTTCTTTATTACTTATTTATTTTTAAAAAGATTTTATTTATTTATTTATTTGAGAGAGAGAGGGAGGGAGAGTGAGAGGGTGAAGCAGACTCCCCATGGAGCAGAGAGCCCTATGTGGGACTCAATCCCAGGACCCTGAGATCATGACCTGAGCTGAAGGCAGATGCTTAACCAACTGAGCCACCCAGGTGCCCTAGGCTTTCCTTTATAACTGAGTCTAAGTGAAACCGGGGTGGCTCAATTTATTATCTGACTCTTGATTTAGGCTTGGATCATGATCTCAGGGTTGTGAGATCCAACCTTACATGGAGTCTTGCGTTGAGCTCCATGCTGGGCATGGAGTCTGCTTAAGATTCTCTCTCTTTTCCTCTGCGCCCCCTCATTCATGTGTGTGTGTGAGTTCTCTTTCTTGCTCACAAAATAAATAAATAAAAAAATAAAAAGAACACCTGAATCTAAGCTGCCTCATCTCCCCCAAAGTCCCTCTGATGGCTCTTTCTCTGGGATCCCATAGCATACACTTACGTTTAGCACTGTCACTGTTGTAGAAGACTACATTGCACTGAGATGGCTTATGTAATCATATTCCCTTTCATACAAATAGAACATAACAAGAATGTAAGTCTGACCCAATCCTGTATTTTCAATTGGCAAAATTTCTCCATGCCATGTGTCCCAATATGAGTGAGTCTTGTTATCATTAGTTTGTTGAGGTCTATGCAGCAAATCTTATTGCTCTTTTTAGCCAACCTCCATTCTTCCTCTCCTTAGCTTCTGGCTTCTTGCCTCATTTCCTAATGATGGCTTCTCACTGATTGAATCTGGATACTGAGCTTCTGGTCTCCGACTTGACTTTCTCTTGGGTTGGATTACTAATTTCCACTTCTAGTGAATTTACACCCAGTCCCTGTGGGTAACAGCTCAAACTAGTACAGAATTGTCTTGGCTCTTAGTACCAGCCCACAGACCAACAACACTCAGGCCTGGTTCACTTGAGACTGGAAAAGAACTGGAGAATGTACCCAGAAAGCACATGTGCTGTAATCAGACAAGGAGAAAATGATGAGAATATGGGAAGGTGTGAAACAGACAAAAAGCAGGATTGTATTTGATGTTGATTTAATTTTGTTGTGCCGGGGGGGGGGGGGACGTCCACCATAATTTTGTTGTGTGGACAGCAAGCACAGGCTGCTGCAGGAAAGGGAGAGTTCCTTAGATAAGTGTTAGCAGGAATGGTTGGAGTCCAACTTGGATTGGTCTTGGAAGGCTGGATAAAGACCATAGTTTAGAGAATCTCCAAATGTGCTAATGCAATCATGAATGCAATGTCAAAGTCGCAGCTGGTCTCTGTGTCATAAATGTCAACCAAATCCACATTCAAAGCAACTTTGGGTTTCTGGTTGTTTCTGAAGATTTTCTCTGATCCTTTCTTGTCTTTCTTTCTTTCATGTTTTGCTGATTTTCCTTAGTGATATGTTTGGATTTCTTTCTCTTTATTATTTGCATATGTATTAGTGTTTTTAAAAATTAAATTAAAAATTTTAATTTATTTATTTGAGAGAGAGAGAGAAGAGAGACATCATGAGCGAGGGGGAGGGGCAGACGGAGAAGGAGAAGCAGATTTGCCACTTAGCAGGGAGCCCGACATGGGGCTTGATCACAAGACCCCCAAGATCATGACATGAGCTAAAGGCAGACACTTAACCGACTGAGCCACCCAGGTGCCCTTATTAGTGTATTTTGGTATATTGGTACTATTAGGTTTATATATAACACCTCCTGCATGTAACAGTCTGTATTAGGTTGATGGTGGTTAAAGCTTGAACCCATTCTTTACTCCTCTCCTCCCCACATTTTAGGTATATGTCATTATATTTCACATCCCTTTTTTCTTTGTATGTGTGAGTTCCTTGACTGATTTTTTAACAGAAACATTGTGAAACTTTTGGTTTCTGGCAAAAATCATCACTTTATTTGACTTCCTCATTTTGCCTTTATTGCTCTCATCAGCACTGGATGGTGACTATTTTAGGGCCATTTATCTCAAATGCAATTTGCTACAGTGACTATGAATCTGAGTCCTGGCTTAGACCTTGCTAAAGGTCTAAGGCTAAAGGCTAAAATCTTGCCTTTTCTATTTACTACCTGGGTGACCTCAAGCAGATTTCTTAACTTATCCACCCATTAAATGGAATACATCCCATAAAACTCAGCATAAACCACTGCATGCACAGTAAACACTCAAAGGTAGCTATTATTACTGCTAGTTTTGAGAATTATAATGTGGAAGAGAATTGGAGAACAACACAGTCCCAATGCAATTTCGATGTCTCGTGGCTAGAAAGACTCAGTCGCTGGTGAACTAATGGGTTTCACTCACACACCTGTGGTTAGAAAATTTATGGCTTCGAAAAATTATCAATTATTATAAGTCATGAGCCATCAGAGTCATGCACAATCATTTTAAACCTCACATGTCATATCTGCCAGAGCTGAGGGTCTACGATACTTTCTTCTGTGTCCGTTGGAAAGAACAGCTGGACACCAGGTTGCTTATGCTTGTAAACAATTATTAAATTACCCTGTAGACTTGTCTTCTCTAAGCAGAATGAACTTGGTTCTTTTAACATCTCCTAAGCATGGTTTTGATTTTCCATCTCTTTAATCATCTCTGTGGCTCTTTTCTGAACCTTCTCCAAGTTCACCATGTCCTTCAATTTATTCTGGAGTGCCTAATTGCTCAAAGTTCTCAGCTGAAACTTTTCACAACATGGAGAATAACTATACCATTTCTAGATGCCCCACTGTACTCAAGACTTGCCCTCTTTTAAGCTGAGCTGTTATGCCACAGAATCATAACATCCTACATTTGTACTGCAAAGGTTATTTTCAAAGGACTCTTCCATGTTATTTCCTGTGAGCTGCATTACAACCCAGTGAGTTGGGTGCAACCATCCTCCTTTTTCAGATGAGGACCCCGAGATTCAGAAGGACTCAGAGACTTGCCTGAGGTGACAGAGCCACTACAAGCTACAGCTGGCACAGAGTCTGGGGATACTAGTCTCTAAATACCAACATTCTTTCCACCACATGACGACTCTTGCTTATGAACAATTTGTAAAGTACATGGTCATCTAAAGAGTTTTCTGCTCTACTTCCTAAGAGCTTGTCCCCCCCCCCCCACTGTAGTTGAGTGTTTTTATTAATTTCCTCCCACCAAACCCTTCCACTTGCTCACTGACCCTTTAGGACTCTGACCGCTGTCTGCTGGGGCTGAGTAGCCACTTTGGTGAGAGCAGGGCTCACGTTGAGTGTGTCCCACAATGAAGGGTCTCAGAGAGATGCTTTTGGAAACACTGAATTTCTGTTCAGTGTAATCTCAAAGTTACTGAGCGAGAGTTTTACTCCTAATGATGCACATGAAGATGTAAAACTTTGGCCTTTAGGGTTCTTCGTACTGTTTCCAATTAAAAAGGCTATTTTCTTGGGGGAGGGAAAGGTGATTCCCAACCCTCACTAGTGCACTGCCCTCTTGTATGGTCCACGGTGCCTGGAGCACTTCCAGGGCAAGCGTGGCTGGGCATGTATGTGACCAAAGTCTGTGAAGGGTGAAGACTTCGGTCAGGTGCAAGGCCAAGGTCAACCCCTTAGATTTGTTTTTCCACCCTCTGGGAGTGATAGATACTGAGTACTACATACTGACTACTAAAGAGGTAAGCACATGCATAATTCTGGAGCTAGAAATCCTTGTGATTTATATTCCATCATTGAGGAAGGATTAAAAAAAAAAGCCTACTCACCTATATGTTGGATATTTAAAAAATGAATTCATTGGTTGTTTGGCTGAATTAATGAGTCAATTAAGCCATTTTAATGTATTCCCACACCCATGTACAACAACAGTTCAAGAGGTTCTTTTTAAATAAAAATGCTGAGGCAGGGCAGTTGACAGAGAAGATTAGAGAGAGAGAGAGAGAGAGTTGCAACAGCTCTGTCGTGTTTCCCAACCTGCGCAGGAAATCAGCTGGATGGGGAAAGGAGCCCCAATCACCCCAGCCCGTGCCATTCTGATGTAATTAGTTTGAACTGGAGTCCTGCATTGATTTTATTGAAAGATCCCCAGGTGACTTAAAGTGGCCAGGCTTGAGACCCCATGATGAGGGGTGAGAGGAAATGGGGACCTGAGTGTCATTGCAGGCAAGGGTCTCCTATCACCTGGCTTGGGTTTGCCAGCTTTGAGCAGCTGGTTCTGATGCTGGGCACTGTCACGGTCCTGGGATTGTACCTGGGCGTGGTGGGAAGTTTGCGGATAGTCACCATCTTTTTTTTTTTTTTTTTTAAAGATTTTATTTATTTGTCAGAGAGAGAGGGAGAGAGAGCAAGCACAGGCAGACAGAATGGCAGGCAGAGGCAGAGGGAGAAGCAGGCTCCTGCTGAGCAAGGAGCCCGATGCGGGACTCGATCCCAGGACGCTGGAATCATGACCTGAGCCGAAGGCAGCTGCTTAACCAACTGAGCCACCCAGGCGTCCCGGATAGTCACCATCTTAATGGATCTTGGATCTGAAGACCTAGCTGTAGCTTCCGTGTCACGTGATCCCCCGGGACTTCTCTATTGCTCAGTGGATCTGGGGTAGAAGAGCCCCGACTCCACTGCCAACGGATTTCTAGTATCCTCTAGGGAATTTTTCCTAAATGACCTTGATCATAAGAAATCCCTGGTATGCTTGTCAAATATGAATATTCCTAGACCCTTCCCCTAGAGATTCTGATTCACGAGTTCTGGGATGGGACACTTGGTGGTCTGTCTATTTCAAAGGACTTTGGGTCAGTCTTATGGGCAGGTGAGTTCAGGAAATTGGGACACCTGAGAGGCGGTTGAGGAGTTCATTAGATGTAGAGATTTCCCAGGGCCACCCTAAATCAGATTCAATAGGCTGAGACTAAGGCCCAGGAATCTGCCTTCTCAGTCACTCTCCTGGATTCCTCAGGGAGATCTGAGGTGGGTGATTCTCTTGCTGTTTTTGGAAATGCTGCCCCAGGAGAGGACTGCTGTTTATTCAGGGTCTACTCCATGCCTGGCCCAGTCTGTGCTGTTTTACAACTTTGAGTGCACTCATTCGCAGTCTCAGCCTTCTGTCCTCTCAAGCACAATCAGGACCCATGCTGCTCCCTGATGCCCGCTGGTGTCAGAGACCCTGCTGGTGTTCTTGGCTTCCCAGTCTTCCTATTTCCACACATCGCCAAGGTCCCCACAGTTCTCATCACCAAACCTGCCAACATTATCTATCTTTGCTCTTCTAGATGGTTGGGGTAAAAAAGGAAATTATGTTGGCTTATAGGTCTCATAGTTTGAGAAATGATAGCAAGTAGAGTCTCTAGAAGTGAGCATTGCTCCTCTCTGATGTCCCATTCAAGGGTAAATTTGCTATGTAGAGTCAGGCTTAAAAGACAATGGTAACATGCTGTCTTTAAGATTGGTTTTTCAGGGGGCTCCTGGGTGGCTCTTGGGTTAAGCCTCTGCCTTCGGCTCTGGTCATGATCTCAGGGTCCTGAGATCAAGCCCCGCATCAGGCTCTCTGCTTGGCGGGGAGCCTGCTTCCCCCCGCCGCCCCCGTCTGCCTCTCTGCCTATTTGTGATCTCTCTCTCTGTCAAATAAATAAATAAAATCTTTAAAAAAAAAAGATTGGTTTTTCAGGAGCTGCAGAAACACCTATACTGGGGGGGGGGGGGCGCCTGGGTGGCTCAGTTGGTTAAGCGACTGCCTTCGGCTCAGCTCATGATGCTGGGGTCCTGGGATGAAGCCACACATCAGGCTCCCTGCTTGGCAGGACCCTGTTTCTCCCTCTCCCTCTTCTGCTCCGCTTGTTTGTGCATTTTCTTTCTCTCTGTCAAATAAATTAAAAGAGAGAGAGAGAGAGAGATAAACATCTATACTGGGGTTCTATACATCAACCCCTGATAGAGGGTGTTGGTATAATAGTGAATCTTGATAAAGCCTTCACAGTTATGGTAAGTTAGGTCACATATGTCTTATAACCCAATTCTAAATGGGCTTAAGAGCATTTCGTTTATTTTTTTTAAAGATTTTATCTATTTATTTGAGAGGGAGAGAGAGAGTGAGAGAGAGCATGAGAAGGGAGAAGCTCAGAGAGAGAAGCCGACTCCGCATGGAGCTGGGAGCTTGATGTGGGACTTGATCCCAGGACTCTGGGATCATGACCTGAGCTGAAGGCAGTAGCCTAACCAACTGAGCTACCCAGGCGCCCCTTAAAGCATTTCTTGATTGAAGAAATTGAAGAGTCCGACGTTCTGGTAAGTTTCAGGAGTGCTTTGATCAGCTCCCCAGCTTCATTTCTCTGAGATTACTTCGGCTTTGCCCTTCTCTGGTGGTTGGCTTCATTCTCAGTTGGGATTCTCCCAGAGGACAGAAGGACTCTAGCAGCTCCTGGTTTTCCGTAGGCAACCCCCACCTTCCCAGAGGATGAGCATATTCCTCTTCCTCCTGCCACTAAACAAAATTCAGGACAGAGCTCTATATAACTGAGCTTGGGTTACACACTCACACCTGAACCCAATAATTCAACTGATTGACACAGAGCTACCAGGATCCACCCTGGCAATGGGGTAGGGTGACACCCAATTTTCAGGACTGAAATTGGAATGAGGTAGAAAGGATGCTTTGAAAAATATCAACAATGTCCATTACAGAAGCAACATGCTTTATCCTACTGTATAAATAAGCTATTGTATTCTAGATGTGTTGCTATTTTTCTACTTTAATAGAGGATGATGGAGGTATCTTTTTTTTTTTTAAATAACAACTTAAATTTGAGTATAGTTGAAACACAATGTTACATTAGTTTCAGGTGTCAACGTAGTGATTCTACTTCTAGAGAATGTATAGATACATTGTGCCATGCTGATGGCAAGTGTAGCTTCCTTCTGTCACCATACAATGGGATCCTGGTCTCATCGACTGTATTCCCTATGCTGTGCTTTCATCCCTGTGACTTATTCATTCCGTGACTGGAAGTGTGTATCTCCTACTCCCCTTCATCCATTTTGTCCACTCTCCTTCCCTCTGGCAACCACTAGTTTGTTCTCTGTATTTATGGAGAACAAACTAATTTTCTGTTTGTCCATTTGTTTTGTTTTTTAGATTCCACAAATGAGTGAAATCATATGGCATTTGTCTTTCTCAGTCTGACTTGTTTTACTTAATGTAATACGCTCTAGATCCATCCATGTTGTTGCAAATGGCAAGATGTCATCCTTTTTCATGGCTGTGTAATATGCAGCTCACATCTTTATGCCTTCATTTATCAGTGGACACTTAGGGTGCTTCCCTATCTTGGCCTTTGTAAATAATGTTTCAGTATATATAGAGGTGCATATATATTTTGGACTCATATTTTTATTTTCTTTTGGTAAATATCCAGTAGTGGAATTATTAGATCATATGGTAATTCTATTTTTAACTTTTTTTTAAAAAGGATTTTATTTATTTATTTGACAGAAAGAAAGAGAGAGAGTGCACAAGCAGGGGGAATAGCAGAGGGAGAGGGAGAAGCAGGCTCCTTGCCGAGCAGGGAGTCTGATGCAGGGCTTGATCCCAGGAACCCGGGATCACGATCTGAGCTGAAGGCAGACACTTAACCATCTGAGCCACCCAGGTGCCCTCTATTTTTAACTTTTTGAGGAGTCTCCATACTGTTCCCCACAGTCACTGCACCAGTTTGCATTCCTAGCAACAGTGACTAGGATTCCATTTTCTCCACCTTCTTGCCAACACTTGTTATTTGTCTTTCTGATTTTAGCCACTTTGACAGGTGTGAGGTGATAGATATCTCATGGTGGTTTTGATTTGTATTTCCCTGATGGTCAGTGATGTTGAGCATTTTTTCATGTGTCTGTTGGCCATCTCTGTCTTCTTTGAAACAATGTCTATTCAGATCTTCTGCCTATTTTTTAATTGAATTTTTTGTTTTTTTTTTTAAACGTTCTTTTCTTTTTTTAAAGTTTTATTTAAGTAATCTCTACATCCCACTTGGGGCTTGAACTCACAACTTTGAGATCAAGAGTTATATGTTCCTCCAACTGAGCCACCGAGTTGCTCCTGGATTGTTTATTTTTTGGATGTTGAGAAGTGCTTTGAATGGGGTCAAGATCATCTCTCTAGATGTTTTCACTACAAGTAGTTGGTTGAGACTCCAGCTTCTTATGCCACACAACATGGAAGGCCAGCCAGTTCCAGCAGAACAACGACACCAGCTGTGAGTAGAAGCTCTGTCTCTTTTCTTCTTATGGACCTAATGATAATAATGACTGTCATCTGTTAATATTATGCTAATTATTTTCCACAAATAATCCCATTGACTTTAAAAAAGTGGATACACTGAGGTAATACTGGAGGCTCAGAGGAGTTAAGTAACTTGCCCAAGGTCACACAGCCAGTGAAAGACTGGGCAAGACTGGGCTGGGACCCAGGTGTGCCTGCTTCCAAAAAAGAGAAGCCCATGTTCTTTCCAGTTTGTGCTGTCTCTTAGGAAGCTGTGAAACAGGATTCAGAAAGAATATTAATCCTGCTTGCCTAGTCTCTTATTTCCTTGTTTCCGAAGCAGAAGCAAGAGAACACGTCAGTTTCTTGTGGAGGCAGCAAACAATGAGTCGCATTTCCAATATAAGGAATATTTGTATAAACAATAATAAGATATTAAAATGTAAAAACAGGGATGCCTGGGTGGTTCAGTCAGTGAAATGTCTGCCTTCAGCTCGGGTCACCATCCCAGGGTTCTGGGATTAAGCCGAATGTCGGGCTCCTTGCTCAGCGGGGAGCCTGCTTCTCCCTCTGCCTGCTGCTCCCCCTGCTTGTGCTCTCCTCTCTCTCTGACAAATAAATAAATAAAATCTTAAAAAAAAAAAAAAAAAGCTGAAGCAGTAGAAATGTGTTTAAGAGCCAAAGTCTGGAGACTGGAGTTTCTCTGTAACTATACAAGCCACTGTTAATGAGTTGCTTTTCCACCGTATCTTCAGAGAAAGCAGACACAAACACAACACAACCACAGAAGGGTTTGAACACAACTTCATTTACGTATTTGTCTGTTTCTAACATCTTCCATAGGAAATGGAAGATGCTAGCTAAAGAAGTCATCAAGAAACAGTAGCAGCTAACACGTTATGCAATTGGCAAAAGGGAGTTGTTACACACAGAAAAAGCTTTGATGCAAAGTCCTATGTTTGGCCACCCCTTTTGAGAATCCCACCAAACTGTTCCTTTTCCGGCAGAAAAATCCCGCCACCCAAGGAGGCCTGAATCCTTGCCCATAGCACATCTGTCCTCACTTTCTACCCCTACAACTTTACATTTCCTATATTGTGGTGCAGAAAATGTGATGAGACAATTTAGCCTAATCGATTTGCAACTACTAATGGCTTTCAGTAGAGTGTGTGTGTGTGTGTGGGGGGGGATCCTAATTCTCATTTACCTTCGGAATGCGATATCCACTTCTTAATGACTTGAAATAAAAAAAAACACCTGCTTTATTTGTTTATTGAAGACTTTCTTTGTCAAAGCCATTTTTTTCCCCCCTCTCACTTGGAGGAAGAGAAGTTTGTGGTGCGGGGGTGGGGTGGGGTGGAAGAGGAAAGAGAAGTCATTCTGGCCATTTCTTGTTTCCAGAATGCCTGGCAGAGTTGAGGAAGAAGAGGAGGGGCCTCAGAGCATCTGGGCATCTTCCAGAGAGAACTGGATTGCAGGCAGCCAGAGAGAATTGTAATTGTCCCCATGCTGGAGAAAAGAAGGTGCTTTGTGCCTTCCTCACTAAGTTATCTACTCTGTGCGATATTTTTCCAGCAATAGAACAGACATAAATAAAAAAAATTAATATGTTGTAATTAGACAGAGACATGGAAGAGCCAGGAAACCGGGGTGTGGACAGAGAGCAGACGTGACATGCTTTCAATGAGCCAGGAAACAACAGGAAATGAACAATGTTCATTTGAGAACATTGGATCCCAGGAAGTAGACTGGTCATTAGTGAAGGGGCCATATCTAGGGGCTGGTAGAGATGTGAAGACATTGCATCAACACACCTGGTGACTTCATATCACGTCTGCTGTCACATTCTTATAAGGTAAAAGTTGCATTCTTTTATTTATTTATTTTTTAATATTTTGTTTATTTATTTGACAAAGAGAGATCACAAGCAGGCAGAGAGGCAGGCAGAGAGAGAGGAAGGGAAGCAGGCTCCCCGCTGAGCAGAGAGCCCGATGTGGGGCTCGATCCCAGGATCCTGAGACCGTGACCTGAGAAAAAGGCAGAGGTTTAACCCACTGAGCCACCTAGGAGCCCCAGAAGTCATGTTCTTTTTTTTTTTTTTTTTAAGATTTATTTATTTATTTGACAGAGAGAGAGATCACAAGTAGACAGAGAAGCAGGCAGAGAGAGAGGAAGGGAAGCAGGCTCCCTGCTGAGCAGAGAGCCTGATGCGGGACTCAATCCCAGGACCCTGAGATCATGACCTGAGCCAAAGGCAGCGGCTTTAACCCACTGAGCCATCCAGGCGCTCCCAGAAGTCATGTTCTTAAATATGAAGACATTAGGGGCAAAATTACATAGTACAGAATTACCTGGAGTTTAGAAAGTAATCTTAAGAGCTTGGCATTATTGGAAAATATGCTTGCAAAGGCTGTAGGGCCTCCTTAGAACATGGAAAAACAAAAACAGAATCAAAAACTAACTTCCTATGTGTAGTAAAATATTGTAAATTTACCCCAAGGTGTAGGTTGCATAAATGTTTGGAAGAACAACCCAATCCCAAATGAAATCCCTTGGGTCCTTCACTTTCTCTAGGGGGGAAAAAGAAGGCTAAAACTCAGTGGAGGGCTGGGAGTATTCACCGCACCCTTCAGATGAAGTTGGAGTGAGCTAGAAAAGAGAGGTGTGACTCAGGGATCCAGTGAGTCAAACAGAAGGGACTGTGCTTGCCTCCGGAGCCAAAGCATGGCCGACATCATTGTTCCTTCTGTCCTTTTTGTCCACTGTGAGAGGGAGACGTGTCATTGTAAAGAATGAGTTTCCTTCATTCTTTTTTTTTTTTTTTTTTTAAAGATTTTATTTATTTATTTGTCAGAGAGAGAGTGAGGGAGAGAGAGCGAGCACAGGCAGACAGAATGGCAGGCAGAGGGAGAAGCAGGCTCCCTGACAAGCAAGGAGCCTGATGTGGGACTTGATCTCAGGACGCTGGGATCATGACCTGAGCCAAAGGCAGCTGCTTAACCAACTGAGCCACCCAGGCATCCCGAGTTTCCTTCATTCTTAGTTGCCTTTTAGGAGTGGTAAGCATAGAAGGTACAGACGGTCTGGTGGGGCAGCGTGGATACAGCTCTTAG
Source organism: Lutra lutra (assembly GCF_902655055.1). Classification (NCBI taxonomy): domain Eukaryota; kingdom Metazoa; phylum Chordata; class Mammalia; order Carnivora; family Mustelidae; genus Lutra; species Lutra lutra. The sequence goes on from NC_062283.1 coordinate 17,260,207, forward strand.
CCCCCAGAAGCCTCGGCTTAGTTTCGCTTTATGACCTTAGGCAAGTCACCTAACATCTCTGTGTCACGGATCGCTGTGTATGAAGTCAGAGGTTTGGATCGGGTGGATTCAAAGTACCCTCCAGCTCTGAAGATCCTGACCCAAATTCAGCAGGACATACGTGGTAGCTTGACACAGACCTGTCCGCTCCTGCCTCAGTGAAAGACCCACTCTGGCGTCTCTCAGAGTACCAGACATTGCCTGGGCAAGAGGGAAAGGTGGAGGGACGAAAAGAGAAGGTTCCAGCCTTTACACTGGAGAGAAGGAGAGATTCGTTAGGGAAAGAAAAATGAGTTTTATGCACTGTTATTCTCTGAGTTCCCTGGAATTCTCGATTTTTGATTGGTCTTCGTTGCAGCTTCATTTTTCCCCTCACAGAATCAGTAATTAGAGTCTTCTTCTGGCAACCCCATAGAGAAACTGATGGAGGGGCACCTGGGTGGCTCAGTTAAGCATCCAACTCTTGATTTTGACTCAGGTCCTGATCTTAGGGTCGTGAGATCGAGCCCCACATTGGGCTCTGTCCTGGATGTGGAGCTTGCTTAAGATTCTCTCTCTCTCTGCCTCCCTCCCACCCTGCTGCACGCACATACTCTCTCCCCCCACAAAAAAACAAACTCAGAGATGGTGCTTTTAATTCCATTTCCTATTCATCAAGGTTCACTTTTCAAATCCACACTCCCATGTCGCTTTCCTCCTTCTTCAGCCCCCATTAGTGTTTGAATAGAGACTGTAGACCTCAGTATATTTTTTCATATCTGTCCTCCAGGCAGCCTCCCTACTACTCATTTGGTCATTACAAGTTACTTAAGATCTGGATCTAAAAACCAGTTCCTATTGCTCCGACGTTTGTGCGCGTCTAATGATGGATGTTTTGTTTTATATTTGGCTGATCTTGACGGACCGTCTCCCAGGGGCCGGTCTCCCCTGCAGCCATTTTTTTTAAGAGCCAGGAGCACCTGTGGACAAACCTGGCAACCTCCCTGGGAGGCGGTGTTTGGGAGAAATTACAGGTCATCAGAGAACCTTGAATGCAATTCCAAGCACTTTGCAAGAAGTCTTACCGAGTCCTCACCAGTATTTGTGCCGACGTGGGGAATACGCTCCGGGAGCATTTGTGTTGAACGACTGGTATTTCTGGAAGAAGTTGCTATTGTAAAAATGCAGCTCAGAATAGTTCCCCTTATTTATCAGTGCTTTCATGCAAAACAAATATTCACTCAAAGACAGCATGCTTTGGGCTCCTGATTAGATCACAGAAGTATAAATATCACAGGGCTTTTATGCATTTGCCTGATGTGACCTTGCAAAGTTCTTTCCTCTGACCCTTTGTTTTTAATAGAAGCCTGTTTAGAGAGGCATACGATTTCTCCGCTCTGTTCTTGCTCCGTACTTGTTCTCTGGTTTGCGTTATTGAATCAGTGGTAGGTTTACGGATCACATAAAAGTTTAAAAACAAAAATAACCTGCCAACCTTTCGAGATTCTGCTCTACATCACTGATGGTGAAGAATGCTTGTTCCCAGCGGAGCCTCGGGATCGGAGATTAGCGAGGAATTACTCGGACAGCATAAATGCAGCCCGGTGGCTTCTCTGTCCGGGATTCAATCCACTTCACAGTCTGGCGGACTAGACTTGTCTCTCCTTTAGTAATGGAAGTGTTCCACTCCTAGGCTGGGATCTAAGCATTTAAAAATATATAACGGTTTGCATACTGTGCAGTGATTTGTAAAATGTGAATGCCTACAAAAGCCGTGGTTACCCAGCATAACGTTATCTTATTTTTAGTTACACAACCAGTAAAACAGCTGGAGGTCTAAAATCATGGCCTAGCACTAAATGCATTACTACATTTTACCCATGCAGTAAGGGTCTGTCCTTTGAGTGAGGCGGTAGGAGAAAGTGGAGTGATTACTGGCAAATTAACACTTTCAATTTTAATAGAGAAGCAAGGCCTACATAACAACATTGGAATTAGACTCTCTGCCAGTTAGATATGATGGGCACTTAAGTCACACTAATATCCACTAATACCGCATTTTATAATCAAATGAACCCTCGCTCGTTAGTCAAGAGATAATATCTACCTCAGTTGACTAAAGAAGTAACCTGCAAAATATTTTACTTTATAGCTTCTTAACATAGTTAATAGAATCATCTTGGCAATAATAGCAAATTATAATTGGCACTTAGAGAGCTGTGCTTGTTTTTGTTTTCTCTGTAAAAGCCTGAAGTAGTCTGGAACATTCCATCCCCTTTATCTTTAAAACCAAACTTTTCAGCTCGGTCAGTGATTTGGCATTTGGCAAACCCAGAACAATACTGGATTCCCTCTCATGAAATTGCTGACATTGACTTGTCTCACCACAAAAATGGCAATTTCGTATAGTCCGACCCACAACGTTTCATCAAAATGTATGCACATGCAAGTTTGTAGCTGATACATTGATTTGTTGTAAAAAAAAATGTGGGACTGGGAAGGAAATGTTTCGTGTCCCCCCTTTCCCCCCATGGATGTTACCTCAGTGGTTATGTCTAGGAGTTGCCTGTGGGAGGTGGCGGTTAAGCTTTCCCCACCTGCCCCACCTGCCACGCTCCTGAGCCAAACTGTAATATAATAAGTTAAATCAAACATGTTTTTATTTGTTATAGTAAAATGGGAGGAAAAGTTTCTTGCTATATTTATCGGGCTAGATCAAAACATGCAAAACATCTCCTGACAAGTCCTCTGGGTCCTGCAAGGAAATGATTAGCTTGCTGGTGCCTCAGGTTCCAGCCACCGGCTTTCTTGATGACACACCCAAGCTCTCGTCAGCACCTGGATTGGCTTCAACTCTCAAGTCTTAAATCCAACCATCCTCTTGGACCACAACCTTTGATCATTAGGATGAAGTCCGAGATCTCTTTCTCTCTGAAGTCAGTTGTCTCTTTCTCTCTCTCTAAGGGTCCACCGGCCAACTTATTTTCAAGAAGGTCCCATGCACATGGACCAATGGTGCCCAGAGGGGCACATGGCAGGCCTCCCAGTGTACAGTGCAGAATGGCGGGAGCCAGGATGAGAACGGGCGCAGGGGGCCCCTCCCTGCCCCTCTTTGTCTCCCTGTGCCCAACAAGGCTCTTGGTAATGCCCCTTACTTCTCCCTAACAAGTGAGCAGTGCCGGGAAGCCACTGTGCCAAGGCCAGAGTCGCTAATGGTGGATGAGAACCAGCTGGATCCAGGCCCTGGGTTCGCTGGCCACGGCAGTTACCAGGCGACAGTCCCACCCTGAATACTGAAGAAAGCCCAGCTCCCCTTCTGGGTGGTTGATTCCGTGGCCAAAGAGGGTGCATTAATTTCCAGGGGCTACCACATCAAATTACCACAAACTTGACTCTTGACTCTGTTTTGAGACCTTCAGTTCCTTGCTCACTATTTACTGCCCCCCCAAGCCCCCACCATTTTGCTATTGTAAATACTGTTTTAAAGTTACATATCCTAATTGTTTGCTGCCAGTATATAAAAATGTAATTAACTTTTTTAGTTGTGTTGTACTCAGCAACTTTGTTAAACCTCAATGCCAATAATTTATATGTGGATTCTCTGGGGTGATTTTTTTCCCAATCCATATTCCTCTTGAAACTTTTCTTGTTTATGTTTTTACTGTCCCGGTTGGACCCTCCAGTACAAAGGGGAATAGAAGAGGTCATCTGTGTCCTTTTTATTCTCTTTTAGAGCCAATGCTTTTAGTGTTTCTCTACAAAATATTTATGTTAATTTATTTAAATTCTATGAGCTTAAGGATAATCCTGTCACTTTTTCATTTGCTAATTTTTTTTTTAAAGATTTTTTATTTATTTATTTGACAGAGAGAGATCACAAGTAGACGGAGAGGCAGGCAGAGAGAGAGAGAGAGAGAGGGAAGCAGGCTTCTTGCTGAGCAGAGAGCCCGATGTGGGACTCGATCCCAGGACCCTGAGATCATGACCTGAGCCGAAGGCAGCGGCTTAACCCACTGAGCCACCCAGGCGCCCTCATTTGCTAATTTTTAAAAATGTCCGTTCCCACTACAAATATTGAGAAAATCAAGTAGTTTTCTCTTTTAATGTTTTCAAATAGTGAATTAAACTTATCAATTTTCCAATAATAAACCGATTTTGCATTCCAGGGCTAAACTTAATTTGGCCTTTTAAATACGTAATTACATTTGTTTTGCTAATATCTTGCTTAGGTTGTGCGTCTATGTTCATATTTGAGATTTGCCCATAATATTCCTTTCTTGTAAGTTTCTTTTCTGGTACTGGTGCCAAGCATCATAAAATGAACTATATGGTGTTCCTACTTTCTTCTGTTTTCTGGCAGTTTGGGTCAGGTTGGAATAAGTTCTTTAAAAGTTTGCCGAACTTGCCATAAAAGCAAGTCTTTGTGAGATGATTTTGATTCTATTCATGGTCAGAGAGCTAATTGATTTTCCAAGTTAGTTTTCATAAGTTACATTTCTTTCTGTGAATTTCTCCAGTCCATCAAATTTGAACTTATTGGCTTCTTGTTGTTCATAATATCTTCTTAGATCCTTGTAGTACATGTAGTTATGTCCCCATATTCATTCCTACTAATGTTTTGTTATATGTTCTCTCCTTTCTTTTGATTAATCTTATGAGAGTTAGTCAAATTATTTATTTATTTCAAAGAGTTTATTTTTAAGTAGTCTCTGTGCCCAGCTTGGGCCTCAAACCCACAAGCCCAAGATCAAGAGTTCCATGATCTACTGACGTGAGCCAGCCAGGCAACCCAATACTTGAATCTTTGTATGAATCTTTGTTTCATACGGTGTGAAATGTTTCAATTTTGTTAAATGTTGACTGGTTTCTTTGCTTAGCATGACTTTCTGTCTCACCTTTGTTCTGAGATTTTCCTTATTCTGTCGGAAGTTCTGCAGTGTATTGGTTTATTTCCTTTAATAAGGACTTGATGGTGAAATTTCTTATTTTGGGGGGCTTGTCCAAAAATGTCTTTATTTTGGCTTTGGTCTAAATATAATTTATACAGGCTATATAACTCTAGGGCTGGGAGACTTTTTCTTTCTCTCTTTTTTCTTTCTTCCTTTCTTAGCACTGTTTCTTAGCACTAGCAGGCACTAGTCTGCTCTTTTCTGGCTTCCGTTGTATCCTGTCTGTGTAATACCTGTTCCTTTTAATGTACACATTCTTTTCTCTCTCTGGCTTCTTCTAAGATCTTGTCCTTTGTTTTGTTATTCTGTGGCGTCACTATAATGGTGTAGGAGCAGATTTCTTTTTATTTATCCTACTTAGAATTCATTTTAATTCCTAAATCTGAATCTTGTCCATCAGATCTGGACATTTTCAGCCATTTTGCCTCCAAATTTTGCTTCTCTTTTATTCTCTTATACTTTTCTGGAACTCTGATTAAATAGATAGTAGATGTTCTCTGGCCTCCTATCCCGTGTCATTTCTTCCCCGCTCCAGCTCATTGTCCTTCTGTGTTGCATCTGGGTAATAATTTTAACTTTATCTTGAATCTGCTTTTCAAAGGTATTTAATTTTCTATGTAATTGATTGTAGTCTTAAAATTATGATTGTGTTCACGTTTGTTTCCACAAGTTCTTTTTGGTGCTTTTCCAAAACTCCTTGGGTGTTTTTAAAGTCTTTTTATCTTCTTAATCATAATTTTGATGCCCCTTTTTATTTCTTTAAATATAAAATGGACCATTTGTAAGCCATTAAATGTCTGTATTTTCAAAACATGTGAATGTCTGAAGTCTTTCTAGGTCCTTCTGTCATTTCTACTGACTTCTGCTCAGAAGTCCTTGTTTTGTCACGTACTCCATGATTTTTTCAATGTGGCATCATGTTCAGTGGAATTTTATCTACAGAAGTTCTTTGGAATCTGGATGAAGTAACATTCCTCCAGAGAGGAATTTGCTTCTATCAGGGACCTGGCGTCACTCTCTATCTGTGACTTTTTATTTTTTATTTTATTTTCTTGAAGATTTTCTTTATTAGTCAGAGAGTGAGAGACTGAAAGGGAGGGCATACAAAAGAAGGGGGAGCAGCAGAGGCAAAGGGAGAAGCAGTTTCCCTGCTGAGCAGGGAGCCCAATGCGGGCCTCAATCCCAGGACCCCGAGACCATGACCTGAGCTGAAGGCAGATGCTTAACCAACTGAGCACCCAGGTGCCCCTGGACCTCCATTTTTATGCAGAAATCTACTATCTACCATCAGATTTACCTGCTTAGTTAGGTCCTGGGTTTTACCTGTGGTTCCTCACACCTCTTATGACTATTTCAGTGAAAACTCAAGGTCACTAAGGAGTAGAAGATGCTCGAAGGGCAGCCAGCAGCCAATATCAATGTCATTTCCTGAGTGATGAGTTTCCTTCTGGCATTTCCAGGATTACCCCCTCTTCTGGTTTCACTCCTATGTCAAATGAAGCTACATTGCTTGTTCTTTCTCATCTTCTTGACCTTTTATCTTTGAAGTTCCCTAAGGCTCAGATCTTAAAATTCTTTTCTATCTACACTTCCTTTCTTGATCACCTCACCTAACCTCGTAGGTCTATATCCATGAATATACCTGTCTACCTCCATTTATATTCCCAAACCTGGGTCCACCTGTCCCACTGCCTACTTGCCTCTTCCCCTCAGATGCCTAACAATGTCTGATCTTTGCCCTCTGACAGATTTCTTCTTCAGTTTTCCTCCTTTTAGCTTCTGGTAATGGCAGACTTTTAGTTCTTCTAATTCAGAGTCAACTTTGACTCTTTTTTTAAAAAATCCTGCCCCACATTTAATCCATAAATAAATCATATTAGTTTTATCTTTAAAACATATCTAGAATCTGATCATTTCTTATTACCTCCATGACGCTCCGTCTCATCCATGCTCCCAGAATCTCACGCCTGAATGATTTCAGCTGTCCTAGTGCTCTGTCTCTGTCACTGCCCCCTTCGATCTGTTCTCAATGCAGCAGCCAGGGTGGTCCTGCTAAGATGTAATTCAGATCATGTCACCCATCTGCGTATGGTCCTCCAGAGGAAAAGCCAAAGTCTTCACAGGGGTCTGAAGGCCTTGCAATCTGGTTCCCATTACTTCTGTGACCTCATTTCCTATGACTCTCTCCCCAACGTTCTTTCTGCCTCGGCCACACTGGTGTCCTTGCCATTCCATGAACACACCAGGCGGGCTTCCTCCATAAGGCATTTACCTTTCATGTTCCCTCCACCAGGAATGCTCTTCCCCAAATCACTTCCTCGCCTCCTTCAGGGGTCCCCTCACCATTCAGTGAGATACTTTTGTTTAACATGGTTGCTTCTCCTTACCCTACAGTGCTTGGTACTTACCAGGCTGTCAGGGCATCGCCATCGAGTGGATGGATGAATAAATGAAATCATGAGCTCGCGCTTAAAAATAGAAACGTTGAGAACGTAGAACCTGAAGTGATAACTAAAAGGGCTCAAATGTTACTTTCTTTTCGTGGACTAAGGAAAGGAATGAGAAGGAGGAAAATCATATGTGATTTTTGGATACACCCTAGAGACATAGCTCCTTATTCAAAAATGTTCATCAAGGGCTTGCTGTTCTCAAATCCTTAAGATCACTGTGGAGGGATTCATGCCTTATGCTATTCTGAGTTATGGATTGGGATCTCTCACTTTCTTCCTTCCCCGACTGTACCATGATTTTGGTTGCTTCTCATTTTTTCTACTTTCTGGGTTTTTAAAATTTAAAAAAAATTTTTTTTAAAGATTTTATGTATTTGACAGGCAGAGATCACAAGTAGACAGAGAGGTAGGCAGAGAGAGAGGGGCAGCAGGGGGTGAGGGAAGCAGGCTCCCTGCCAAGCAGAGAGCCCTTTGCAGGGCTCGATCCCAGAACACTGGGATCATGACCCGAGCTGAAGGCAGAGGCTTAACCCACTGAGCCACCCTGGCGCCCTTAAATTTTTTTAATATCTGGGGGCACCTGGGTAGCTTAGTGGGTTAAAGCCTCTGCCTTCAGCTTGGGTAATGATCCTGGGGTCCTGGGATCAAGCCCCACATTGGGAGGGGGGGGTGTCTCTGCTCAGCAGGGAGCCTGCTTCCTCCTCTCTCTCTGCCTACCTCTCCGCCTACTCTCTCTGTCAAATAAATAAAGTCTTTTAAAAAATTAAAAAAAAAATTAATATTTGGTGCTCAGACCAGAATAATTTCATATCAACAAAGACCTGATCATTACAAAAGAAAGAATAATAAGATAAAAATTACCTTGAGATGCCTACCTACTTACTTAAATTTTATCAAACTTATTTCTTGTGCAACCATGAGAGTGACCCACCAGGGAGAACCCATCCAGGCTCATCAGAATATTAAGATTTTTAAAATATCCTCTATTATATGGTCATTAATGATTTTCCTGTTAATATAGTATACCAAGTATATAATTTTCACTGTCCACTAACTTACGTGTGCAAAAAATATAACTTAAAAAAAAAAAGCCTGTGCTTACTTTCTAAATTGAGTCTTTATTCCACCTAATGATAGGCACTAAAATTTAGTCAACCAGGGGTAAATTCTCCCTGGGGCTGTATCTGAACATGTAGGGGAGAGCTCAGTATTGTCAGTGAATTGGAGGGGAGGGGCATCTGGTCCTCCGTGTTCATTGTCCATTCATTAAAGCGTTGCTTCAGCTGTATATAGTCACAGCATTGTGCCTGGTTGTTGGTCCACACACTGGCAAGTTAATCTCAAATTGATTTAGAAGCTCCCCTTCTGGCTCCCTGGCTTTCTCAGTCGTTTGCTCCCTTGGGAAGTAAGAGGGTAAGGGAACATCTTTAGAAGCTCCCCAGCTCCCTCATGCCTTTCCAGGGCTGAGACACAGGGGGCTGCCATTTTCCTCTCTTTGGCTGCCACACTGTACTGGCAAGGGTGACTTCTGCCTGAGGTTTTTCAACTTCCCAGGCTTCTTTGAGGAATCCCAGCCTCCCCTGCTCTCATCTACCTGTCTGGAATTTCTATCAGTTC